>NC_063164.1:36418439-36721469 GCF_023159225.1 Perognathus longimembris pacificus | reverse complement strand
AGGCAATGTTACCATGTAATTCTCTCTTGGGCCTTCATTTAAAAGGGAGTCCCAAAGGGCATTTTCTTTTCTTTTTTCTCAATAACTAAGATGGGAACAGATTAGCAGTTTGCATTATGGGCCAATTTAGCTTTTTTTTCTTTTTCAAAACGTTTTATATGTGATAGACATGATCTAATGAAACCATATAGCACATTTATACTATTGGAACTGTCATTTCCAAATCTCAGTCTTATGCTTCCTGTATTTGAGGATTATATAATCACATATTTCAGTCTTATTAAACAGTTTAAAGTTTTTCTTTGCTTCATTCTCTGGTCAGGAATCTTCAAGTTCCATTAAATCTTTTGAAATATTAAGTTATTAATTAAATGACCTTGTTCACTGACGGTAATGGGGGAAGAATGAAGCCTTGCTGGCTGTCTGCTCACCTGACTTATGTCTCACGGAGTTAAAAGGTGTTAGTGTCTTACTTGCAAGAATTCCATGAATTATAGAAATGACTCCTTTTTCTCTGGATGTATAATAAAACTTTTATTAAATGTATTCTGTGAAAATTTTAGACAGAAATGTCACTGCCACAAGTTGAATTTGTCAGGAATTAGAGATCAGAAATTCTGTATTTGGTTTATTTTTCTGCTTGAAATTATTTTTTTCTGTCAACTTCAACCTTGCATTTGTTTCTTTCTTACTAGCCTTTGGAAATGCCAAGACTGTAAGGAATGACAACTCCTCTAGATTTGTGAGTATTTGTACAAGCTTAAGTGTCAACATTAATATTTAGTTCGTGTATGTTTAAACAATCAATAGATGTTTACTATTTCTCAATACATATATTTTTAAAATGAGAAGAGAACCTTCCCACTGAGATACTGAAAATTCTATCAGAATTACATATAATATTTTATAATATATAGGTTTATTATATAGTATATGCATTATATATGGTATATTATGTATTTCGTTTACAGATGTGAGCCACTGGTGACTGGTTGTACATTTTTTAAAAATCATTTATTTTATGAGCTGATTTTCCCCATATATTACTAATGCCACTGGAGACCTTTTATGTTTTTGTGTGCCAATCCTGGGGCTTCAACTCAGGGTCTGGGCACTATCCCTTAGCTATTTTTGTTTTCTCTACCTTTTTACCTACAGCTCTACTTCTGGCTTTTTGGTAGTTAATTGGACATAAAAGTCTGATGAACTTCCCCTACTGGGGCTGGCTTCGAGCCTCAGTCCTCAAATCTCAGCCTCGGAGAAGCTCGAATTACAGAAGTTAACCACTGGTGCCAGGCTTGGAGACTGTTTTTGATAATACCTCGCTGCAGGGGAAATCCCTGCAGAAGATCAGTCTTCTCCTTCTTCATTTTAGGTCCCCCTTTGCTTTTTCCTCACTAACGGACCCAGTGCTCAAGGATGAGAATGACCTCAGGTGGAGGTGGTTTTTATAGCTTAAAAATGTAGAGGGCTAAAGAGGCTCCTAATTCTAAGGCTATGAATTTTTTCCATTGGATTAGCCTATTAAGCTGTTATGACCGATTTGATCCATGCTTTCTCGTGTGTGGTAATAATGGCTAATCTCATTGCATAAATAGAATTAGAAGTGAAATATAGGCAGACAATTCCAGTGATGAAGCTTCTTTGTGTGATAGAATTTTTGTTTTGTTGCCAAGATATGTGCACACACTTTAAGTATTTACAAATCTATTTCATATACAAGCAGTACAAATGTAGAAAACCATATTGCTTAAAAGGTCATTACTGCCTAGTGACATTTAAGATCTAGAGAAAGGTTTGACAAGTGATTTAACTTACTAAGTGGCTTCAGAGAAATCCTCTTATAACACGAGCTTTACAATATGAGATTAACACTTGATGAAAGGCAAAATCATTCTTTGCCCAGGTTTTAGTAATATCTTGGCTTTGTGATCTGTGACTAGACTAATAATATACCCAAATACATGTTATAATTTGACTACCATATTGAAAACACCCCATGCTTCTACTCCAGGGAAATTAGAGTTCAGTTAGCTGTGTTCGGGGAACCTAGAATATATGTCTTGATCTCTTTCCTCCCTGAGAAACTGATAGAACCTATTAGGGTATAGTTAATACCCTCTGATGCTAGCTGACGCTTATGTGACTAATGGGTCCACAGAGGTGCCTCATAGTATTCCCCTTCTCCACCCACACATACGAACATACTGCATTTCTTTTAAGAAAGAGACTTAATGATCTTGAAAAAACATTAAGGCACTGAATATCATTATTTTTGTTTGGCCCAGGTCTTCTGGGTAATACATTGAGCATCCACTGTGTAGAAAGCACTGAGATAGGGCTGGAAAGTACAGGAAAGAACTTGTAGAGTTGGGAACATGTCATTAGCCAGCCTTTCAGTTAGCAAGACTTTTAAAAAATGAAAATTAGTTATTTAAGGACTAATTGGTTGTTTTTTAACTTTTATTTTTTGATGCCCGTCCTGGAGCTTGAGTTCAGGTCCTAGGTGGTGTCTTTGAGCTCAACACTAGTCCTCTACCTTGAACCATAACTCCACTTCTAGTTTCTTTTTGGTGCTTAATTGGAGATAAGAGTTTCTGAGCTGTCTTCAAACCATGATCCTCAGATCTTACCCTCCTCAGTAGCTTGGATTATAGATGTGAACTACCCAAGTTTTTAACATAAGCATGGATCTGTCTTCCTGCCTCTCCCCAGTGGCCTGCAGTCTTTCCTGAATCTTTATAGACCTAAGTTGACCATTATTTTATTGTAGGTCCCCATGATACCGTCTTGCTTCTAGAATAAAATACAAGCTTATGTCAAGGCCCAGTACTGGCATGAGCTGGGCCTGTCCTTTTCTCTGTGTTCTTTCACTTTACCTCAGTGTCTACTTCAGTTTCATTTTACTTTGTGATTCTCAGGCTTAGCCAGTACTTCTGGGCCTGAGGCATTTGCATGTCCTTTTGTGTACTGTGCCCTGTCCCCAGACTTATGTATGGCCAGCAGTGTTGTGTGTCATGTATCTCCCCCTTCAATTTTGTGACACCTTTCATAGACTCTAAATTCATCCTGTTTCTATGTTCTCACCATTAGTCTCTGTAATTACTATCTCACATACATGATCATTGACCCGAGACATTAGCAGAGGCCATGAGCATGAATACCCTTACCTCCTTGGTTATCATCATGGTTATAGTAGCTAACATAGTGCCTGACACCATAGTAGATAATTTACAAGGTATTTATTGGTGAATAAATATCTGTTGGTAAGAAGCTTACATACTAGTAAGAATAATTGTATCTGAAAATAATTATAACACAATACATAAAATAGTTAAGTTCCCTAGAAAAGTACAAGTAAAGTTTATTAGACACTCAGAGGAGAAGCTGAGGATTCCGCAGCTGGGGACAGTCTGAAGGAACCTCTAAGTTTCAAGTGCATTAAAATCAAGAGTAGGAAATGCTGCCAGTATAGCTTTCGAAAGCCTTCAGAGAAGAGACCAGGTAGACCTGAGTTTGCCAGAGTTTAGGGCTGCTAGACTGGATGGTATGTGAAGGAGTCTCAGGACCAAGCAGAATAAACACCACAGTGAACAAAAAAGGAAGCAATCACAGATAAGCCATGAGAGAGTAGAGAAAATCCCTGTGATACTGGAATGTTCCTGATGCTATGTAGCTACATCCCATTCCTCATCAAAACCTTGTGTGTGATCTTATCATTTGTCTACAAGGTGGTGTTTACTCTGCTTTTTTCCCATCTCCTATCCTTGGAGATAGATCTTCAAGTAAGTCATCACCATTGCCATCATCACCATCATCTAGGCCCTCAAAACTGATGGCTCACGTGTACAGATGTCCTTATACACTCTTAGTCACAGTGAAAAGAATTCCAACTCCTGTCTCATTGATCTCTTTAGCTTCTTTGTCTCTTGTGTCTCCACTGTTATGGAGCACCTACTTCACTGTGCACAGTTGCCTAGGCCACATACCTGGAGTTCCTTGGAACACTATTTGTCTCCTACACCTAACCCAAGTTCATCATTGTGATTCTCTGTATAGCTCTCAGTTTCATTTGCTTTTGTCCTTTGTTGCTTATTCTTGAAGCCACCAAAATTTCTCTAATCATAGAAGGTACCTGCTATCAGTGATGTCTGGGGTTTGCTCCATTTCAGTCCATTCCATGCTACCCAGGTGGATCTTGTAAACTGGCAGGTAGGTCTTCAGTGACATGGGGTACTGTCAGAAGAATGTCTCAGTCACAGTGTGCTACAACTTCTAGCCTCAATTCCTTACTGACTGTCCAAACAGATGCCAGTTCTTCTGTGTACCCTTTGGTACTCTCCTGTCTCTTTGTCTGCCTAACTACTGAGACTGTGTATTTCAGCTAGAACAAACATCTCATTCTCCCTTTGTGTTTGTCCCTTGCTCTTTGTGCATATCACGACCCACTGCAGGGTATATCCTCCTCCACTGGCATGTCCTGTTTACTTCTCTCGTTTCCTCTCCAGGCAGCTATAAGCTGCCTGAAGGTAGGGGGAGTCTTGTGTTTTCTTGTGCCTACTTCTCCTTCAGCATGAAGTGCTTGGTTAAACATTGGTTTAATGAACAAAACTTAAGAGGGTAGATGACCATGGAGCAGGAGCTGAGAA
Source organism: Perognathus longimembris pacificus (assembly GCF_023159225.1). NCBI lineage: Eukaryota > Metazoa > Chordata > Mammalia > Rodentia > Heteromyidae > Perognathus > Perognathus longimembris. The sequence continues at coordinate 36,716,820 of NC_063164.1, read as the reverse complement.
AGGAGCATTGCACAAACCAATAAAAAGCCACAAATGGCATTGTTGAAGGACTAGCATGTAGTCATGTGTATTCTCTCTTCCTGTCATTTGGAAAATTAATTCTTAAGGAGAGTTACACACAAACTATCTATTGGACTTTGACTAAGGGAAGACCGGAAACAAAATAAAAGATTTTAGTCATTAAACCAACATGTACCCTGCTGCGAGCAAGAAACAGCTGTCTGGGTTATTCTGTTACTCTTGACAGGCAGTAATAAGTGAAATTTTTAAGAAATCACGGAATTAAATCATGTGTATACTATTTCAAGATACCATTTATAAAGTGCAATATGAACTTGGATATATATTACTGTATTAAATAGGAAAAAAGCCAAAAAATCGACAGTCATTGATTTGGAGCCAGTTACACACATAACCAAGTATTTGGTATTTGGTATGGAGCAGATATAAAAACAGAATTTATTAATTGTTGCATTTCAACCCATTTGATATATTTTCAGCTTGTAGCTCAGGCTGAAGGTGTATGTTGCTTATAAAAATGAAATGGTTGTTTTTACCCATCAGTACATATGGAAAGACTGTTTTTTTCCCCCTAGTATTTGCTGTTGATTTGAGAATACACACCCCTGAAATGGAAAAACCACATGATAGCTAAGATCTGCTCTTAATTAAGCATTAGGATAGATTAACTTTGAGCTAATGAGGTATTTTGTATGAATTATATATAGAGGTTTATTGTTTGGCATCATGGTTTTATAACTTGCCTGTCTTAACTCTACTTAAACAAATGCGTGAACATAAGGACTTGCTATTCTTTTCTCCTAAGAAGTACATTAACTACCTCAAGGTGAACTGGAAAACTCACCAAGTCTTCCTCTTAACAGGGCAAATACATGGATATTGAATTTGACTTTAAAGGTGATCCACTGGGAGGAGTGATAAGTAACTGTGAGTATTTTACTTCCATTTCTTAAAAGAAGTTCTGTGTATTAAAACATGTATTTACAATAGGTATTACAATGAATTTTTCTTATATGTAGACAGTTAACCTTTACTTTTCAAACTTTGCTTTGTAAGATGATAGAATTTATAAATATTTTAAGGATCAATTAAATGGCTACACATAGACACACGCGCGCACACACACGCGCACACACACACACGCACTCCCACACTCCCATACTATAGTTATTCAAACAAATCTGTTATGAAAAAGATCTCCCAAAGGTCATTTTGCTTTAAAAAATGTTTGGATGTGTGTATGACTAAAACAGAATGTAAGTAGTTGATTTTCATTTATTTATTTATTTGTCTGTGTATTTGTTCTATGGTTCAGAGGATCTAACCCAGGGCTTCACATATGTAGAGAGCCTCTCTACCACTGAGCTGCCATTCATTTTTTCTAGTATCCAATACAAGGAGTGGGTCTATACTTAAAATGTGATTTTTGAGAAACTACTTTTGTTTCAATATATTTACAAGTTTGAAATGTGATGTTCTGTAAGGTAAAACACAGCTTCATCAGCCTCCTTTAAACATGACTATAAGTGTTGAAGTGAAATGTGATCTGTTTACTAAAGGTTAAAAGCCAAAACAAAACAAAACTCCTGAGATCAAGGCACATATGTTTAGTAGCCCCAGGTGCAATTTTCTGCAGTGGGCATGAGAGAGGCACACCAGCCCACGAGTCTGATGTCAGTGTTTTAGAGTCAGTGCCCATGGCATTACACTGATATCTCTGCTTGTGTTGATTTTTTGAATGGTTAGCTTGGAAATTGAAGAGGACAAGACAGATATCTGTACAAAACACCCTATTTCACTCAGCCACAGTCTGGTATCCTCTTGAATATTCTAGATTGAGGACCACCAGCACCAAATTCCACATTGCTTCCTGATTTCAGGGCACTATATGGATTGTTAGAGTGAGAAAAGAAAACCAAAGAATAGACTAGACAAAAAAAATGGCAGAGGGCTGGGAAATGTGGCTTAGTGGCACCAAGCCCTGGGTTCAATTCCTCAGTACAACATAAACCAAAAAAGCCAGAAGTGCTGCTGTGACTCAAGAGGTAAAGTGCTAGCCTTGAGCAAAAAGAAGCCAGGGTCAGTGCTCAGGCCCTGAGTTCAAGCCCCAGGACTGGCAAAAAAAAAAAAAAAATGCAGAGTTGACAAAAGAATTTAGAGCTGATGGGTTACTGCAGTGGCATTTCTTCTTCAAGTGAAATGTGTTGCTGACCCCAACTATGTAAAATGAGTGGTTATATGGCCAAAGAGGAGATAAATAGCCTAGAATCCCTGTGTCCTGAGAGTGTCCCCCCAAATTCTTCCTGACCATGCATAGAGCCAGATGAATGCTATTTGAAACTTGGTGCTCTGAGTAGTAATCTGGGAATGCTATAATGCTGCTTTTTAAAAACAGTTTTCACCGTGATTCAGAGAATAACTTGCTAGAGCTTTAGTTTCCTCCTTTGAAACAATAGAAGTGGATGAGTTCTGTGGCCCTTCCTATTCTGTAGTTAAGTGATTTTATTTTCCATTTTGATTTGCCTGATAATACACTTTTGTGTGATATTCATTGGGATAATTCATATTTGTAAGAACCCATTTGCTAGAGAAATCCCCTTGAAGAGTAAGTTCTAATATGGAATGAAATCGGATAGGATAGTGTAATTTAGGTTAGATGACTTTATATGCCAAATATGGAAGCAAAACACACAAACTATGTATGAGGTAACCAGAAACCAGTTATAAATTATTATAACCCCTGCCAAACTTGTCAGGCAAGTTCCTGTCACAACATATAGTAGCTGATTCCAAGACCACTTTTTTCAGAAATGATTCATTTTAACGGTGAAAGGTATTTAGGAATATAGTGTTTTCCTTTGTATAGAGCATATAAATGCTAGGTTATTAACATTATAATACTCTTTTTAAAAACTGAGCCTCTGTTTACTATTTTTTATATCACTTGAGCCAAATATTCTCAAATGACTTAGTCAATATTGCTCTTGAGGAGTGTAAGAAAGTAATTGGGAGGCACTTTATTATGAGAAAATAGCTTTTATTTTAAATTGCAAAGTTGTAAGTTGTAAACAGAACAGTCTCCCTGCCTTCTCATTCTTGTAGTATCCATGGAGAATAAATACTAAACACTCAGTTCTTTCCTAGTTTAAATTAATATGTCTTCAGGAATAGATTTCATATGGTGTTTATTACCATTTGTTCCCACAGTGAAAAATTGTGTTGAAATTGGTGGTAGTGGGAACACCCTGGTATTTGAGTATCCTTTGCTTTGGAGAGGAAAGGAGCACATTAGTGATGAGGAGCACATTCTTTATAGGATGTTCACCCTCTAAAGATGAAGGACTGACTCATAGGTGGCCAATGGGAGTAGCTGCTGCTGGCTTAAGGGGATGGGAAGCAGTAAGTAAATCCACTAGCATTCTCTCCAGGATGCTTCAATTTAGCTACATGTAACCTGGAAGAATGTGAAGTTTGTCATTTTGTGTGTTAACAGCCATGTAGTAAAAGCATAGGCTGTCTTCAGCTAAAATGATTTCCCTGAAAGAGGCATGAGATCTCTGTAGCCAGGTATATTACCAGGAAGTAGAAAAGAAAGCCAAGTAACTCAGCTCTCTCTTTCTAAAAATAGGTGTGCTATAGAATTTAAGTCTAGAATTTACTTGAGTTACTTAACCCTGAGGTTAGTGTCATTAGGAGAGAAATGGAACTAGAATAAAAGATGACAAATAATTTGTTTCAGTCCAGCAGAGAGTAAGGAAACAAACATATCCAGTGGTAATAGGAAAGGACAGTTCTCCTAATTTATTAAAGCTATTGATCAAGTAGTTAAAAAAAATTTGTATTTGAGGATGTAGCATTGTATCTAGTGTTATAAATCACAATGTGAGAAATCTGTTGTTTTTAAATGTTCTTGGGTAACACCTTCTTATAGCTGTGGCAGTTGGTGACAATTTATATTATGGAGAAAATGTGTTATGAATCCAAAGGCATTTTTAGTTGCTAAAGAGAGAATAGCACGGAGAGCTATCTGCTTTGAAAATATTTTCTGATTTCAACCTGTATAAATAAAGTAAGGGCAAGAACTATAATTGTTCTCTTCATCGTGGTGTGTCAAGAGCCTAGTATATCCTGACACAGTAGGTATAGCTGTGCTAGAAGTGAGGATGGGATTGATTATGTACAGGCAGTTCTATTTCTTCTGCCTCATGTAGGGCATATTCATGAGGCTGTTCATGCAACTCTTATTGATCCATCCAACGTGGTCTCTAATGTTTAAACAAAAAGACATTCAATTACTTCCCCATTCATGTCTTTTTCTTTGAAATGGGCCCTGAGCTCAAGTTGTATGTGGACTTACCTACTAGCATCTAAAAACTTTTTGTTACCTAGTTCACAGTAGCCACTAAATAAGTCTTGTATTTTTCACTATTAAATATTGATTTATTCACCATCTCTAGCCCTTTGCCAAATATATATGTGCCAGGGATGGGGTACTTTTTTCTGCCAAGGGCCATTTAGACATTTATAATATTTGTAAGCCATTCAAAATTATCAGTGTAGGCAGATGGCCTCAAGCAGTGAACAAGAAGCATACAAGAAGTGTATGGATCAGTCGCATTGTGTACCAAATGATATCACAAGTCTTATTATGGCTTATGGGCCAGACACATCTCCTCCCCTGCCCTGGCTAGACAGAGAATGACTGTGGTTTATTGCTGAATTTAAAATGCCTCTGACATTGTATATATATAGAGATAGATAGATAGATAGATATCTCTATAGATATGGAATTAATTTTTATAACTGAATTTCATACAGTTGAGAATGTTGTTGAAAAATAAATGATTGGACAATTTTCTCCTGAATATTCAATGCCTCTCATTATAACATCTCCCTCCCTTCCACCCTCCCTCCCTCCCTCGTTGGTCATGGGGCTTCAACTCTGGACCTGGGCACTGTCCCTGAGCTCTTCAGCTCAAGGCTAGTAACTCTACCACTTGCACCACAGCGCCACTTCTGGCTTTTTCTGTTTGTGTAGTACTGAAGAATCAAACCCAGGGCTTCATGCATGCTAGGCAAGCACTCTACCACTAAGCCACATTCCCAGCCCAACATTTCTTAATCCCAGAATTAAACGAAATTATCGAAAGTTGAATTTTATCTATTATGGACTTCGTAGCTCAGCTAAAAGAAAATAGATTCTATGAATTCTGATGGGAGCCACATGTGGAGTATATGGTATATTAACTCTATTCCACTTATCCCTGGAACTCCTCAGCTTAAACTGTGAAATACCAGCCCTGTGAATTGTTCTGGTGGAGCTGTGGGTTAAGAATTTAGGTGGAGCACGGCAGGGTTGGCTCATCCCAACCATGTGTGGGCCTTCAGGTGGGAACGTTGAGATGGTTGGGAGGGACTTGCAGAACTGGAAATGGGATTCTCTGAAGGCATTCACATACATGTCGGGCTCTGGCTGGGAGGATTCCAGGCTGGAGCCCTTCCATGTGTCCTTCCTCTGTGGTTTGGGCTTCTTCCAGCCCAGCAGGCTAGCTTCAGTCATGACAGCAAGTGTTTTAAGAGAACCTAGAGGAAGCCTGCATAACCTGCGAAGTCAGGTGCAGTGTCACTTCTGCTGTCCAGCATAGTCACAACCTTGACTAGCTTCAGGAGGAGGGAACAGAGAGCTTTCCTCCAAATGGGAAAGTATCACCAGATTTGTGACCCTTTTATTTGAAATAGCCACAGTGTGATAAATTGATTTTCAGAAATGATCCCAGTGTGTGTATACCCTTGAATGGTCCGCTTTCTCATTGACTCAGGACTTAGATATCACAGGACTTCGATATCAGCTTTGTGGTCGTCATTGGAACAGTTAGCAAATAGAGCATAACCTGAGTCTTGGAAAGTGGTTATGTATTGGAGTTTGTCCTCCCTGACTGTCCTTGAGATCTTTCATCATGACCCTGTGAGCGTGCTTAGCCTTCTTTCTGTAGGATGAGGAAAGTCATGTGGAATGAACTGTCAGACATATGAATGAAAATGTTGTAGGTCAGCTGTCAGTCAACTGGCCTGCATACTGCCAGCCATAAGCAAGCAGAGATCAGCCAAGCTAGCCTAGCTGATTCTCAGTCAGGTGCTAATAAATGGTAGTGCTTTAAGCTACTGAGATTTGTAGTTGGTTTGTTATACAGCTTAAATTAACTGACACAGAGGTCTGATAAATAATATCCTCTGTTTTGGAAACAGGTGAAAAATGGGCATGGGAATCAAGTTTGAGAGAAATGGCTTGCTTACTGCTAAAGGCAAGGTTGAAAAAGTGGCATGCTTATATCATTTTGTAGGATTTTAAAGGACCATTGCTCCTTTAAATTAAGATTAACTTTATTCTTTCATATCCCTCATTTTGTAATGGCAAGTCTTCAGTTAGAAGTGAAACTGCCTGTAATAAATCCTCAAGGAAACCCTAATCTGTGTGGTCCCTGGTTTCCCTGGGATTATGTGTTCTGAAGTAGAGTAGGAGGCCACCAGTTCTCAGTAGCTTGTTAAATACATGCTAGTAAGCACTGCTTGTTTTTTATGTGTAATATGAAGGGTAATAAGTCATCAAAAAAAAGAGATATACATTACTTAGTTTGAAATACTAAATCTTTTTTTTTAATATAAAAGTGATGTACAGAGGGCTTGCAGTTACATAAGTCAGGTAATGAGTACATTTCTTTTTGAACAGTATCATGCCCTCCCTCATTTTCTCCCAGTTTTTCCCTCCCAACCCACCCTCCCCACAAATTATATAGTTCATTTTTAACATAGTGTCTAGTAAATATCATTGTGCATTTGTACACCTTTGCCCTACCATTTCTGGGTTCTCCCCCTTACTCTCGGCCAAACAGATAAACATACATATAAAAGGTATAGAAATCAGAAACAGTGACAAAGAAGAAAAATAAAAGCAAAATAACAAAACACTTCTGATTTTCATTTCTTGGAGATTTTTTTTGGTATGCCTGAGTTTGTCTTTTTTAGAATTTTGATTTTAATCCTAGCTACCTAGGAGGCTGAAATCTGAGGATCACAAAATGAAGCCAGCTCAAGAAGAAAAGTTTTTGAGAATATTGTCTTTACTTAACCCTCGAAACGACTGAAATAGAAGTATGACTCAAATGGCAGAGCACCAGCCTTGAGCAAGACCTCAGAGCTCTGAGTTCAGATTTCAGTACTAAGACACAGATACAGATGTGTGCGCATGTGCACATACATACATACTCAGGAGAATATTTTTAACGCCTTTTAAGAAGACAATAAGCAACATTGATTATAAAGTGTTGGTAGCAATAAAAAACTAAGATTTCAAAAGAGCAGTTCTTTAGATAAGAACAGATGCTTTCCTATGTCTTGACTTTGTGCTAGTGTTTTTTTTGTACAAAAATATATTTTCTATAAAAAGCATTAATGTTTATCATGAAGCAAGATGATACAAACTTAAAAATGGAAAAAACTGTATATTATAGTAGAATGTAAAATCATAAGGCTAAAGACTAGATATTCCATTATTTTATTTCAGGATTAGGTCTCAAGGTTTAGATGCTACAGTAAATTTTTAGTTATTAGGCATTAGATTTAATGAGTAAATTTTTAGTTATTAGACATTAGAGACATAACTCTGAAGAACATAAATACCTCTGAGATACTTTTTTCAAATGCTCTTCTTCAAGCAATTGAAGAAGGATGCAAGGTCTCCATGGGACAGTCAGCATTCTGAGTCATAGGCTTTCTGACCTCACTGCAAAACTGAGACAAAGCAGGGTAGTTCTGAAGCCTTAATAAAGAACTTAGACTATTTATTATTGTACTATCTTTCTTATGCTGCATACCAAGAGGAGAATTTTTCTTTTTTCAAATCTTTCTACTCATTTAACTTTATTTTTGCCTATAAGAATACGAGGTCTTCCATTGTGGAAATTTTATTTATTTTGACATATAACTTGGGGAAGCTGCTCTATGGTATGTAACATGCACATGTTGGAAAATAGCAAGTAATTACTCCAAACTAGGAAAGTGATAACTTGATTCTTTGTGTTGATATGGCATGATGATTCCATTGCTTCTTTATCCCTGCCCATTTAGTGTCTCATTTAGAGTGGTTTAATAAGGTTAACATTTCCTTTGCAATGTAAATTTATAGTAAATGTGATAGAACCTTTGTGTTTTGGAGAGGATATAAGCTGCATTGGAGTATCTGGAGACTCTCATACTTTTGCCTACACTAAGTATCTGGCATCTAGTAATAACTCTTCACTAAATCTCATTAGCAGAGGCTCAGTCAGCAGTGGCAGAAGTACCTAAGGCAGAAGAGAAGGCTGTGCCAGTGTTCTGCTTTGACTTAATTCAGGGGCACAATTTAAGTAGATTAAAGTGGTCAGGTGGTAAGTCCCTTTGGTGGGTTGAGTTTATGTTCTCTACTGTGAGTAATTATTTGATATGGCTTCATGCTGTGATATTATGTTGGTGGCATGCACATTTAGCACAAAATACCAATGGGGAATGGTTTTAAACATTAGTAAATTATTTTGGGACAAACATTTTCCCTAATTACTTTTCTACCTGGAAGCTTGTGAGTTATGAGAAAAGTCATAAAGAAACTGCAATAGGAGGCTCTGGGGTAATAGTGTATGTATTTTAGCCAGTAAAACCTTCAGCTGCTTTGTAATAAAAGCTTCCTCATTTTGTGATTCAGTTATTTAGTGAAGTCATGTATTTCATATAAAGTGTATTATTTCTAAGGGCTTAAGTATTCTGTGTGATTTTTGCATGATATCCTAGTCACCCAAAGATTTGAGTTGTGGCTCTATTACTGAGAATGTGATGGGGGCCTCATTTTTCATCTAAGGAACAGGCATTATAAATCTAATAGAAGAAAGGTGTGTGGACTGGTTATAAAAACAAATGAAGTAAAGTGCTAGTAGCTCACTCCTATAATACTAAATACTCAGGAGCTGAAATCTGAGCATTGAGGTTCAAAACCAACCTGGGCAGGAAAGTCTGTGAGGCTCTCATTTCCATTTAACTACCCAAAAGCCAATGGTAGAGCACCAACCTTGTATTAAAAAGCTAAGGGAAAGCATCCAGACCCTGAGTTCAAATGCCAGTTTCAGCTCAAAATAATAATGATGATAGTGATAATAAAAATGAAGAGTACCAAATTTGTAGTGAAAAGTTCCCTTGCTATCCACTTTGCACTTTTCCTTTTAAATACAGATATCACTGTGCTTTGTATTCAAATGTGGGTTGTTATTCCTGATGACATCAGCATGAGTGAGTCATGAAATACATTTGGCCAACATTCCTTTTCGCTTCACGCACAAGTGACTGTTACTCTTTAGCTTGCTGTTCTTTGCTGAATCTTCCAGCCATTGCCATTTCTACACTTGTCTGTCCATTGGTTCAAGAGTGCCATGCATTACCCTGACCAGTGCACTATGGGTACACAGTATAGCCACACTTGTCCCATGCTTTCTGAGGGTATTATTCTGTGTTACAGGTTTATGTATTACAGTTTGCTTTTGAAATATGGTGGAAATGCTACCAAAACTTGCCCTCATAATTAGGATGTTGCTATTGAGTGGGGGAGTAGCAGGCTTGTAAGGCACACGGTACTTATATGATATGGTAAGGTCCTCAGGGCCAGCGATGAACCTGCGTTCTGTAGTCACTCTACGTTCTTCACCTTCACTATCTCCTCACTCCCAGGTACCTTGTCCTATCACCTTGGAAAGAGCCCCTACTGGTGATTTAGGTGGTCTGATAACTGGGAACACATGCAACTCTGTAGACCTGGAGGAAGGAGAAAGTCTTCATGTTTGTAGTCAGGGCTGGACCTATTCTCAAATCCCTCCTGGCACATAATGGTTGAGCAGTGAATGAATCGATTGAAGGAAGCTGTGCATGAATGGATGAAGTACACTGTAGTACTTGTTTATATTTCTCATGTGAAGCTACTTTTTTCTAGACTTGGGGAATTTCTCATGGGGATTAGCTTTTCAGTGAAGAAGGTGCCTATAGGTTCTTCTGAAACTAATTTTGTTGTAAGTCCCCCAGAAGGAAGCTCAATCCTGCGATAATCATAATATATGCTTATCTTTACCTTTTTTTCTTCTGTTCCACATGTCAATGTTTACTTACTGAATAAAACTTTCTTTTCCCATATTATATCCTACTTCTACCTAGTTTTCAATTGCCACTTTTCCTAGAAGAAAAAATATGATATGAAGACATATAAAAAGTCCCAGCATTTTGTTGATAATCATTTTTGTATTATATGTTTTTGTTCTTTTTTCATTTAGCACTTTCTTGCAACCCTTCATTTCTTTGGTCTTAAGAACACCCAATGTATTTGGAACACCTTAGGACTTCTCATTCATCAAATCTATACCGTTGAGCCTCTAGTGTCTGGCCCTGCCTATAATCACAGAAGCTCAAGGCCAGCCTACGCTATATAGTGAAATCCAATCTCAAAAACCAACACACCTATAGCATTTAATTCTGCCTAAGCTCTATCCTCAAATGTTGTTATGGATCTAGAAAGGCAAATTTGAAAGTTCAGCTTTAGAGAAGCTTTATATTGCCCTCTCTTTCAGTCATTTTTTAAGTATTTAGATTTCAACCCAATTGGAAATCAAATGCCTCTTCTAGAATTAGTAATGGGAGTACTGGTGCGGAATATTATATCTAACATTAGCCTTTGTCTGGCAAGTGCAGACATTCCCCCCCCCCACCCCCGCCCCCGCCTTCTTCTTTTAATCACTGGTGAGAGATGAGCAGGATTCGTGACAACAGTGTTCTATAGCACCAAACCTTGCCACAGTGACTTCTCTCTGCTTCTTTATTTCTTCTTTTCTGGATGCAAGGTTGAAGCTTGATAAACCCTTACATTCACAAGATAAAAATTATCTGCAATCAGTGAACATATGCTGTCAACATCAAATTCCAAAACTTCAGGAAATCCAGAAGAATCTGCTTTGCTTCCCTAAGACAATGGAGCATGTGGATATGAAGTGAAGGCTACACAAGGCTCAGAGGCTCTGATTTTTCTAATCCTAGGGCTACCAGTTATCCACTGAGTTATTCACATTCTTGCACTGTGGGGCTGTTAGGTCCGAGGTGATACATATTTGAAAAGATTCAGTGTGAGTATGTCTTTGTAGAGTACTGAGCACATAGATGATCCCCAAATGTGTTTTCTATCCTTATAATTGTGAATGTGAATTTATAACTAGATGGCTAAATATTTTTTATATTTAGAATATTAATATTGGTTTGTTAGTGTAACTTACTTTTGCATACTCATTCCATAAAAAGAATCTGATTTGTTGTGTTGTTATTGTTGGTGCTAGTACTTGGGCTTAAATTTATGACCTGGACTCAGTTCCATAGCTTTTTTGCTCCAGTTTTGGGCTCTTCTACTTATGCCACACCTCCTTCTAGGTATTTTTTTTTTTTTGCTAATTAATTGGAGATAAGAGTCTCACAGGGGGCTGGGAATATGGCTTAGTGGTAGAGTGCTTGCCTCATATACATGATTCCTCAGCACCACATATATAGCAAAAGCCAGAAGTGGCGCTGTGACTCAAGTGGTAGAGTGCTAGCCTTGAGCAAAAAGAAGCTAGGGACAGTGCTCAGGCCCTGAGTTCAAGCCCCAGGACTGGCAAAAAAACAAAAACAAAAAACAAAGAGTCTCATAGACTTTCTTACACAGGTTGGCTTTGAACCTTGATCTCAAGATCTCAGCCTCCTCAATAGCTAGGATTGTAGGTGTGAACCACAAGTACCCAACCACTGGTATGGTTTGGTAATTTTAGTAATGATCATGCATCGTTTTGAAAGTCACACTGAAAGCATAACTTATTTTTTTATTATAGAAAATGGGGAAGAAAAGAAAGTGATGAAGAGCAAAATGAAGCATAATGGATTTGAAAGCAAAACTTCTAAATAGTTCTTTGTTTCTTTAGACCTTCTAGAGAAATCTCGAGTTGTTAAGCAGCCGAGAGGTGAAAGAAACTTCCATGTGTTCTATCAGCTGCTCTCTGGTGCCTCTGAAGAGCTTCTCAGTAAGTTCTTGCTTTTATATTTCAATTTTTGCTGCTACAGTATTTTGTAAACCATTCTCTTTAAAATTATTTCATATGCTTCCTTTTCCTTTTTAAAAGTTTTCCATGACTCTTGTTGAAGTGGAGAACAGGTTGTGTTTACTTGTGCCATACCACAGCCTCTGCCTCAGGTCTCTGTACTTCACTAGGGATTCTGCTCATGTCTATCTCAGATAGATTAAAACACCTCCTCTATGGCAAATCACAATTTAAAGTTATAAAATGGAAGGATATTTCACTTGGGGAGAGAAAATGAGCAAAGTGGTAAATAAATATAATCACATAAAAGTAAATATTTCAACTAAAGTTTTAAAATAGTGGACATTACATTTACTACGATACAAAAGGTAACGATCTAAGCCCTTAGATTTTAGAGACTTAGTATAAGTTGACTAAGATAGAATCTAATAGCCAATAGCTAAGTGATGAATAGGTAAACAAGATGACCTATGAAGAGTCATCTGCACTCAGGAAAAAAAGTTAGCCACATCACTAAGCAAAAAATGCACATTAAAAATGATTTAAGGGTAATGCTTTTATCAGTATTTGGATATCAATTTTTATTTTGTTGATTCAGTATTATAAGAAAAGTCACTTGACCAGAAGGCTGTAAATACTGAGGTATTAAAGTTGATTACATTTATTGGAATAACTTACCTGTTTGTATTTGTGACTCCACAGACAAGCTTAAGCTTGAGCGGGATTTCAGCAGATACAACTACCTGAGCCTGGACTCAGCCAGGGTTAATGGAATCGATGATGCAGCCAATTTCAGAACCGTTAGGGTAAGATGAAGTGCTTTTGTTACTTTAAAATAGGTCACACCTATTGCTCAGTCAGAGCTGGGAACAATCCTGAGTTTTCTATAAAGTGTAATTCATACTCACTGGAGTTTTAGATGTATACGAGAATTCGTTATATTTTTTTATTAGTTTGGCTCTTCACTAGCTCAACCATCATACAAAGTTGTGAAGACTGGAGCTTTACTCAAGTGTGCAATTTTACCATTTATCCAAAGGAGCTTTAATATATTATCCTGGGACTCAACTCTTTTAATGTTGTATTTAAATTCCAAGTGTTTGCATCGCCAAAACGTTTTGTAGCCAAAGTTAATTTTCCAAGTGTGAAAATTGCCCTTGGATCCTGTTAAATCAAAACTTTTCAAGACAGAAAATTCTGTTTTTATACAGTTTTAGAAAACTGATGTATAAACCAGAAAGATTAACATTCCATATTCATTAGGAAAGAAATGGGTTTTATACAATATACTCTTTTCTATCTTTATGTGGCACGTTCTTTCAAAATGACTCCCATTATGACATATATAGTAACTAGGACTTACTTCCAGATGAGACAGTCAGGATTGTGGAAAGGGAGGGGGAGTAGGTCGGATACAAGATAGGCATCTTATGACTATAGTGTGTGGATAAAGGAAATATAGATATTCTTTCTCTGCTCTACTTCTGTGTGTTTGAGATTTTTCATTCCCATTGCTCTGTTGTGCCTCCTCTCCCCACCACATACACACAGAGTAATTTCACCAGCCGTTCTCATACAGAGAACATCTCTCAGACTATGCCATTCTTAAAACCTGTACAAACATCCTCATATGGAAACAATTGTCTCTTGACTCCTTCCTGGACATGATTTTGTTTAAGAGTGAGTCCAAGGTCAGTTCTGCAACTACTTTGCCTGGCACTCACACAAGCTTGTGAACAGATGAGAGTCCCCTTGTCCCTGTCGTGTTTTAGATAAGAGGATGAGCACTTCACTTTAACAACTATTTTTCTCATTTGTAAAATAACCAGCTTTGTTTTCTTTGGGGGTTGTGTAGAGGCATCTTGTTTGGGTTTGGTTCTAGTAGGAGAGCCTGAGTATACAAATCAGGCAGCAGTAGGGACCTAGGGCTCTCTTCCCAGCTTCTCTTTCCTCTTGCTCCTTGCCCACCCTGTCACAACACACAAGGCATTCCTGTGGTCCTTACACCACAGTTTGAAATTGACTGAAGAAGATAATGCCTTGTCTGTCTTTTTCTCTCTCTCCCGCCCTCCCTCCCTCCCTCCGGGTTTGAATATAGGGCCTGGGTACTGTCCTTGAACATTTTTGCTGAAGGCTAGTGCTCCACCACTTGTGTTGTAGCTCCACTTTTGGCTTTTTGGTGCTTAATTGGAGATAAGAATCTCATGGATTTTCCTGCCTGGGCTGCGTTTGAACCACAATCTTCAAATCTCAGTCTCCTGATTAGCTAGGATTACAGGCATGAGCCTCCGGCACCTGGCTGTCTAGTCTTTTAAAAGTTTTTCCCCCCTTTAAAATAAATATGTAGTATTATCCATTTTTTAAAAAGGTAAAGAACCTGAGGAAGAAAATTGATGTTTCATTTCTTTCCCCAGAATGCCATGCAGATTGTGGGCTTTATGGACCATGAGGCTGAGTCTGTCTTGGAGGTGGTAGCAGCAGTGTTGAAACTGGGGAACATTGAGTTCAAGCCTGAATCGCGAGTGAATGGTTTAGATGAAAGCAAAATCAAAGATAAAAATGGTAAGTCAGTGGAGAATCGGCTTTGTTTAGGAAAGTTGCTTTGAACTTCTGCCCAGGTTTTTATTTAGAAAGTAAAACTTGTGCTTTGTATTGATTTGAAAGAAAAATTTTTTCTAGTGAAGCTGAACAGGAATATAATTGTAACTAAAAATTTTAAAATCTTAATATAAAAGTTTAAAATCTTAATATCTAAATCTTAATTTAGAAACACAGTCTATATTTTGAAAAGTATCCTTCATAGTTAACCTGGAGTTACTTTCTGTGTCATCTTCCCTAACAGAATTAAAAGAGATTTGTGAGCTGACCGGCATTGATCAATCAGTTCTAGAACGAGCGTTCAGTTTCCGGACAGTGGAAGCCAAGCAGGAGAAAGTCTCGACTACACTAAATGTGGCTCAGGTAAGTAAATCATAATGTGCAGAGGCAAGTTTTCTAAAAGGCGATGATGTTTGTACATGGAATTTGATTCTACAGGCCTTTATCTCAACTGTCAACAATATATTCCAGGCATCCTTGTGGAATTGGGGTCATGAGGAAAATTAAACAGATAAGGATCCCTACCCTCAGGAACTCAGCAGTCTGACAGGAAGAAGCGCATAACAATCAGTAGACATAATAAATAAATGAGGTAGCAAGCCAGCAGGTGCTAAGTGCAGTGACAAAGAGAAAAAACTAAAGCAGCATAGGGAAGGACTTACAGGAGCAGGGAGAAGGAGTTGAAGTGAACAAAATGGAAAAGTCACTCTAGTCAGATGGTAAAAGAAGTGGAGTTGAAAGAAGGACACCTACAAGGAGAACTCAGTCCATGGTGGCTGGAACCATGGTTTGGCATGGAAGTCTGTGTGATGTGGGCCCTTCAGGCAACACGTTTGTTGATAGCTTCATGTATGCATGATGTAAAAGTCAAGCACAACTCACTGTTTTTTGCTTGCTACCATTTTCTGGTTTGGAGAACAGAATGGAATAAACCAATCTTGTGGACGTATGGCCCAAATGGATGCCTGCCCTCTTTTTGGAATCCCTTTTATCTTCCACATTGAAAACAATGAAATCTCTTCCTCTGTTTCTTTGTCTGTCTCTGTCGTCTCTGTCTCTCCCTCTCTCTTCCTCGCTTCTCCCTTCCTCTCCCTAAATTAATGTACATTAGTTATATAGGGGGGAGTCTGTTTCATGTGGCATTTTGTGTTTCACTTAGGCTCACTCCCTCGGCCACTCTTCCTTCCTTAACAATTTCAGCAGTTTTCACTGTTCTATTCTCATACACACAAACCATCGACTTTGGCCATATTTATTTTCACTCATCCTCCTTGTTAGCTCAACCCATAGCCAATACTCACCCACCCAACAGAGCCTATTCCTCCCCAACATAGAGTCTTTCTAAGACAAAAGTCTCAGTTGCTACCTCCTCTCTTTTTGTTCCAAATCGAATCGATGGATGTGTGGATGATGCATGCATGTGTACCCAGGCAGCATTGGGAGTCCCTTGCAATGTAAAGCCTGTGTTCTGTGGCTTGGACATTTCCCACTAGTCATTACTGACCTGGGCTAGAGTTAAATGACTAATTTAAGACTTTCCCCATTTGAAACGACTCTGCTTATTCAGTTGTATTATAGTCTCATCTTCCTTCAGCCTTTGTTATTTTCGGTGAGTTTCTGTGACTTTGGAAAATACTGTAACAATGCATATGGAGATCTGGTGTGTTGTAGTCTCTCCCTAGCTGTAGCTACTTTCTATCTGTCTTCCTAAATGACTGCTTTACTCCTGCCAGGAGAGAGCCTGAGTGTCCCTTAAGGGTAGATGGATTTAAGGCTCTGTTCTTATTGTGTATTTTACTCTTTTTTTTTTATTCCTTTTCTGCAGAAATTAGACCCAGTGTCTTTATTTGATGAGGTTGAGTTACCTTGTTTCACTGGGTGAAACCTTTCTACATTTTTATAACCTTTGGCATGAAATAATTTGGCTTGACAACTTCAGTTTTTCAGCACTTTAGCCAAGTGCTGCTTGTAATGTAGTGGTCAGGGTATCTGGTTCTACCAATCTTACTATGTGGTAGGTTTTGATTCCTGAGAGAAGTGATGTGCTCTGTTAGCATTTCCTCATTCTTAGGCCCCAGTATCATCTTTATTTCCCATGCCTCATTTCCCTCAGTGCATTTAGATCTTTTCCTTAAGTAAGATGACTAACCTTGAAATAATGGAACTCATGATAGAGTTTTATCATCCAATTCCTACTTCAGAATGTTCTCCTTGGCCTGCAAAGCTTTTGCAATCTGATCCTCTGTGGTTTAACCAAGTCCACTACTTTCTAGTTCTTCATACACTAAACATACTTTCACTTGGTGCCTTTGCTCCTGTTTGCCCATCATCACATTGCTCATTCTTTCTGCCTGTCTAAAGCGTTAATCTCATTGCACCCATCCATGGAACCTTCTTGAGCCTCCTTGATTCCCTTTCTCTGAGCCTTTCCTCTGCAGTTAGGGCAACACGTGTCTTCCAGTTGCTCCATTTGTTAGTTTGGTCTCTCTAGCTCACTGCAGGCTCTTAGAGGGTGGACGTATGTCTCTGCATCTCTGTATTTCCAAGCTTCTTATCTTAGTTCATTCCATTCTGGCTTATGCCTGATACCAGCCATCTTAGAAATGTATTCCACCTGAGATTTTTAAACTATGTGAGCTTCAGGCAGTAGAATGCTTAGTGTGTTTATAGCATGCATCTAAGGTTATGACTCATTGCACTTGGTATTTTCCCTCATTTATACATACTACATTAGTGATTCTTTGGGGTTTTTTTTTTGGTATTTTAGTTTTTGGTACTGTGGTATGAGGTTTGAACTCAGGTAGTTGCACTTGACTAGGTAGGCACTCTACCACTAAGCCATGCATTTAATCCTAATTAGTCCTTTTTATTTTAATTGTTATTGTAAAGACAATGAACAAAGAGGTTACATTTATATAGGTCAGGTAATAAGTATATTTCTTCCCCCATTTTTCTCCCAGGTTTTTCCTCCTAACCTCTCTCCCCCACTAGTTGCATAGTTCATTTTTAACATAGTGTCAAGTGAATATCACTGCTGCATTTGTTCACCCTTTTCCCCACCATTTCTGTGCTCCCTCTTACCTCCCCAAAATAGATAAACTTACATACACGACAAAACGTTTAAAAATAAAAAACATAAACAAAGGAGAAAACAAAATGAAAAAAAATAAAACAAAAAGAAAAAGAAAAAAATGACAAAAAAATCTTATTTCCTTTTCTTGGAGCTCATTTCAATTAACATCATTTTATATCATCATATACACATAGCTATTGAGCCTTTGTGACCCTCTCCTAAAAATATCCTTCTTTGGTCTCACTGTATGAATATTTTAAGAGTCCTGTATAATTTATCGTGTCCAAGTGTGATTTTCTCATCTTTTACCATCCAGTGTGTTTACTTGTAGATTTATAGACACATTCTAGTTACAACAAACGAGGGAGAAACCATGCAACCTATGTTTTTTTGGGTGTGGCTTACTTCATTTAGTATAATTTTTTTTCCAAGTCTTTCCATTTCCTTAGGAATGGTGCCATGCCATTCTGTCTGATAGAAGCATAGAATTCCATTGTGTGTGTGTGTGTGTGTGTGTGTGTGTGTGTGTGTGTGTGTGTGTCACATTTTCTTGGTCCCTTCATCTATTGAGGGACATCTGGGCTAATTCCTTATCTTGGCTATGGTAAATAATTCTGCAATTAACATGGGTGTGCTGGTAGTTTGTGTGGCCTTGTTTGTGGTCTATTGGATAAATGCCCAGGAGCTGGTCATAGGGAAGCTCTATGTTTAGTCTTTTGAGGAACCTCCATACTGCTTTCCAGAGTGGTTGAACAAGTTTACATTCCCACCAAGGGAAGGGTAGTAGCTTCCCTTTTGGCCACATCCCTGCCAGCATCTGTTATTGTTAGTTCTCTTGGTAGTGGCCATTGTAACTGGAGTGAGGTAGAAGCTCAGTGTTTTGATTTGCAATTCTTTTATGGCCAGAGATGAACATTTCTTCATGTGTCTAGTGGCCATTCTTCCTTCTCATGTTTTAGTGATTTTTAAATGTGAGTGAATACTTGCACTTTCTGCTTTATATCAGATGTTATAAAGGACATGAGTTGTCATAAGTCAGGATCAAGAGGTCAGAGGTAGCAGATTGGTAGCTTCTGGGGTCAGATACACTTCAATAGGATCTTATTTGACTTGGCTTGAGTTTATAATCAAATGGGGGCAGAGGGAGACACAATTAAGAAATTCTATAGGCCCATAAGGATAAAATAGCTGGAGAGGAAATGGACACTTCAGAAATCATAAACTAAATGATTTGGGGTTTGTAGACCGTGTGCCACACTGTTAGAATTGCCTATTTCAAGAGAGAAGAAAAGGTATTGAAGAAGAGATGGGCATCTAAATTACATTTTGGCTTCTTTTTCTGTTTTAGCATTTTATATAAATTTTCTGCTATGGAATCATACCATTGCCCCAACACACATACATGCTTTTGCCTTTCTTCCCTCCCCCATCCTTCCCTCCTTCCCTTTATTCTTTCTATCCTTTCCTTACTCCTGCTTGGGCTGAGTCCAGGGAAGAGATGTTTGAGATTAGCACAGAAGTGTGTGGTAAAGGAGAAAAGTACTCTGTTCTCAGCTGTGTGTGTGGGCATGAAGAGATTTGCTGTGCTTCTTTCAAAAGAAGTGTGGGACAAGTGTTTCTACATAATCTAACAAGTTGTGTTCTTTATAAAATAATAGCACTTTATCAAAATATTAACACCCATAGGTAGCAAAATACACAAATATGGCCAATATTTTAGAAAAAGAGTGGCACAACTTCTACCATTCCTCTTACAAAGACAGCTGCCATCAAACCCTGCTCCCTAGGAAGCTGAATTCAGTCATTAGCATTTACTGTACACCCAGTACTTTTCCCAGGGCTCAAGTTCTCCCAGCTAGACCTGGCTTTTTCCAGCCCTACGATTCTATGTTATTAAAACATAAGGTCTTCTGCCCATAAGTTTGAGGTATTAAGCATGCAGCTTTTTAAAAATTTGTGTACAATATAAGCATTTCTATTTCATTGCTTAATTTCATAATCATTACTCTATCATGCTTTAGCTAACATTTCTTCCAATGAGTTCTTACTGATTTTGTTATTTCCTTATTGTTAAACTTTTAAAAACCTGTTTTTTCTTTTCTGTTCTGTAACACTGCCTTTGTGACAAAACATTTTGCAGCATTTAGAATTAATGTCCTGGGGTGTAAAAAAAATTAGAACAGCTATGTATAAACTGCCAAATTTTCTTAATTATTTTACTACTTACTGGACTGGTTCTGGAAAAAAATTGAAATAAAGAGAGTTTTAATATTTTAAAATATTTTTATTATTTTGTAGAAAATAAGCCTGGTTCTTCTTTTTCTTTTTTTACAGGCTTATTATGCCCGTGATGCTCTGGCTAAAAACCTCTACAGCAGGTTGTTTTCATGGTTGGTAAATCGAATCAACGAAAGCATTAAGGTATTTACATTATAAGTGAAGAAACTAGTCATAGTGAACAGTAGAGTACAAATGTTAAATTAAAGAAAGTTCAGTTTTATAATCATATTATAAATTACCACTTTAAGAAGAATGTATATTGTGTAAGACTAGAATTTGCCAAGGATTTTGTTTATTTTGTTTTTCCATGTGAGTTTGATTCAGGTGGACTGTCTAAGGATCTTTGCAGAGTTACATTCTATTTGCTAACTAGATGCCATGATTTCTATTTATTCCTTTTAAATAATTTTAGTATGGCTAGTATCTTTTTAAACTAAATTACCTATCATTAAAATGTCTGAATGATTCCATTCTGATATCCTATTTCATAGGTTTTCCTTTTTAATTTTTTTGTCATGTTAAAGAAAACTAAAGTGTGATTATTCTCCTAGTTTAAAAATAATTATTTTGTAATACATATCAGTATTCCTTCAATACTTACAGTTAAATGATATCTAAATTAACTCATCCTATTTAATTTACTTTTTAAAGGCACAAACTAAAGTAAGAAAAAAGGTCATGGGTGTTTTGGACATTTATGGTTTTGAAATTTTTGAGGTAAGATTTTAAGAATATTTTGTTAACAACAATACTAAAGTGGTACCAGAAATTAAATCTTATGTTTAGTAGACAATTTTTGTCATAAGTTACTGTAACTTTAACTCTATAATCTTTACAGGTATAGTGATATATGTGTGTGTGTATGTGTGTTATGTGTATGCGTGCGCATGTGTTCTCACTGAGAGCCAGCATTTGGAGACATCTCTGTTTAAAAGGAACTTTTTATATTAGTAGCTGACTTTTGGAATTTCAAATGAGCAAGTCTTTCTTTGTGACCTCTAGCAAGCTGCATGGACATTATGCCTGCTGCCATTCAGTCATTAGTAAGTTGTTGTATTAAAAGATACCAGGGGTAAGAGAGCCAGATGGTCTTGTCCCCTGCAAAGGCTTATTCACTTCTTCTCTGTGAGATTCAGGGAGAGGATCTGGATTATGGTCCTTGAACTTCATCCAGGTCTCATCCACCTGTCATCTTGCAGTGTTGTGTTTGCCTGCAGAGCTTGGAACCATTTATGCTACAGTTCAGAAGGAGTTTTTTAGTAAAAGAGCCCATGCTTGCTTAGACCATTACCTACTTATGTTAGTGTTTTCTGCTAACCCTCTTGCTAACTTTGACATTTATAAACAGTTTCAAGGACCTATCAAAATATTCTTGCTTTTAGGAACAGTGTTTTAGTTTAGATCAAGGAAAGAAGTATACCTAGCCACTGCTTTCTAACTTCTTTTTCACAAGTAATCATTTTTTAATTCCTTTAAGTGACCAGGCCTTTCCCAGAATACAGTCAAAGAATTTACGTATTTCAAAGAGTTACAATTATAGAGTCCCACAAAAAATCATCTGGGCATTCCCTTGAGCTAAAGCCAGTCCTTTCTAGCAAAGTCCTTTTTCTTGTAGTATTTGGATTTATGATAGTACATTCTCCTAAAGTCATGTGCCATACTTAGCAGCTAGTGGCCAGTATTTATCAAGGGCTGACTGTATAGAAGCATTGTGGTTAGTGTTGTGTGTGTTGTCTGATTCAGTACTCAGAACAAGCTCATGCAAGCTGTTTTTATTATTCCCATTTCTGGATGAGAAAGTAAGATTCCAGGCCTTCCAATATTGTCATGTATTGCTTCTTTTTCTAAGGTTAAGCCCAGAACCATTTTCTTACTTTTCTCTTTAGGCGCTCCAGCTTCTCAGTATTTGGAAATGAGACACAGCACTTGACAAAATGTCTGCAGCATTGTTGGCCTTTAAGCAGACCAATGGCAGAAAGCTACCAGTCTCTTCTTTTTCTTTTTTGCCAGTCTTGGGCTTGAAATCAGGGCCTGAGCACTGTCCCTGGCTTCTTTTTGCTTACGGCTAGCACTCTACCTCTTGAGCCACAGCACCACTTCTGGCTTTTTCTGTTTGTTGATGCTAAGGACTTGAATCTAGGGATTCATGCCTGTTAGGCAAGAACTCTACCACTAAGCCATATTCCCAGCCTCAGTCTCTTAAAAGGGAAGAAAATTGAGGTTTGAGTTTGGAGAAAGGCTAGAGTATACCCTAGCTCTCTTTGTAGCAAGAATTCAGTTTGCTATCATTAAACGAACAAGATGGCAATGGCTTTTTTTTTTTTCCAGTTGGCAGGGAAAGAGATTTCTTACCTGGTACACTGTTCATCTAAATTGAAATGATTTTTTCCAACAAATTTTCACATATGTACCCTAGACGACATCCTACTTTTTCTTGGTTTTTTAGCAGTTACAACACCTGGAAACATTAGGAAGTGCAGTCTTTAATAATAGGATGCCTTGCTAGGAAGGACTAAAAAGCATCACTGAAATAGGAGGAGTCAGAGCATGAAGATGTACACAGGATCCACACCTGTGCAAAGATGAATATTTCTGTATTTTTCATGCAAGTAGAAAATTACCAGGAAAATGATATGGTGTAACCCTAAAATCCTACCTTGTTATTCAGTAAAAAGTGATTGTAGAAATTAAGAATTTTGTCCTGTACATTACTTTAAGAACTGGACAAGAAGGGTCTAGGAGTCTTTTCTGAAACTTGTCTCATTCTGCCTTGGTGGGTCTTCTCACAGTTCCCATGAAAACATTTTCCAGCTGAGCTGTTGGAAACCTTTCAGTAGCTTTGGTCCCTCTCTAAATGGAAGAGGGAACCTGATGATTAAACCATGAAGTGATGACACATGGGTTTATTTGACAGCAAAACATTCCAGTCCCCACTGGTTGAATGAATCAGCTCTGCATTGCTGGCCGCGTGTGATCTGATTCCATTTGGAAAACAGATTAGTGGGACATTGAAACCAAAATGAAGTTGAAAGGAATTAAAATTAATAGAGGGAAAAAAATAGCTACCAATTTGGGTAGATCGTAATCCAACTTTCCAAAAGAAGAAATTTTAATCCACATTCTGCACAATTAATTTTGGTCTTCTTATAGCAGAGACTTGGGTCTTTTGACTTCTGAGGAATATTTACAGCATTTTCAAAAATAATAAATGCAATTCTTTAAAACTCATACACAATATTTCATCCAAAAGCAATTTGAACAGTCTTAATTTTTTTCAGCTCTTTTCTAAGTTTTTACTTGTTTAGTATTCAGATTGGTGGGTGGTACTGGGAAAAAAATCTAAATAAGCATCAGTGTTTTGAATACCATAACAGGGAGCAATGGCTATATCATTTTTCATGCAATTGACCTAGTCTCATTCAGGCAAAAGTGTTAGTTATCTTTAATTGTATACTTCTCATCATCTTTTCTTTTTGTACTCCATTAAAAATAACCCATGTATATATGAGTATGGCAGGCAGAGATTGTTCCAAATAATATACCCTGATACTTATACAAGAATCTGGATAACCCAGGAAGACCATCTCATAATTATAGAACTTGTTTTTTGAATTTTTTCTTTTTAATTAAAGCTGGCTATGTTCAGTGCCTTCTGTTCTACCTTCTCATCTTCAGTTTTATCCTCATGTGTTCAAACCAATTTAAAATATGTGTTAATAAAAAGCTGGGCACCAATAGCTCATACCTGTAGTTCAAGCTACTGGGGAAGTCTGAGCTAGCCCAGGCAGACAAATCTGAGAGTTTCTTATTTCCAGTTAACCAGCAAAAAGCCAGAAACAGAAGAGTAGATAAAATGGTACAGTGTCCAGACTTGAGTGAAAAGGCTAAGGGAAGACACGAAGCCCTGAGTTGAAACTCAGTACTGGTACACACACAGAAATAATTGATGACAATATGAAAGTGTATGTGTGTGTGAGAGAGAGAGAGAGAGAGAGAGAGAGAGAGAGAGAGAGCGAGTCTGTGTTTTTGTGCATGTATAATTATAATTGCTCTAACTTTTAATATCAAAGCCTGTTTTTAAATGTGTAAGAAAATTGTGATGACACTGTGCTTTATTCCTAAATTTATGATATTGAACTTATATACCTGGAAGGAGATACTTAATTAAAAAGAAGTTTTCTAAAACTTAAGCCAGCCATTCAGTCTTATGAATGTCTAGAAAGGAAAATATGTAATATCACTTATTTTCCTCATCTATTTTGAGGATCTTTTTGAAGCTTCCTTTCTTTAAAAAGGCATTATTGCTTGGGGTTCTATTTCTTGCCATTGTGGTTTTTAAGAAGGGATAGTGGTGCCTTTAGGCACATATTGTGCTACAAAACTGTATTATAATTGGAGGCTGACAAAAGACTTCACACCAAATAAATCTCTTAGGATCAACAGTAGATTTATAACCATATTCTAATCCAGTTTCTTGAAAATGACAATATTATACTTAAAATCCTGTAACTGTCTATATGAATGTACTGTTTCATTTATTATGTAAGTTTTCATGAAATATAAAACTGCATTTAACATGTTATATCTAAGTATCAAATGTGTGATCTCAGCACAAAGTGCTGAACTGTCAGGGACAGCCATTAAAGTAATGTTTGCTAGAATAAACTTTGAATTTCGTGTTTGAACTCCCCAGTGTTTCAAACACATAGCATTCACCTGAACAGTTCTTATCTCACCTTCCCAAGCCCAGAGGCTAGAAAGCCATCTCCTCTGTTTGCCTCTTCCTTTTAATGCTGGCTGTTTTTAAAGAGCATAAGATTTTCCAAAATGTCTGTCTGCCTTATGACATCCTTAAATGCTTTTCTTGCTAAGGAGAATATAAATAGGTTGGTTATTATTTTCTTCTTTAAAAATTAAGTAATTGTACCAAAGGAGTGTACAGTTCCATAAGTCAGGTTCTAGGTTAGTATTTTATAATTCTTTCCAGTTTATTCTGTGTGGAACATTGAGTGTTGGTACTTGGGAAGATGAACTAGTTAGGAACTCTCTGGAAAGTGTGAATTTTCTGTTCTTTTGATGCTTAAAAGATAAACTCAGTAAGATAAGTACAGTAAGTCCTCACTGTACCAGGCACATTTGGTACACAGTGTGAAGAGCAGAGACCTAGACACCCTTGTGTTTTCTACAGAAGATAGAGGGCTTGTTCTCAGTTTTATTGAAAGAGCATGTATAATGGAGATCATAGAATATACTCGTTTGAGGCTGTTTCTAAATTTTTTGGTTTTATACCTTTGTCTGTATAAAGATGTAAGACCATTGAGAAAACTTCCATGCATGGAGCATGACTAGAAAACAAGGAAGAGTCCCTGAGTCGTTTTGAGGGCAGTTTCTTGCCACATCTTCCTGTGAAGACTTTGATTCATGAGACTGACACATAGAGCTGTGCTAGCTAATCACATGGGTTTTGACCCACCAAAAAAGTATTAAAGCTTAAAAGTTGCTTTGGTGCCTTTGTATTTTGGTATCTATGTATTTATGGCTTCTAGAGTCAGTTACAAAGGGTTATAAAGGGAAGTAGGATCCCACATTGAAAGCCTAGTGTAAATAGTACCTGTGTAAATGGTGGAATGTGTTAGACCTGTACAAATTGGAGTTACTTGAATTATTTCTTAATTTTTTGAAGACTATTGTTTAAAGTTTTGCAAATTTATTAAACTGATGTGTGAAGTTTCATTTTGAACAGTGTCAATAACCTTAAAATTAGACAAGAAATGTTTTTTACTCTTTGTAGTTTTGGGAGTAACTACTGTCCTTACCATTTGTGACATGTTTTGAAGCTTAGGTGGTATATTCGTAGGAGCTGCTGATTTCCGTGGGGGAATTAATTCTTACATTGATAATTATGGTATTGGGGGGGAGGGATTTTTGGAGAGGGCGTTTAGTTAGCGATTTTTGTTGTTGTTGTTGTTGCTGTTGGGCCGTCTTCAGGAGGATCCTCTCCTCTCCTCTCCTCTCTTCTCCTCTCCTCTCCTCTCCTCTCCTCTCCTCTCCTCTCCTCTCCTCTCCTCTCCTCTCCTCTCCTCTCCTCTCCTCTCCTCTCCTCTCCTCTCCTCTCCTCTCCTCTCCTCTCCCCTCCCCTCCCCTCCCCCTCCCCTCCCCTCCCCTCCCCTCCCCTCCCCTCCCCTCCCCTCCCCTCCCCTTCCCTCCCCTCCCCTCCCCTCCCCTCTTCTCTCCCTCTCTCTCTCTTATCTCTCTCTCTCTCTCTCTCTCTCTCTCTCTCTCTCTCTCTTTCTTTCTCTCTCTTGCCAGTCTTGGGGCTTGAACTCAGGGCCTGAGCACTGTCCCTGGCTTCTTTTTGCTCAAGGCTAGCACTCTGCCACTTGAGCCACAGTGCCACTTCCGGCCTTTTCTATATACGTGGTGCTGGGGAATCGAACCCAGGGCTTCATGTATATGAGACAAACACTTTACCACTAGGCCATATTCCCAGCCCAGATATTCTCTCTTTACTATCTTATTTTTTAAGGAAAGATCTAGCACAATACTGAGGTAGAGGAAGGGAGCGGGGGAAGGGATGAGATATTGTTGGACCTTGCAGGATCTCTCCACTGTTCTATGATCTGCCAAGTGCCCTAACCATTTGCTTTTTGACCTTTAGTATATCTTGTGTATATATTTTCTTTTATCCAGATAAGTTGAATTAGATTGAATTCTGAAGCCTCTGAGCTTCAGGCAAGGGATATGATTTATCATTATTTCAAAGTAATTTATCCCAAATAGCCCTCTCCTAGCAGAACCTCAATTGAAACACCATGTGGAGGTAGGATGGCCCTGTGATTTGGAGTGTTTGTGTCTTGATGTAAAGTTTTACAGCAGTCACAATGTAGCCTCAATGGCAAAGCTAATTGTTTTCAGTAACAAATAAGCCTCAGTAAGTGATTACTTGCCAAAGTCTATTGCTAATTAAGAACTAACTGCATTTTGTGTGATTTGTCCCTCTTTGCCCCAGAATGCAGTAAGTATGAGCCATTTGCAGTGCCAGTCTGTTGCATGCTCCTATGTTAATAGCTTCTCTGGCCTTGTGAGCTGTACAGTATATGATTGTTGATTAACTGTGTGGATACAAAGTACAGAATTCATATAGGATATTTTTTAAAGGTTGATAGCAAATCAATTTTATAATTGTAAAGCTTTGCTTCTGGTTTCTAATCTGCTTGTGTGTATTTCACTCCTTCAAGCTGTTCATAGCTGGGGCTGGGGATATAGCCTAGTGGCAAGAGTGCCTGCCTCGGATACACGAGGCCCTAGGTTCGATTCCCCAGCGCCACATATACAGAAAACGGCCAGAAGCGGCGCTGTGGCTCAAGTGGCAGAGTGCTAGCCTTGAGCGGGAAGAAGCCAGGGACAGTGCTCAGGCCCTGAGTCCAAGGCCCAGGACTGGCCAAAAAAAAAAAAAACAAGCTGTTCATAGCTACCTAGTGCTCCCAAGTGATACTAGTCACTTCTCTTCCCCTCCTCAATAGTTGGTTGCCACTTGAAATTTTAATCTAATTGTGTTGAAACATCCCATCATTACAAACTTAAAAATAAAAGATTTGTTCCAGTCAGGGCGATGGATCACACCTATAATCCTAGCTACTCAGAAGGCTGAGATGTGGTTCAAAGCCGGCCTGAACAGGAAAGATTGATTGGAGACCCTTATGTCCAATTAATCACTAAAAACTTGTAGGAAGTGGAGCTGTGGTTCAAATGGTAGAATGCCAGCCTTGAGTGAAAAAGCTAAGGAATGTCACTTAGGCCCTCAGTTTAAGCCTCAGTACTGGCACACATAAATAAACACATAATTTTTTTTTTAAGATTTCTTCCTGCATGTTTTCTAAAACCCAAGGTCTGTTTATATTAGCTGTTAAAATGTTATCTGTTTCATTTGTGATAATCCTATTTTGTATGAACATATTTTTACCAAACCAACAGTTTTTTTTTTTTTTCATACACAGAAGAGCTCATGGCTCTTCACTGGTTAAATTTTTTTTAAAGGAAGGAAAGAACCTGATATTGATAACCAGACTATATCAATGTCAAATCAAAATTAATAGCTCTGAAGTTTTTTAAAATGTGAGTGAAAATACATATTGGAGATAGATGCTCTTTGAGTCAAAGATTATATTTGTGTAAAGAGTTGAAAATAAATGTTTGCCCTTTAGTAAGACCTTTCAGGATTTTGAAAAAGCCAAACAAACTTTTATCTTTGACTAAATTTAGCATTAATGAGAGCAGTCAGTGATAGAGTATTCTCACATGTCATTGATGGTTTAGAGTTAAACTTTTCCTCTGATGAATGCATTTCCGGTAGTTACAAATTCAGAGCTGGTTTCCAGGAAAGAGTTGAGTAAGATACCCCATCTTAAATATCACTTTGTGTGAGGTAAGACTAACCATAGTTGATTTGAAAAGATCAACATTTAAATAACCAGGTGGCTGTTTTGCTTTTTGTCACTAATGGAGAAATCCAGGCCCCAGTCCTTATGTGTTATATTCACAAGGAGCCACAAGCTTCAGTGCCACCATTACACAGGACATGTCCTTGCCATCCCAGGACTGGCTGTCTAGATTGGAAAAGAATCAAGTTTACTGGAAGTAGTATACTTTTTGTTCCTTGTTCCAATTGTCACAGCTCTTGACAGAGAGGAGAGAGAGAAGCTTTAGTATCAGATCTCCCTGTTTCTGGAAGCTGTCTGAACATAAATTATATCCCCTCAGCAGATGTGTATCATGCCTTCCACATGTGCAGCAATCCAGTAAGCTTGCACATCGTTCATAGGTGATGGCAGGAGTGGAGCCTCCATCTGAGTGTGTGTAAGAGAACACTCACATGAGGAGAAACTGTGGAAAGAGAAGTTGCTGAGGTAGAGGAATGAGGGGTAGGCCTTCCAAGAAGGGACTGCTCTGGTTAGGGCAATGATTTTGCTGCAGGATTCCCTTAGGTCTCTATTTGGTAGGAACTTTACCTCCTCATTCCTTCACTTATCCAGTAGATGTTGTACTGGTGAGTTGCATCACAGCTATGGACACACAGTAAGCAAGAGAATGGCCAGACATTGACCTAGGTCCAGTCAGTTGACTGAGGGGTCAGTGTGAAATTAGGAAAAGCAAAGATCAGGCCAGCAGGACATTGATGAGCCCTAAGTTTTAAGTGAGAATGGGAGACAGAAAAGTTAGTGAGAGACCCATTGTGAATCTCTAATACTAGGGCAAAGTTTGTTTTGATTTTGGTTTTTTTTAACCATGTGTGGGGTGCTTTTCTGTTAACTAAAATTCTTCATCCTTCCAATATTGTATCACTTATGCCTCCTTCATTTGTCCACATATTTGTAAGCCATCCTCCAACTGCCTGTCGGGACAAAGTTCTGTCCTAGGACCTGTGTGCAAGGCCACTGTTTGGTCTGGAAGACAGTGTGTGGCATTGCTCATTGATTGAGATGTCTGAATGTTATGGTTAGAGAGAGTTGCTGCCTTGGTATAATGAAGTGTTTTCTCTGCCATTTCTTCATACAGGACAACAGCTTTGAGCAGTTCATTATTAATTATTGTAATGAAAAGCTACAACAAATCTTCATTGAACTTACTCTTAAAGAAGAACAGGAGGAGTACATACGGGAGGTAATATTGGAATGTTTCTTTAGAACATTCATTCTCAGCTGGATGCCGTTGGCTCAAGCCTGTAATCTTAGCTACTGAGATCTGAGGACCATGGTTTGGAGCTAGCCCAGGCAGGAAAGTCCATGAGACTGTTATCTCCAGTTCACCAGCAGAAAGCCAGCAGTGGAGCTGTCGCTTAAGTAGTAGAGTGTTAGCCTTGAACAAATAAAAAGCTAAGGGAGAGTACCAGCTCTTGAGTTCAAACCTCAAGACCTGGAATGGGGGAAAAGAAAACATTTTTTTCAGCTGCCTGTAGTAGGGGCACTCCTGTAATCTTGCTACTTGGGAGGTGGGAATAGGAGGATTGCAGTCCAGGAAAAGTTAGCAAGACCCCAGTCTCAAAACCAAAATAAAAACAAAGGGCTAGGTTTTGTTTATTTGGTAAGGCATCTAAGCTAACTGGGATTTTCTTTACTACTGTACCACTAGTGCCCAGAACAGTACCTGGCATACAGAAGTTTGTCAATAACTAAGTACCTTTGATTGTATCTGACCTCATTGGATTCCAATGTGATGATACAAAATAATAATATGTTCTAGTTTGGGAAGACAGATCTAATTGGAGGTAAGACTCTTATCAGCAAAAGCTGGACTCAACCAGGAATAAGCTAGAAGTGAGAGTGTGGTTTAAGTGATAGAGAGCCAACTGGGAGTGCAAAAGCTAAGTAAGATTTGAGAGGCCCTAGGGTGCAAGCCCAATACCAGCACACACACATACAAAATAATAATAACAACAACAACAACAGTGTGCTAGAAATAAGGATGAAAGATGAATTGTCTTTGTCCATCCATACAAAGGACTATTATGCATAAAGTAGCATCGATAAAATACATGTGCCAGGTGAAAGAAACCAACTCAAAATGATTCCTCACTGAATGGTTCCATCTTTACGTCAGTCTAGAAGAGCAGAGCTAGAGACAGATGACCTACGGAAAGCCATACAGTACATGTTGATAGGGACCACGACTCAACAAGAGTGTGTGTGACTGCTGAAGGACAGCAGGAAGGAATTTTGAGGACTGAGTGTGGTGATAGTCGTATCAAACTGTGTGTTAGTCCACACTTCCATAACTGTGTACTTGAAAATAAAGACCCAAGGTCATTAGTTAGATATGAAAGTATTATTGAGACTTGGTTTAATCTTGAAAAGTACTGGTTTCCAAAATGTATAATAAAAATAGTTACCATTTGTTTCTTGCTTACTAGATACCGTGTTCTGTATTAAGTGCTATGTGTAGATTTTCTCATCTAATGTAATTTAAAAATAGCCAGAAGTAGTGTTTCCAAAGTTCTTTTCACCCTTAAATCTAAAATATTTTTTTTGCCTTTTTGTTTTTAAATAGCTATTTATTTACAAGGCAGAAAAAATTAAAGGGAGAAATTTGCTGTGCATTTTAATTTCTTTTTTATTCATTGTTTAAATACTAAATATAGCAATTAAGTATAATAATATTATTGCCTATTCTTTTTCCTTTTTTCTTCTTTTTTTTTTTAAACTCGAGACAGGTTTTCTATGTAGTCCACATTGTCCTCAAACTCACGACCCTCCTTCACAGGCCTCCACAGTGCTGATATTGCAGGCATATACCATCTCACATAGCTTCTTTCATTTTCTGTATGAAAATTTTAAGCTACTAAACTTCCTTTTCAAGCTATTTAGGACATTGAGTCTTGTTGGTTGTTTTTTTTTTTAATGTCAGTATAGTTTTGGTTTTTTCCCTTTTTTGAGGCAGGATCTCACCTTGTAACTCAGATTGACCTTGAGTTTGAGATCTTCAAGGTTATATGCATGCACAAACATGCCAGCTAGATTTTTCTAATGTGGTTGTGACTCACCAGTAATTGACTATAACAACTCATTTTCTCTTAAGCGGAATCATAAAGAATTCATTTTTGTCTTAGAATGATTACTGTACATTAGAAATGTTTTGTACATGCTTGGCACCTTTGAGTAACATAAATATCCTAAAAGCAAGATTCATTCGCTTCCTGTCTTCTCAGCCTAAAGCAATACTCAGACTTTGATGTGTAATTTAAAACAGTTTGCACAGCATATCTAAAGCACTTCTGAAAGTATATAGGAAGATCCCCGTGAATTACATTTCTTCCCCTTAGAAGAAAAATAAATGTTTACACTTAGAGATGAGGTGTAAGCTGACAAAATGGCTGCATTTGGCCTTTGGTTTGGCTTTGTAGTCAGCATTACAGACAGTGATTTGTTCTCATGTTTCCCTGTGTTGAAAATACTTTGTCACTAGGCTTTAAAAAAAATACTTGAAATAATTAACTACGCTATCTTCGGATTGACTCTAAAATTAATTTTTTCCTTGTGATGACAAATAAAGAACAGAAAAAAACCTAGGCCTTAGATTCCTGGGATCAAGTTTTGTCTTATTTCCTTATAAACATTGTAAATATACACAAAAGTAATGTTGACCCAAGGGCCTGTTGAGTAAATATGTGGCTAAGAGCCAGTGGAGTGCATGGGAAATTGCCACAGATGGGAGAGAGGAATGGGAGGCTGTCCCAGAGAAGGTCAAGGGCGTTCACTTCAATCAGATTATGTCATTGGTGGGCTGCTGCCTTGAGAAAGTTTTGGGATCTAGAAGTTGACATTTGCAGCACCAGTTCTGTAAAGGAAATAAATTCAGAGAGAAAGTGAGATATGGTGAGACAGACAGAATGTGTTTCTTAAATGTTACTGCCACATCATTATACAGATTTGATTTTGTTCTGTTTTGGTGTTTTTTAGGACATAGAATGGACTCACATTGAGTACTTCAATAATGCTATCATTTGTGATCTAATAGAAAATGTAAGTACTTAGGTACTATTTGTCTGGAGGAATGTTTAAGAGTATAATTCACCCCTCACTGCCTTTGATGTTAACCATTCATATTTTCATCATCTTGAATTGTTCTTTAAGGAATCTCAGATTGCCCTGTAGCCCTAAAAGATCCTTCACAGCTCTTGAACATAGACACAGGAGAGGATCCTCCAGGCTCATTCCATTTCTCTACCACAGTACTTTCATGACTTTCAGACATTAGGACCTTAAAACTGCTGCTACACACAAGTGTGGTCAGACCCCACGTCCAATCTGTGGCCTCTGGGAATTTCTGGACTGATTAGAGTAGGCTCAGAGCAGCCATCCTTTCCTTTTCCTTTTCCTTCCCCTTCCCCTTCCTCTTCCTCTTCCCATTCCCTCCCCTCCCCCTTTCCTCCCCTCCCCCTTCCCCTCCCCTCCTCTCCCCTTCCTCTTTCCTTTACTTCTTTTTTTTGTGCAAGTTAAAGTCTCCATTTCCTACAGAGTACTGGTGACCCATATGTATCCTGAGTAGGTACTCAGGAGGCTGAGATGTGAGGATGAGGATCATAGTCTGAAGCCAGCCTGAGAAAAAACATCATGAAACTCTTACCTCCAGTTAACCACCAAAACATCCAGAAGTAGAGCTGTGTCTCACATAGTAGAACATTGCCCTTGAGTGATTAAATCAATAAATAAGAGTGAAATGCTGAGTTCAAGCCCCAGTACTGGCACAAAAATACTCAATTCTGAAACTCTCATTTCTGAAACTCAATTGACCTCTTAGTGTACTGTTCAAGTTACGATAAAGGAGGAAAAAGGCATAATCTCTATAGGTGAATTAAATGACTTACAGTCTCTGAGATTAAGAGAATGTATGTCAAAAGGTAAAGCATGTATAACTGCAGGTAGCCAAGGACCTGGTAATTTTTCAGATGGCCCTAGCACATGTGTACATGTGAAAAGGCTTAAATATGAAAAAATTACTGGCTCATTTTCAGATAGTTGTCTAAATAAAAGACTTTTTGTTTTTGTACACCATACTTTATAGTTTATTGTAAATGGATTAATCTAGAAAATGTATTTGTGTTGAAAACTCTTTGGTTTTATGTTTAGGATTCCTAATCTTCCTGGCTTTGATAAAGTACTTTGAGACAATGTATAGACTTTATTGTTATATGATCTTTGTAGCTGTCAGGGTAGGCAGTGCTATATTTCTGGAATTATACATAAATATACATTCTAAACAGGTAGCAAATCATAGGCTATTCATCTTTTTTTTTTTTTTTTTTTTTTTTTTTTTGGCCAGTCCTGGGCCTTGGACTCAGGGCCTGAGCACTGTCCCTGGCTTCTTCCCGCTCACTTGAGCCACAGCGCCACTTCTGGCCGTTTTCTGTATATGTGGTGCTGGGGAATCGAACCTAGGGCCTCGTGTATCCGAGGCAGGCACTCTTGCCACTAGGCTATATCCCCAGCCCTGGCTATTCATCTTTAATAAACTCTTGGGAATTATGTAATTAGTAGGTTTTTTTTACATTTGTATTCTGAACATTCTTGAAAGCTTTACTTTTAATTATATTGAACATTAAAAAAGTTAGCTAGTCACTACTTTTCAACAAATACAAACTTTTGTCTTGAAGGGGAACATATAATAGTTCATGTAAAGAATTCAAAGCTCTAGCCTGGAGTCCAGAAATGAGTAGGTTTCCTGAACATTTTTCCTGTTAAATTTTGTGACCAAGCTAATTCCCTTTGGGAACTTCTAATGTTCAACATTCCTGGCTAGCACGTTTTTCTTCATAAACATAGCACTGGACTTAATTACTTCTCTTCAAGAAAAGGGGAAAAGGTAATATACTCAATTTAGCTAGATGATCTCAGCCAAAAAATTCCCCTTTCATATGTGATTGAAGAAACTTATGCTCATGTACAAACCTGGGTACATTAAGGAAGTGTTTCCTTCCAGCGTCATTAAACAATGTTTATCCTGGGGATGTTATGAACACACTTGATTCCTGAGAACCCACACTTCCCCTGGGTTTTGTGTGGAATGAATCAATGCCGGCTAGAGGATGTCATGGCTGTGTGAGGAGAAGGGAAAAGGAGGGGGTGGGAGGGCTTTGAGGGGCCTTTGCCTTGGTGGAAGTGGGAGGAGCTGATGATCAATGAGTAGATTGTTTCTGGACTTATGGGCCTAGAGGGACAGTTCAAGAAATAGCAGCCTTTATTTAGCAAAGTAGATTTTCTTATTTCTGATCTACTTTAGGACTGAAAGCTCTTGAAGTAAATATAATCACAAATAAATATCATATTTATAATAAATGCACAACAAATGGGTTTTTATTCACATTTACCATCCATTTAGAAATTTACATATGGAACAAGAATTTTAATCTAAACAGATATTATTGAAAATAGTTTAATTGGACTGATCATTAAGAGTAACATCCCAAGTAAAGGCATTCCCTCCTCAACTATTTTAAAATAAACAATTTGAAAGCATATAAAACCAGTTTCCTTGTAAGCTCTGGGTCAAATAATGACTCATATAGATTATCTGTGTCAAAATAATGACCCAGATAGATTATGCATTCTTGCATTAATTTAGAGATTTGTTTTTAGATCTTTTGGGTCTAGAGTGACTTTTCTAACTATGAACTTCAATGTGGCTGAGATGACTCATAGGTCACTTATGGAGGGGAGAGGTGCTATTACAGACGTGTCCACTGTCACCTTTCCTATACATACACCTGGGACACCGGAAAAGGGCTCTTGTGGCTTTTAATACTTGATTTGATTGTCTGTTTTTTGTGGTAGCTGTGCAGAATTTTTCGTTGACTAAGTTGATTATGTTTGATGGTGCAATTAGGAGTAATTATGAAAACAATGCAGAGAGGAAGGAAGGGACCATTTTCGTTTCCATTCTAGAACACAAATGGAATCCTGGCCATGCTGGATGAAGAGTGCCTGCGACCTGGCACAGTCACCGATGAGACCTTCTTAGAAAAGCTGAACCAAGTATGCGCCACCCACCAGCACTTTGAGAGTAGGATGAGCAAGTGCTCCCGCTTCCTCAACGACACATCTCTGCCTCACAGCTGCTTCAGGATCCAGCATTATGCTGGCAAGGTATGGCAAAACACCACTGTTCTTCCTGCAAGGATACTGGGTGTTTCTAAACTCTGTTTCCTTGTGAGGACAAGCCCATCTGTGGAAATAGTTGGGTCAACCAGTGTTCAGGAGAAATAGAATCTAGACCATGTTGGACTAAATCTTGCTCTACACAAGAACTGAAAACCAAGCCAGTGGACTTAAAAATCAATTTTCTTATTTTCCAGTGCTAAACTATCCTATTAAAAAAACAACCAACAGAAATAAAGGCGATTTAACCAATAAAAAATGAAGAATCAGTGAAGCCTTAACTGTTTGACAAAATGATTGTTAGATTGAGATTTTGAAACACAGAAAGTCCTGCTGTTTCATAAAAACATTTATTTAGCTGATATTTGAAGAAATTAATTTTATAAATTCTTAAGGGTAATGTCAAAGATAACTTGAGAAATAGGTTAATTTTTAGAGTTCTAGAAGATTATTGGTTAGAGTTAATGATATTGCAGACTTCAAGAGGGAAAAAGCCTTTTAGTTGGATATATCCAACTAAGCATGTTAGTATATAATTATATACTAGTATATAAGTATATTCATAGATAATAATATCTGATTTCCTCTTATTTTAAAGCATGGGCTTTAATTTAAAAACATTTCACAAATCTTTCCTTTTTTCCCATTGACCTGTTCTGTTAAAGATTCCTGCTCAGTTTTTCTGATGCTTTTGGATGTCTATGAAAATGTTACCTCACTTTTCCCCTGTCTACTTTTAGACAGACTAGAATTGGCCCATGTGAAGTAAAATATGTGTATATAAAAGTAAAGCCTCAAAATATCTTCAGACACCAAAAAAAAAAAATCTTAAAATCCTTTGAAAATGTTATGATAACATTTTTTTTGAGTTCCTGCAAATCCTGAAGGGCAATAGAATTTATTTTGATCTCTTCTGCAACTTAGACAGATGGAATTGAAAGTTGGAAGCTAATTTGGTATTAGAATGCTGCTAATATGTACAGGATTTTTTGGGGGCGGGGTGAGGAAGAAAGAGGCTTCAGTGTGGGCAGTCTTGGAACATTGTTAGCATTCTCTGACAGTGTCGCAAGCAGTATTCTAGCCATTGAATGGTCCTATGTGCTGTCTGTAGGTGCTGTATCAGGTGGAAGGATTTGTTGACAAGAACAATGACCTTCTCTATCGAGACCTGTCCCAAGCCATGTGGAAGGCCAGCCACACCCTCATCAAGTCTTTGTTCCCTGAAGGGAATCCTGCCAAGATCAATCTGAAAAGGCCACCTACAGCAGGCTCTCAGTTCAAGGCATCAGTGGCCACTCTCATGAAAAACCTACAGACCAAGAACCCCAACTATATCAGGTAATTCTGGCACATAAAATTCTTTGTTCAAATGTAAGAGCACTGTCAAGGAACATAATTTTTCTGTTTGCTAAAAATCTGGGTATAAATAGCCCAATCAGAGAGAAGAGCTATTATTGTTACAGATCAAATAATATGTCAAGATGGCTTGAAAAATATTTCTTTTGTCATTCTTGCCCCCAAAATAAGGAAGGAAAAAAATGTGTAATAGGAAATAACACACACCTAATGGTTAAGAATTAAACTCTTTGCCCTAGATCTGTCCATACCAGGTCTTGTAAATGACTCCTGAAGACAGCTTTTAAAAACCCACTCCATTGAGAATAACAAAAAACCACTACTCACAGAAATTTTCCTGTTTTGTTTTGTTAACCTAGATTTTTCTTCTAAAATGTGTTAAAAACTAATGGTAATAAAAATCATGGTGTTTTGTTTTTTCAGATGGCTACTATTTGCTAATCAGCTAAATAGACTAGACTTAAAATGTCCTTCAGTCTAGTTTCCACATCACTGAATACTCAAAGGCAAATATAGGAGGTATTGGTGGGTGTAGAGGTGTGCTTTATGAAACCCGACCATCAAACAGTGTGCCTCCTGTTTTCTAGTTCACAGGAACACACATGGCAAACTCAGACCCTAATGGGGTCTTGCTTGACTCTTGAGAAAGTTACACCTAAGATGCCTGAGAAATGGGGAAAAGGCCAACAGTTAAGATTTTTTTTTAACCATTGTATAAATTTTGGTAAATACCACCCAGGTCAAGTCATAATATATTTCTGTGATCTCAGAAAGTTCCTTCACTCCCCTCCCTTTTATTGGTTTTTATATCTTCTCTAATAAATCTGAATAAATCCCATGATTGTGATTATATTATCCTATGTTTTCTTCTAGGATCTTTGTAGTTTGGATTTCACATGTAGATCCACTTCTTTTCCTCTTAGGGCTATCATATTGCACCCATTATTATACCATATATTGAATGTAGAGGTCTAGATCTAAAGTCTTATTCCATTTAGTTGGCTTGATGGCCTTTATCCATGATATGTTGAATGTGTTAGAAAGTGTCTCACTGGGTGCTAGTGACTCTCTCCTATAATCCTATCTCTCAGGAGGTTAAGATCTGAGAACCCGAGTTTTAAGCCACTCTGAGCAGTAAAGTCTGTGATACTCCTGTCTCCAATTAACCACCAAAAAGCTGGAAGTGGAGCTGTGACTCAAGTGATAGAGCATTTGAGTTCAAGCCCCAGTACTGGCACAAAGAAAGAAAGCGAGAGAGAGAGAGAGAGAGAGAGAGAGAGAGAGAATCTGAACTTACTAGACTGTTCTATTGAACTGTTTGTGTATCCTTATTTGGGGCAAAGGGTGACTATTATCTTTATAAATGGTAAAAGGAAAAGCATATAAACAAACACCAAGACAAGACTAGATATGATTTGTCCACATAATATGTGTGTGTACGTGCATGCGTTAGTGCAAGGGGGAGAGGGGCACACAGTTAATCTGATAGTTGTTACATAGTTATAATCATGAATGTTTAACAGTTGTATTAATTCGGACACAGAGACTGCTGCAGTACTATCCGAAACCAATAATGGGTTAAACAGGACTGGCATTTATTATTTACATAACTTTAGGTGGAAGGCCTCTGGAGACAATAAGGCAGTTCTGTTTTGTGGCTCTGCCATACTCTAGGCGTGTACCTCACCTGTGTGGTGGTTGTTGGACATATCATTGTTCGTAGCCATCATAAAGCTGGAGGAATGGGAGCAGGTCCCTTCCTTTTAAGGACACAGATTAGAAGCAACAAGCATTACTTCTACTCTGATCCTGTTGGCCAGAAATTGGTCACATGGCCATACCTACTGGCAAAGGAAAGTAGAAATGTAGTCTGTTAAGACAGGAATAGAGATATAGGGAGGCAACGTTATGCTTCCTCTATACACATGTGTTACCCCCTATTCGGGCCAAAATACCAGGAATAGCATCCACGTCATTTCATGTGTTAGTATTTTTTTTCCATAATTATACTGGGGCTTGAACTCAGGGCCTTGTACTGTTGCTCAGCTTTTTTGTTCATAACTGGTACTTTACCACTTGAGCCATATCTCCTGTCTACCATTTTTATAGTTAGTTGAAATCTAGTCTCATTCATTAAGAAGTGATTAGACATCATGCATTGTAAAACATTTGTAATTAATATCCATAGAGGCAGAGTTTAAAACTTAAAATATTTGAAATCTTTTAGATGTATCAAGCCAAATGATAAAAAAGCAGCACATATCTTCAATGAAAGTCTAGTGTGTCATCAGATCAGGTACCTGGGTCTTTTGGAGAATGTTCGAGTGAGGCGGGCAGGCTATGCCTTCAGACAGGCCTACGAACCATGCCTGGAAAGATACAAAATGCTTTGTAAACAGACATGGCCTCATTGGAAAGGACCAGCAAGGTAAGAAGTTCACTGTCTACATGAAATAATGAATTCTTACTGGATAAAATAACATAAGTTTCCCCCGCCTCCATAAGTGCTCTTTGGCAAAACAGAATTTTAGGAACTGTTGGGGGTGGGGGGGGGGAATAACCTTTGTTTTAGACCCTCTACCATTATACCATTTTGGCTAATTCCCTGTTTATTATAGAGGTCTCAATTTTCTTTATTGTCAAAACAGGATCTCTAAAATTCACATTTAGGAATTGAGTGTCAGTAAGTTGGAGAATATGCCTGTGGTGAATTTGTAGGAGGTAACTTGAAGTTAAAAGATATAAACATGTATAGAAGGGTAGAATTTGAGAGAAGGGTTGTAGAATTATAGAAGAGTCATAGAATGGTCCTAGAGTTATCAAAAAGAAGGGTTGAGTTAGAGACATCTTGGGTATCCAGTCTCAGCCCTTTGTTTTCACCTGGGGAATTTGCCCCAGAGAGAGTTGATGTGTAGCATGAAGGGCCCAACCCCTTGTCTATATTTGCCCCTGTGGAGAAATAGATATGGGCCTTACATAACCCTTTGAGGGGCAGGGACAATGTTTAAAATGTTTTCAAGAATGAACTGGGTTGGTTCAATATTCAAATTTCTTATATAGCCTTCTGGCCTGGTTGATGCATCTCTATGAATATGTTTGAAACAAGTATTACCTCTATTGAAACCAAAATTTGTCTTTATACCACAGTTAGAACACATCATTTTGAACCCAAATGCATTTTTTAATGTTTACTGGATTTGATTTAATTTGTAAGATTCAATATGAAATTATTTGATAGAAGGAGCAAGTATACTTAGAAATGAGACTTTTTTGTACCACTGAGAACCTGCTTCTATGGTATAAAATAAAATGAAACTTTTTTCACCCTGAAAGTTATTGTCTTTAATTTTGCTTATTCTCTTTAGGTCTGGTGTGGAGGTTCTGTTTAATGAATTAGAGATTCCTGTAGAAGAATACTCCTTTGGTCGATCAAAGATATTCATCCGAAACCCAAGAACAGTATGTACCCCATACCTTTCCTCTTCAACTTAAGTTACCCTCGTGCAGACTAGTTTTAAAAGGTTGTTCAACTTCAGGACATTCCCTGAGATTCACAAATTCCATACTCCTGTGTTTATCTGTAAATGTTCCAGGGCTAGGGAAAGTAAAGGAGTTAGTGGGAGAACATGTGGAGTATTTACAAAATGTCAACATCCTTGATCTGGTAGCCTGTATGAAATGATGGAGGGAGGGAGAATGAGGGAGGATGATGGAATGGGTTATAGATCAAGAAGTATTGTATTCATAACTTGGTTCATGGACTTGTATCTTCTTTGTACAACTACATGATGATGGTGATGATGATGAATAAATAAATGAAATAAATGATAAACTGCCACAACCACAATAATACATTCCTACCTCAGAGCAACTGGAGATCAAGTCAGCCTGTGTTTGTAGTATCTGAGTTATACAATACTTTTAGAAATAAGAGCTACAATAGAGGCATATGAAGCATCAAAATGAAAAATTTTCAAAACATAAAAAGAACTCTCATAGAATTCCAAAGGGAGCCTATTTATAAGTGAGTGGATTGGCATGAGGCACAAGTTTAACTATGTATTAGTGTAGCATAACTGCTACAGTTGATTTGATAATATGAAAGTTTAGCAAACTTAGGAAGCTGAAGTTGAAGGAAGAGAGAAATCTGCCTCCCATTGCAGATTCTGGAACCAGATTTTGGAGTTTTTTGATTGGGGATGTCTGCACTAACTTTATTGGTTGACCATTCCTAATGTGAAATTTTAAAGTCTAGAATATTCCAAAGTCAGAAACTCTTTGAACAACATGTTGGCACATAGGGAGTTTCTAATTTGGGAGTTTTTCAAATTGTAGATCCAGTTGCAAATGGTCAGTTTGAGTCTGTATCCTTGTAGAGAGAGTATAAAGATAAACATGGGCTGGGAAGGTGGCTTAGTGGTAGCGTGGTTGCTTAGCGTACATGAAGCCCTGGGTTTTGATTCCTTCGTACCACATAAACAGAAAAGGCCGGAAGTGCCACTGTGGCTCAAGTGGTAGAGTGCTAGTCTTGAGCAAAAGAAGCTCAGGGTCAGGGTCAGTTCAAGCCCCAGGATTGGCAGGGGGGGGGGAAAAAAAAAAAGACGTAAGCTCACTGTAGCCTTGCTGATTTGCCACAATTTCTCAGTCACTAAAATAAAAATTATGTATCCTTCATGAATCCATAAAATATTTTTCTCAGTGCTTGCTTCAGCAGCTCATATACTAACATTAGAATGATACAGAGAAGATTTGCATGACCCCTGTTCAAGGATGACACACAAATTCTTGAAGCATCCCATTAAAATTTTTTTTTCTTGTAAGCTATGACCTACATCATGGTTGTGTTTGACTTCAACATTGTGACATTTTACCTCCTAAGAACTCCTTTCATCTATGCCATGCGTTTTTAGAGGATTTCTGATAAGTCCATTTCATTTTGTACAAGTTATTCAAATTAGAAGACCTGAGAAAGCAGCGGCTGGAGGACTTGGCCACTCTCATTCAGAAGATTTATCGGGGGTGGAAATGCCGCACACACTTCCTGCTAATGAAGAAAAGCCAAATCGTCATTGCTGCCTGGTTCAGAAGATTCGCAGTAAGTCTCTCTAAGCTGACATAATGATGCTAATTTACCAGTATTTCTCATGTACTTCCTATATGTGTCATTTTTACATATTTAATTCCCCCATAACATCATGAAATGGATGCTCTGATGATTTTAAAAGATGAGCAAAGGGGCTGGGAATATGACCTAGTGGCAAGAGTGCTTGCCTCATATACATGAAGCCCTGGGTTCAATTCCCCAGACCCACATATATAGAAAACGGCCAGAAGTGGCACTGTGGTGCCTTGAGCAAAAAGAAGCCAGGGACAGTGCTCAGGCCCTGAGTCTAAGTCCCAGGATTGGCAAAAAATAAAAATAAATAAAAGATTAGGAAACTAAGGCAGTGAGGAACTAAGTAACTGCCCACATGGTTGCACAGTTGTAAATAGCAGATCTTTGAGTCTAAGATAGTCTTAGAGTTCAAATTTAGTATTAATATTGCTTTCAGCCGATCTAGATATCTAGTATGTATGTAGCAGTAAATTACCTCTTCTTTAGGTCATCAGATTGAAAGAGGCAGTGTCATTTAACTCGTTCAATATTGTTGTTCAGTTTTCAAAGGTGACCAGCTTTTTTCTGTGTTGATACAACAACATTGAAGATAGCTTCAATTCCAGAAAGCCAGAGTTGTGTTTCAGTTATGCTTTAATTCTGGTTTGGGTTACAGTATTGAATTTTCTTTTGTCCTCAAATATCTAGCCTGAGTAACTTATGAAACTTACTAAATATGAATATGAAGTTTCTTTTTTGAAACTCTATTCATTGATTGTAGCTGTTTTGTTGGAAGCATACCACAGCTCTGAGGGAGGCCTGCAGTTTTTTTTTGCCTCTAGTCTAGCTTGAATTTGGGTTGTGTTCTTGTGAGTGAACTGCAGGTAAGAAAGAACATGGCTTCCAACTGTTTTTCATTTTATATGTCTGTACTGTGGAGTGAGTTGGGAAATGAATTAGATTTGCAATCAAATCTCATTTAGCATATTCTTCTTTCTTTCCAGCTAACAGGAGGTTTTGCTATAAGGCAGTAATCATGCTGATGTAATTTATGCTGACTTATTCTCATGTAATACATTGTAGTGCATTATTTCCAAGTTCTGTAAAATACTAAGGTTCTTAGCTGATTAAAGAAAATGTGCATGATCTCTAAGAGTATTTTTGAAATTGCTTTCTCTGGTTAAAAGACTACAACCAGCAGCACAAGTCTGATAGTACCACCATGTCTACCGCATGGCGTTCATTCTGCAAGACACAGGATTGTTGTACTGGTAGTGGCTGGCTCTCCTCTGCACGTAGCACTGCTGTGTAACTCTTCTACAGATTTGTAATTCTGTTTCCTGTTTACCTGACATAGGGAGGACATAAATAGGCTAGTCTTCAAGGAGGCCTTTTTATCATTACTTCGTTTTGCGTCATTAAGAATATCTGGGAGGTGGCTCAAGTGGCAGAGCATCCTGCTTACAAGCCCAAAGTCCTGAGTTCAAACCCTAGTACCTCAAGAAAGTTAAAAAAAAAAATCCAAGCTTAAGAAGGTACTAAATTTCATTTTTCTTACATTCTTCAAGAAGTTTTGAGGGGCTGGGGATATAGCCTAGTGGCAAGAGTGCCTGCCTCGGATACACGAGGCCCTAGGTTCGATTCCCCAGCACCACAT
Source organism: Perognathus longimembris pacificus (assembly GCF_023159225.1). Lineage (NCBI taxonomy): Eukaryota > Metazoa > Chordata > Mammalia > Rodentia > Heteromyidae > Perognathus > Perognathus longimembris. Next base: position 36,672,971 of record NC_063164.1, on the reverse strand, counting down.
ATGCAGAAAACGGCCAGAAGCGGCGCTGTGGCTCAAGTGGCAGAGTGCTAGCCTTGAGCGGGAAGAAGCCAGGGACAGTGCTCAGGCCCTGAGTCCAAGGCCCAGGACTGGCCAAAAAAAAAAAAAAGAAGTTTTGAAACATCTACTATCCTGGGCTCTGGGAACAGAACAGCAAGGTAGATAAAGCAAACCACCTTATTTCTGACTGGGATCAAGTTACTATCTAGAATGGGACAATAGGCATCTAAGCAAATAAGTAATCAGAAAAATCAGTTTCCTGTAAGTTCAAGTATGGAAATAAGAAACTGAGATAAAGAATATTTGGGAAGATATAACTTCAGATAGAAGGCCAAAGAGCAGCAGTGGGAAGTGCCAGAAACAGCCAGGTCCATCCTTCCTCCCTCCCTCTCTCTGTCCTCCTCCCTTTCTCCCACTACAAAGCTTTACAATCACTATGTGAAAGAAGTTGCCATATGTCACTAATTCATAATGGTGGGAGTTATGAGCAATATTAATTTGAGGAATGGAACAAATGATAACCCTGTTTGTAAGATACCATGAACTTTGTTCTAGTGTTTATATCTGTTTCAGTTTTGAGCTGAATAGTACAGCTAGCTATGTTCAAGGCAGTGATTCATGTTTTTCTTCTCAAGCAACCAAAGAGTTGTTTTTTTTATTGCTTGTTTTGAGTTACTGTAATCTTTTAAATTTAAAAAGTTGCACAACAGGGTTTCAATTTAACATGTTAGCTTATAGGTACAGTACACCTTGGTCAATGTCACTCCTAGTTACTGTACTTTTTCAGTTGTGGGGTTTGAATTCAGAGCCTAGGCACTGTCTCTAGGCCTCTTCATGCTCAAGCCTAGCACTCTACCACTTGAGCCACAGAGACACTTCAGATTTTTGAATTAGTAGTGAATTAGAGAAGAGAGTCTCATGGGAACTTTTCTGCCTGTAATGGCTTTGAACCAGGATCCTCTGATCTCAGCTTCCTAAATAGCTAAGATTACAGGCATCAGGACCAGGCCCAGCTTGTATTTTGAATTAGTCCATGCTTTATGATATTTTATAGTTCCTTAAGCTAAACGTTAAAGTGAGATCGTTATTTTGAGGATATTTAGGAATTAAAAAAAACAATAACATGGATTCAGAAGTAATAATCGCATATCATATGTGTAGCTTGTTTATAATTGCTTGAGATATTACTCTATGATGCATCTTAAAGCTTTCCCAGCTTTATGTGACAGCTGATATAACTGATTCTGGAGAAGGCACGTGGCTTGTCCACACACCAGGCTTCTCTTATATTTCCCCCTGGCATCCTCTTTTGTTTTACTGCTGTATTAAAATTTTCATAGCTGTGACAATATAACAAACAACTCATGGGGAGGAAGGATTTATTTTGGCTCATGGTTTCCAAAGTTCCAGACCATGATCTTGACTCGATTGATTCTGGCTCTGTGGTAAGGCAGAACATCATGATGGTGGGAGAATGTAGTGGAGGGCTACTCACCCTGTGGCAGACAGGAAGCATAGAGAAAGGACCTGATAGAACCCTCAAAAGCATGCTCTCCAGTGATCTATATCATCCTCCAGTGAGGTCCCACCTCCTAAAGTTTCCAGCATCTACCAGAACAGTATCACTAGCTGGGGACCAAGCCCTTCGCTACATGAGTCTTTCAGTGGAGCATTTTATATACACACAATTAAAGCTACTCCATTATCTCTGTTGTCTATCTCCAGCATGGATCTAAGGGTCCTACAAGGCATCTCACACTTAAAGGACAGAGGCTGAACAATCTTGTCTTTTCAGAGTGAAAGATTAACATTGAAATATTTGAGTTTTTATCAGAGATGCCCAGGTTCCCCACACATGTTGTAAACCAATCACTGTAGAATCTCACTGTCTCAAAGGGGGAGAGTGTTATAGCCTGCCTCACCCTGAAACATCAGCCTTAGAAGTGGGCAAAGCCTCTGTGCATTGAGCTTTTTGAGCCAAAGCATGGCTCCCCACAGGTCTTCTCCAACTCTGTTTACATGGCATGACCCCTTGTGGCTCTGAATCTGCATGCTGTGCTCTCTGCTTTCCATGGGTCCCAGTGACTATTGATCTTTTATACTTTCATCTGTCCTTTGAAAGTCCTTGAGGGACAGGGTTGGAGTCAGACTCCTGTTTATGTTTCAGGCTCCACAGGTAAGTGTTCAGTCAACTAATATCCACTTAGAGTTTTTCTCAGCTTGAAGCAGAATAAAAATAACAAACCTAAATGAATCTGGAAATGTTAAATAGAGGTGGGTTCATTAAGTTGCAGAATGTGAAATGGCAAGAAGAAGAGGGAACAATCTAAAGCACATATAGATAGACCCCATTGTGTATCCATTCAACACCTATTGATTGAGTATTGGTGTTGGGAGACTAACAATGTGATACAAAGAACAGATGCTGACTGGAGGCTCCTCCTGAACCACTTAGAAGTTGTTCTATGTAGCATCCTGATTTTGTACTTCGAATTTAACTGTAATAATTTTGAATTGTTGAAGATTATCTTTGCATGGTAGATTGCAGAAGTGTGGGTGGTCAAGACACCATTACACTAGGATTGTCCACATGAAAGATAGGCAAATACCACTGCTAATACCTTCTCACTTTGCCCTGCAGCAACAAAAGAAGTATCAGCAGACAAAGAGTTCTGCCTTGGTGATTCAGTCTTATATCCGGGGTTGGAAGGTGAGTTTAAAAGAAGTATGCTTTATTTATTTTGGGGAAGGGGTCTTCACAAAGGCTCACTCTGCAGGAGGGTTCCTCTATGTCCTGCCTATGTCCTGTCCACAATCATCTGGAAAGGGTAAATATTATGGGCCAAGTGGGGGGGCCCCTGCTGACCATGTCTTGACTACTTCCTTCTAACCAGCCTTCAGAGAGCTTTGTTTCCTAAGCAGGATGTCCTTTAACACTGTACGTGATTTTCACATTCCCTTGCCTTATGTTTTTGAGACAAGCCATATTCTAAGAACTTGTCAGAGCTGTTTCTCCTATGCCAGTAGGGTTCTGCTAGATTTCAGTGCCCAAAGCCCAGCAACAGCTGTGACTTTGCAGTGACCCTCTCCTGGCTGCCTCAGGACTGGAAGATCCTGAGGCTTGGCCAGAACTAGTGGTTGGCAGGAGAGGGAGTAGTAACAGTTGGCGACTCAATTCCAGGTCCTTCATGCCAGAGTGTGGGCCAGGGGTCAGTGAAGCAAAAGAAGAGACTGGTCACCAGGGGCTCATCCTAACTACTCCAGAGGCTGAGAGTGGGGAATCGTTGTTTGGACCAGCCTGGGTGGGCAAATATGTTAAGACTCCTATCTCTAGTTAATCAACAAAAAGCTGGAAGTGGAAGTATGTTGTAGAATGCCAGCTATGCATGCAAAGAAGCAAAAGAAGAGAGGCCATCACCTGAAAATTAAATGAAATATGGATTTTTAAGATCCATAAATAACTTATGAGACCAAAACCATATTCATTTATTTCAATTTTTCAGCGGCTCCAGTACTACATACCCTGACAGTCTGATAGTTGTAATAGAGGCCATGTGACCTCAAAGCCAAAAATATTTACCATCTAACCTAGATAAAAAAAATTTTTATTGTCACCCTCCACATACTTAGGGCCTCTTCCTACCACTATTTCCCTGTTAGAGTGTTTTGAGGGGTGATCTCAATCCAAAGACGATACTTCTGAGGTTATGACCTGGATTAGGGCCCCTTCCTAGTACAGTTGGGGCCACACATTCAGCAACTTTGCTTGTCCTTTATCTAGGCCAGCCTAAGGGCTTGGCTGTCCCTACAGCAAAGGTCAAAATGCATACTTGAGCACACAGAGTAAGAGAAATGGTTGCCTACTGGCTCTTCCCTGATTTTATTGCTGGGCCCTGGGGTCCAGTTTGCAGGTTTAAGACATCAAGACAGCCCCCAAAATCTTCTGCCTCTAAGCCCTCTGTTTTCTTGGTCCCTATATACAAATCATTTTCAACATCTACTGGAAAGAAACCACTGGTTTTGGATCAGTGTAATAATCTTTCATCAGAATTTTCAGACTCTTTTGGATAAAAGGGACAGTTATAGTTACATTCTAGATAGTAATAGCAGAAGAAATACAGTATACTTTGCAAGGTTATTGGAGATCACCACATTCTGAGCTCTGATCTTTTCTCTGAATTGTACAAGCTGGCATTGCTGTGGTGACAATTTCGCTGTTGCATGTGTGGGAGGAGGCTACTGTCCTGTCCGCATCTTGATGGGGAGGCCATCCTAATAGGCCTGATGATCTTCATGGATCTTCTCATAGTCAGTTGCGGATTTCCCTTTCTTTAAACTGTTGATGGTGCTAGGGCTCTTCCTCTCTTCAAGTATCTTTTTCTCATCTCTATGAATTTCTTTCTTTAAAAATTGCCTTTCGGGGGTGATTCTGTTTCATAGGCTCGAAAAATCCTGCGGGAACTGAAGCATCAGAAGCGCTGTAAGGAAGCTGCCACAACCATTGCGGCATACTGGCATGGGACCCAGGTAGGCCGAGACCCTGAGGAAGGCGGTAGGTCGGGTGTGACATATAGTACCAAGGACCTTCAGATTCAGGGGCAGAAACTTTTTCACTGGCTTAAGCTACTGAGCACGCATTTGCCTTTTGCTCTCTCCAACATTTTGGTGTGGGGTGGTGGCACATGCTTTTTGCGGTTACTATTTGGTGTGGTGACTTGGTGTCTTTCTTTTTCTTTCTCCATTGGGAAGCAGCAGTAACCTTTCTTGCCTTAAACTTTTCTGTAAACTCCTTTTCAAATGCATCACAGGCGCGAAGGGAACTGAGACGGCTGAAGGAGGAGGCTAGGAATAAACATGCTATTGCAGTTATTTGGGCTTACTGGCTTGGATCTAAGGTACTTGCACACATCCCATCACTTCATCCTGGAATTCTGCAGTAACTAATCCTCATCGCTAGCATAGAATGGATGAATAACGACAATTCGTAGCAACTCACCCTGGTGCATGTCCTGACAGCCAGACTTAATAAACCTACAGATAGATGCTAGTGTCAGTAGTGTGTGTAGGAAATGTAGGCATGGCTAGGCCAACAAAACCTTAACTGCTTACTAATAAAAAAAGCTCTAGACTAGTTGTTCTTTTTTTTTAAAGAAAAGCTCTAACCTGCATGTTTAGTCAACTTCCCCCTCCCTCGCGCATGGGTACTGACTGTTCTTTAGAGCTATTTTGATATGGAAGTGGGGCATGGTGGGATGTTAAGATTTGGGCTTGACTGTCTTGTGTAGTATGTTGACAATGGAAAGGCCTTTAACGCATGCCTTAGGAAAATTAATCCATGAATGACAATATGTTTTTAGGCTGACTCCAGCAGCTATTGATTATTACAGGCGAACTATGTGAAAAGAACAATCATCTGTGATTTCACAGAAAACTATGTGCGTGCAAAAGCTAGCTCCAATGGCCACCGAAGAATCCCAAGAATTTCAGCATCAGCTGTTTGTTTTCAGAAACAAAGGCCTCCTGAAAGGCCTCAGTAATCCCCAGGCATAGACGTGGGCTCTGTGAACATTTCACATACCCCAAGGGACAAAATTTTTAGATGTTTTTGTTACTTAGAAAATCAAAGGTCATCTTGGCTAAAAATGTGTATTCCAAATCAGAACACAAGTATATACAGAGTCCTGTGCTCTTTAAGTCTACCTCATGAATCTAGTAGGTCTATCTTATGAGAAAAATGAGAAAAGTCAACTTTGGCCAGTGTAGCAAAGTTAGTTTGCCAAAAACTAACCAAAGTTTTTTGTGTTTCTTTTTTCCCTTAAAATTTGTGAAAACCAACCAAATTCCTCAGCCAACTAAGGGAAATGATAGAGGGAGAAAGACTATCTTAGATGGTTATTGCTAGGTTCTTTCACTGAATTTATTTATTTCACAGCCTCAAAACTATAAAGTCATGAAACAGTCATACCTATTTATGTTCCTTAAAAGTCTTAAGACTGTTTCCTTGTGATTAACTTAAAAATCTTTAAATGGGCTTGAGCTACATTTGTTTCTTTTTGGCAGTGCCAGGTCCTTACGAGTGCTAGGCAAGCACTAAACTACCCAATGAAATTCAGTGTTTATATTTGCTTTCCGATTTTTTTTTTTAACCAGAAAGAATTTTGGAGTTTTGTTACTTAACACTTTCTTTTTCACATCAGTTTTCCAGCTGTTTGTTCACAGGGTTATCTTTTTCATCCAAGTGAATGAACTCAGAGAGATTTGCTGCCTCTTCAGCACCAGTGAATTTATTAGGTGTGCTCAGTTGTATGACTTTGACAAGGGAATTGAGAGTGGAGAATGAGGTGAAGGAAAAGGTAGGGGAGAAAATAGGCAAGGAATGAGAGTGAGAGCTGGAGGTCATTTCCTTGGGTCCCACACGCCTTCCCTCCCATGGGAGCACAATCTCAGTGCACTCAGAAGGCCAGCAGCTGTGCCAGCTTTGCAGTGATTACTTGGGTTGAAATGATTACTTACTGACTCTCTGTTCTGAAATTCTATTCGTAAATTGGCTCTTCTGTGTGGTGGGGTATCTTCTTCTGGTCATTTGTGCTGTCTGCATTGGGCTGTCTCTTTTATTTACTATCTAAAACATTCTAGGCTCGAAGGGAATTGAAACGCTTGAAGGAGGAGGCTAGGCGTAAGCATGCGGTTGCTGTCATTTGGGCTTACTGGCTTGGACTGAAGGTACTTCTTCCATCACTTCTTCCTGCCCAGGGTGAACTCCATAAAGCCTAGCACTTACTAACCCCCAAAAAACTACTGATGATGCTTGCTGATGGTCTGCACCATTCTAGAAAATGTCAGCTTGCCTAATTTTATTTCTTTATGAGGAAAAAAAAAAACTTTTATATCTATCAGATTTTAATGTAGCTTTTAAGTTCTTCAAATGATAATAGATTTAAAGTAGTTACCAATGTGATGTGTTTTATCCAATACTTTGTTACCAGAGTTGTGCCTTATGTTATCTTTATAACTTTTTTTTCTTTTTATTGTGAGACAGAGTCCAATCATTGATCTAGAGACTGACCTACCATCCACAGTAACCAGCTGGTTTTGTTTCCTTTAATTTGTTCATTCTGCTCTACTGTTGGCTAATTAGAGTCAAGTTTTCTTCAAAGGGACTATCATTCTAATCATTCAGCACACACACCAAAGCAATTTGCCTGGGTTAACTTTGAGATTTTGATAAGATCATAGAAATCAGTGGGCCATTCAGTGAAACAGAACATTAAATTCATATGCCTTGTGACTGGGACATGTTTTATTTCAAAGTAGTGTTAATTATAGCAGGAAAAGGTATACATAAGTGTCTAACTATAACTGAGCCCTAGAAAACATTCAGATGTTGTACTGGAAAGTGAATCACACAATGAATTTTTTGGATAATTAGCCACTCCCGTTAATGTACTTCATTATTTTTACTTGAATCTAAGAACATTTCCTCTTATTCTAAACATATGAATATTAACTGAGAATCCTTCTCTCTGAATCTGAGCAGCCCTTAGAAGTACTCCTGAGTACTACTTTGAACATTCTCAATTTTCTCCTGAAAGTTCAGCCTACAAACTTTTAATAAATTGTCCTTTTTGATTACATTGAGTATTTATAAGTTGAAGTAATTAAGAAATAGCGGAAATATGAATTTAGCAGATGTTGTACTTGAAAAAGTCTGAAGAAGCCTCTACTTTTGGGTTGAAATCAAACAAAACTAAACTTTTTCCCGTTTTACTCATATCTTTTTATTTTCATTGTGATTTTCATAAAAGGGAGAAATAAAACAACATTGAGTAGCAGTTTTTACTCCAAAATAATTTCTATCTGTAGTATGTTTTAGTTTCTGTTTTCTAGGCTTCATTATATGTGATTTCAAATCATTTCTATATTAGAAGTTTATAATAGTACCCTGCAAAGCACATTCAGCCTGGAGGTGAATGTTTTATCAGAAATTAGCAGGGCTTATTTTATATGTAACATTTCTCCTGGTTTTCAACAAGACAGAAGTATTTTTGTTTTCCCTGTTGGTATGAAATAAAATTAAACTTGTCTGAAGTCCAAGAATATAAGTTTTAAGATAATTATCTTGCTATGAACAACAGTTTTGCACCTTGAAATGATTAATTTTTTTGTGAAAAGTACATTGGATCCTTTTAGGATTCCTGACACTTTAATGGGTCCCCCTTGGAGTATGTTGTCACCAGCCCTTTACTGTATGTAGATGTTTTCTCAGGAGCTATGCTCTGTCTGGTGGAGAATCCAAAGGCATGTGAGGTGAGATTAAATAGAATGAGACTCAACTTAAACATACGGTAGTAAGTCCTACTACCGTATGGTTAAGGATGCATTATTAGGTCACTTAACTGACTTTTTAACTTGTCTGTTTTCCTGTACTATTAACATTATAGAATCTAAATGATACCATTCTCCCCTTCAGTCCCTTCTACCTATGTGAGTTGAAAGTTGGAAATGTACCAGTCCTGCATCTTGAACTCTGAGCCTTTTGCTCTCACTTAGCTTTTTTGATCAAGGCTAATATTCTACCACTTAAGCCACAACAGTACTTCTGGCTCTTTGTTGGATAGCTAGAGATAAAGAGTCTCACTAACTTTTCTGCCCAGGCTGGCTTCAAACCTCAATTCTCAGATCTTAGCCTACTAAATAGCTAGGATTATAGGCATGAACCATTGGTGTCCAGACCTGAATCTAGTACTTACACGACCAAAAGAGAAATTATAACCAGACCATGAATAAAAGGAAGAACTGCCAGTGTGGCAGATGACAAAAAAAAATCTTAATAATGTTAAGATATGTAGAATGAGTTTTGGACTGAAATGTATAGAGGCACAAGGTAAGCAGAATACATGAGGGAAGCAGGCAGTTTAGGATTAGTGGAATTCGAGTCAGTTGGAACACATCTCTATTAACCACTACTTGTCCTGGAGAAATGCGGTTTACTAGTGCTAGATCTTAGAAAAATTGAAGAGACACCTTCAGTATAAATTGTTATGTGATGTTCCCTTAAGAAAAACACAAATAAAATTTTAATCTACAAGAGATTTGGATAGTAAGTTACTAGCTTTTAACCTCTAATGTAGAAATGCTTTGATATGTACATTGAAGTCCAGAAAGGTACAGAATGTTTGAATTATTCAAATAGTTTGCTAACTTCTATATCTCCAATACCTATCTGGATAGTTACTTAAAAGTATTTTTCTCTTCTACTTCAGAACTTAACTGTATCCATTCATTCAAAAAACACCTCATTTATTTACTGTTGTTAGACATTAGTATACGCAACAAAGTTTTGGTGGTAAAGCAAGGGAAAAATGTGTGAACCAGAATTATAGTATGTCTTAAGTGCTATGATAGTGTTAACTATAAATTTTGGTGGGATATAAAAGAAAATTTAGTACAGTCGAATGATAATAACAGTTTAAAAAGATTCTTTTAAATGCTTTATTGTCAAGGTGATGTACAGAGAGATTACAGTTACATATGTAAGGTAGTGAGTACATTTCTTGTCAAACTTGTTACCTCCCTCATTTTTCTCCCACCTTTCCTCCTCCCAATCCCGCCCCCCCCCGCCTTTAAAAACATTTTAAGTCTTATTTTTAGCAACATTTAGTTCTTGGTATACAGTACTAAAGTCTCACTTTTTATGCATATTTTTTGAAAAGTCACTATAGTTCTTCAGACATGGTTTTTGTTATTTATAAAACAGTATGAAAGAGCTGGGTGCCGGTGGCTCATGTCTGTAATCCTAGCTACTCAAGAGGCTGAGCTCTGAGGATTAGGATTCAAAGCTTAGCAGGAAAGTCTGAGACTATTATATCCAATTAGCCAACCCCTTCTCCAACTGCACCCCCCCCCCAAAAAAAAAGCTGGAAATAGAGCTGTAGCTCAAGTGGTAAAGCACTACATTTGGGCAGTAAAGCTCAGGGACAGTATCCAGGCCCTGAGGTCAAGCCCCGAGGACTGGCATTAAAAAGGAAAGAAAATTTTCCTCGTGTAATGAATTAAGTAATGACATATATTTTATATCAGAAATGTATTTTAATTTGTGACAGGTTTGCTGGTTGTGCCTGTAATATTTTCCCATCAAATCATCAGGGTCTTTAGAAACTACCAAAAGCATTTAAATTATCTGGTATTATCCCTTTGTGCCTTCTAGTTCTTTTTTTTTAACCAATAAAAGAGAATATTTTATTTATATTCTTTTTATTGTCAATGAGATGTAAAACCAATCACCTTCTACTTGCTCACCTGCTGCCCCTCTTAGCATACACCAGTGCATGTTAGTAAATAAATCTACCATAACCCTATCATTCTCTATTCTATTGATTACAGTCTTAAATCATATGTAAGACATGAAGGGCATAAAACTTTGTGCCTGCTAGTTCTTTTTGTCCCAGTTAACATATCTATCTGAGGGGCTGAAATTGGTTCACTCAATAAATGACATTTTAAGATATACTTACCTCAAATATTCTCATTGTTGGCCACTTACCTGCTACACTCTAACCATTGATCTTCTTCTTTTTAAAGGTGCGTAGGGAATACAGAAAATTCTTTAGAGCTAATGCTGGAAAGAAAATCTATGAATTTACACTTCAGAGAATTGTACGTTGAAACTTGGTTTGTATGGATGATTTGCATTATTAGGTTAACTACTAAAAAGCACTAATTTAGAAAAAAATAGTGGCCTTTAAAAAATTGGCAGTGACTGTTGATAATGATTAAGATGTAACTTAACAGTGAATTCGTATTTTTTATTTCTTCTACACCTAAATTCAGGTAGACTGATGTTAAAAGAGTTATTAGTAGCCTGCATATTATTAATCAGATGTTATTCTTATTTGACAGAGAAGACTCTGTGTCAAGTGAACTTGAGAAAGCCAGGTTCTTGCTCCGTTAAGCTGCATAGTCCAGTTAGTGGGTAGTGGGAAAGCAAATCTGGCAAAGTGAGAGTGTGACTCTTTGCCTTTACATTTGTATATGTAATAAGGAAAAGGGTGGAAATGCTAGAACCAACCTGCCTACACTGCTCCTTATAGTTTTGTGACTCAAGCAGGTAACTTAACTTCTCTGGATTTCATTTGGTTATGTGTGAAATGAGAACAATGATAAGACTAACTCCCAGAGTTGTTGTAAAAATTAAAATGGAATACTGATATCAGACTCTTGAAATACCTGCCTCTACATATTAAGCAGAAATGCTTCTTGACTTTTGATGGAGTTTTAAAATATTCAATCCATCATAAATTGGAAATATCTAGTGGCAAGAATGCATTTAAGCTGTGTGCCAGTGGCTCATGCTTATAATCCTAGTTACTAAAGAGGCTGAGATCTAAGGACTGAAGCCATTCCAGGCAGGAATGTCTGTGAGATTCTTATCTTTAGTGAAGTTCTAAAAAGCTGAAAGTAGAGCTGTGGCTCAAGTGATAAGAGCACTAGCCTTGAGCAAAAACAAAAACCCCAAAACCCTCAAGACAGCACAGCACCCAGGCCCAGAGTTCAAGCCCTAGATGGACCTCCCACTCCCCCAGAAAGAATACATTTATTACACTTAACTTGTCAGACATCATAGGCCACTTTAGAATATCAGTTGTTTACCCTCTTGGTCATGCAGCTAACTGGGCACCATACTCACTGACCTGCCTAGAATCTCGAGAGAGCATATCACTACCCTAAGAAAAGATCAAAATACACAAGTTTGGTATCTGGTAAATGCCATATTATATTTGCACCATTATATAGTTAAAATATCCCCAAATGAAACCATTGTAAGGCAGGAGGGACTATTTGTATTCTGTACAAATGCTATCCAATAGAACGTCTTAGAATGATGAACATAACATCTATGAAGAATAAAAGACTATATTGAGCACCTAAATGTTAACCAGTGTGACTGGAGCCAAATTATTTAATTTTAATTTCCTGTGATTAATAAATAGCCATGTACAATTGGATTGGGCTGTAAAGCTGTATAGTGTTAGCCAGTGTTAATATTAGTTAGTATTGGCATAAATATTAGTATTAATAACCTAATAACCTCTTCTCTTACCTACTTAGTAAGGCTCACATTTCCCCCAGTCAGCACAAGAGTGGAATAAAGACATACAAAATTTTTATGGATTGGGCTGGGAATATGGCCTAGTGGCAAGAATGCTTACCTCGTATACATAAAGCCCTGGGTTCTATTCCCCAACACTACATGGCCAGAAGTGGTGCTGTGGCTCAAGTGGCAGAGTGCTATCCTTGAGCAAAAGGAAGCCAGGGACACTGCTCAGGCCCTGAGTCCAAGACCCGGGACTGGCAATAAATAAATAAATATATAAATATATATATATATGGATTATTAAAGACTATGATTTTGATTATGGAGCATGTAAATGTTTTTTTTCTTGTGTATTTTCTTTCAAACTCAACAGATACAAAAATACTTCTTGGAAATGAAAAATAAGATGCCTTCTTTATCACCAATAGACAAGAATTGGCCTTCAAGACCTTACCTCTTCCTGGATTCAACACACAAGGAACTAAAACGGATTTTCCACTTGTGGAGGGTAAAAAAAAAAAAAACACCAAAAAAACCCACATTGATTTTTCAGAGACTTGTTATATGTTTTCACTATTTGAGAGCTGTTTTATATTTTTATCACCTTTTTCCTTGTCTCGAAGAGAATTGCTTGAGGACTTTAAGCCAAACACTGCACTTAAGTTTCTGTGAGGAATCCTGCAGTGGTTGACGTGTTGGCCTCTGGTTCTCTTGGCTATGGTTGGAAAGAGGAGCTCACTGAAGCACTGACTTTATATTTTAAGTTCCAATTGGTTTCCGGTGGCTCACTTTTATTTGCTTGGGTTTTCTCTTTCTCTAAAGGAATACTGCAGGAGACAAAAACTATTAAATTTCAGCATCTCCAGCAGATGTTAAATCCTACAAATTGTATGTGTCCACTTTGTCAGATTTATTGAACACATACACAGAAAGTCATATGAACACACCATTTGATAGACTGGAATAAAGGAATTAAAAGCCCCTGAAACAAAACAAAATTTCCTCTGTCAGAAATAAAAAGAAGCTGCAAATCTGTTTTATAATATACCATATATTTTACCTCTCTCAATTTTATATTAGAAGATAGAATGTAAGTTAGATGTTGGAGCCCATGGAGTAGTAGTTGCAGACACTGACTTTATTTCACTGACCTAGTTGAGAGACACAGTAAACCTTTGATATCTATGGGTAAGTGGTTCCAAAGAGACTGTCATGGAGGCAAAACGGCAAATGCCCAGGATGCATAGAGTTCAGTATTCTACTGTGAGTCAGCTTAATTCATTTTTCCCATGACACCACCCAGCTCCCACCTTTCAATGAACATAAACTGTTGTCTTTATCACTTACATTAAGTACATTCATTATTACCTAGCTCTTGGGGCATCATTTGCCATTTGGGAGGCATATTTTCACAAAATTAAGCACAGGGAAATGCTCAGCAGATCATACAAGGATAATATAGAACTGCTTCTGCATCTTTGTAACGTGTAATATGCATGTGGAGATTCTGATTGTTTTTGATATTTAGTTGCGTTCTTTTGTCACTACACTTGGTTAAATCACATATAATAAATCCATGAAGAAGGTGGGCTTACTGTGTATGCCATTCTCAGATATAAAACCATTGGATTCAAGAGCTTGTATTTAGTAAAGAATGACCATTGCTGGGACTGAGAATGTAGTTTAGTGGTAGAGTGCTTGCCTAGCATGCACAAAGCCCTGGGTTTGATTCCTCAGCACCACATAAACAGAAAAAGCCACGGCACTGTGGCTCAAGAGGTAGAGTGCTAGCATGGAGTGAAAAGAAGCCGTGGACAGTGCTCAGGCCCTGAGTCCCAGCCCCAGGACTGCAAAAAAAAAAAAAAAAAAAAAAAAAGACCAGTGCATACCTCTCCTGGTCAGCCCATCCCTGCTGTGCAGTATAGATTTTTTTCTTTATGTTTCAGAATCACAAGGACTATAATAAGTGGTACCAGCACCATATATGAAATGGCGCTCTGAGTTCTGTTCTGTAACTGATTGAACAACCTCTCAGTAGTTCATCTCCTCCTTTGAGTCTGCCCTAGAAACATTTCTGAGAAATAAGCAACAGAGAGCTGCTGGCATTTACTCTTCTTCTACTTTCCCCTGGCTCAGGAAACCCACCTTTACCTGCCTTGATGGGGCAGGGGACAGGGGGAATGCTTTTACTCCTGAAGGGAGCCTTTCCACAGGAAGGGTCTGCAACAATACTCACCTTCATGACATTAATTCGGTGGTGATTTTGCAACTCCACCTATAAGTGAATTTCTTGAACTATTCCTCCAATAGCCATCCTTGCCCTCTGAGCAGTCTGAAGAACTCTCTCCATTCTTCATGCACATTGTAAAGTGATAATAGCAGGATTTGGAGCTGTATTTTTCAAACTATAAGGCACAGCATATTTGGGGTCATGAAATCAACTTAGTAGATTACTATCATCATTTCTAAATGAAATAGGATGGAAAATAGAGTGCACAATAGGTATAAAGAATAGGAATTGTTTTGTGAAGTTTTGGGGTCAGCATCTTGTGGGACACAAATTTTTTCTGTGAGTCTCTGGAGAGACTGGCAGCCTTTGTGAGGGGCTGGTGTGTTCTTAGGTATTGATCTAGCATGATGGATTCACACTCCTCTCACATTATATGCCTAGTATGTTTTGAAGAAGCATCTTAAATTCTACAACACAAAGAATAGCTTTTTTTTTTTTTTTTTGCCAGTCCTGGGGCTTGGACTCAGGGCCTGAGCACTGTCCCTGGCTTCTTTTTGCTCAAGGCTAGCACTCTACCATTTGAGCCACAATACCACTTCTGCCTTTTTCTGTTTATATGGTGCTGAGGAATTGAAACCAGGGCTTCATACATGCAAGGCAAGCACTCTACTGCTAAGCCATATTCCCAGTCCCTCAAACAAAGAATAGCTTTTGTGACTTTTTTTTCCCAAGACTGACTTTGTAAAACAAGGAATATGTGTTTGGCCTTTTGGAGTGAATTTTTTATATTTATGCTTGTTGTTGTTGATGTTAAATTGATTGTTTAAGAATGAATGCTGATTTATTGATAAAAGTGATCTGTTGTGTGTTTTTCTTATGTCTCAGTGTAAAAAATACAGGGACCAATTCACAGACCAGCAGAAACTTATTTATGAAGAGAAACTAGAAGCCAGTGAACTCTTCAAAGACAAGAAGGCTTTATACCCATCTAGGTATCTTGGTTTTGTTTTACTCATAATGCCTTTTTTTCCCCCTCAAATATATTTGTAGGTCTTTTATAGAAGTATTTGGCCTTTAAAATAAATGAATCATTTTTAATCCAATGAATTATTTTGTAATCAGCTAGTTATGAAAACACAAAACCCTCCTCAGCTATGCTTTATAGTGTGTTTGATGAAAATAGAGATTACGGTTGTTGGTTTTGTTCCATTGGCCTTATTTGCTTAACTGCTTTATTAAATAGTTGGAAGTCATATCAAATAAAAAGTATATAGACTATTAAAATTAATTGCATTGCACTTTCTCCTATTTTCTGATTTTTTTTATAGTATGCTGTAATCACTGTTGCAATCTTCCTGCCATAACAAGCAAGGTCAGAAACTCACTCCCAAGGTCAATGGGAGAGTGTGGCAGTGGTTACTCTTTGCATATTGCTTAAGCATGGGTTACTGGTGTCATTCAGTCTTCTAACTCATTGGTCATAGCAGCCTGTGTCAGTGCAATTCCTTTATTATGGACACCATGTTCTGAGGGAAAGGAAAAAAGAAAACCGGAAAAAAAAATTCAAATTCAGTGAGTCACGTGAGCTTGTGAAAAACTGCCTATCTGAAGATTCATAAATATCCTGCATTTCTCATTTTCTTATTCCCACCCCTACCATGCACAATTTCTATCCCTTTTTTAATCTAGTATTTTATTTTTTAAAAAAAGTTGCACCAGGTACCAGTGGTTTATGGTGATACTCCTAGCTATTCTGGAGGCTGAAATCTGAAATAGGATATGATATGAAATGTAAGGATAAAGATTATAAATCAACCTAGGTAGACAAATCTTTAATCCTTTATCTTCAGTTAAAGCAGCAGAAAGTCAGAACTGGAGACATGGCTCAGTAGTAAAGTATGAGTTGTGAACAAAACAAAAGAGACACAGGCCCTGGGGTCAAGACAGTACTGGCACATGTGCACACGCGCCTGTGTACACACAAACACAAGAGCATGGTGCGCACAGTGGTGGCTCCTTCCTATAATCCTAGCTACCCAGCCCAGGCAGAAATGTCAGTGACTCTTTATCTCCAATGAACTGGCAAAAAGTTGGAAATAGAAGCTATTGGCTCAGGTTGTAGAGCGCCAGCCTTAAGCAAAAAACCTCCTTGCGAGCACATGGCCCAGAGTGCAACCCCCAACACCCTACCACCACCACCCTACCATGCCCACAAAGAAAATTAGGTTGTATAATGTTAAACTAAAACCTGTGTTTTTTTTTAAATCTTTAGCTTTTTATGTATATGGTATTTATGTGTATTTTATTACTAATATTTTTTCTGTTATTACACATATTAGAAAGCTGCTCTTTTTTATTGGGTTTGTTATTACACATAATTCACAGTTTACATTTTAACTTTCACAGTGATGAAAATTGTCATTCTACTCTACATAGCTTATGAAGTCTATGAACTTTAACAATAAAATCATTTTCTCCATTTCAGATGATATGTACATTACATTCCTTTTGTTTAATAACATCTGTTCCCTTTTTCACTTATTCTTTCCTTCCCATTCCCACCCATGAGTTGCTTAGTTCCCTTTCATCAGTGTCCAGTGTAGCTGATGGTCCCCTCTGCTCTATTATTGTTGTTATTATTATCATTTTCACACATTTTCCACTCATTCTGTGTCCTGTTTTCTTTTTACTGTATTTTGGTATCTTGAGACCTGTTTACTTTTTTCTGTCTCTTCGCATTTTAATTCTAACACCTGCATATCAGGGACACCACACCCATTTATCTCTCTGTTCTTGGCTTGTCTCACTCAACATGATTTATTCTAGTTCCACTTTCCAGCAAATACCATTATTTTGTCCTTTCTAATGGCAACGTAAAATTCCATTGTATGTAGGTACCACATTTTTTTAATCTATTCATTTGTAGTGGGACTTCTGGGTTGTTTCCATATCTTGGCTATTGTGAATAGTGCAGCAATGAACATGGAGGTGCAGGAGTCCTTGTCATATCCTGGTTCCTGTTATTCATGATAGATGCCTAGGAGTGGTATGGCTGGGTTGTAGGGTATGTCTGTGTTTAGTTTTTTGAGGAACCTCCAGACTGCTTTCCAGAGTGGTTGTACTAGTTTACATTCTCACCAGTAGTGCAGTAGGGTTCCTCTTTCTTCACATCCCTGCCAGCATTTATTGTCATCTGAATTCAGAATGTAGACCATTCCTTACTGAGGTAAGGTGGTATCTCAGTGTTGTTTTTATTTGCATTTACTTTATGGCCAGGGATGGTGAGCATTTCCTCCTGTATTTCTTTGCCGTGTTTATTTCTTCTTCTGAGAAGTGTCTATTTAGTTTATTTGCCCATTTAGTGATTGGTTTATTAGGTTTGGAAAGGGTTAGTGTCTTGATCTCTCTGTATATGATGGATATTAGGCCTTTGTCTGTTGCCTTGCTGGTGAGTATCTTTTCCCAATTGGTTGGCTGTCTTTCTAGTTTAGTAGCAATGTCTTTAGCTGTGCAGAAGCTTTTTATTTTAATATAGTCCCATTTGTTGAGTCTCTCTCCAATCGGCTGTGCCTGTGGGACTCTGTTCAGGAAGTTCCTGCCTGTGCCTATAAGTTCTAGTGTCTCTCCTACTCTGCCCTGCAGTACTTTGAGAGTTTCAGGTCTAATTCTGAAAGCTGTTCTTTTTAAAAGATTAGATCAATATGCATTGTCAGACTATTATGGCCTAAATCTTTTAAACTGGTATTTCCTTGGGTTGTTGATTTGCGTGCTTAAGATGGTATATATGTTCCTTAAGTCATAAACAGTGACTAGATCCAAAATTGTCCAATATGCCTGCTATCTGAACTCTATTCAAACAGGAACACTGCTTATATCCTTTCCTCTGTAACTAATTTTATTCAACTGTTTCTTTATACATTCTTTTTTTTTTTTTTTCCAGTCCTGGGCGTTGGACTCAGGACCTGAGCACTATCATTGGCTTCTCTTTGTTCAAGGCTACCACTGTCACTTTTGGCCGTTTTCTATATCTGTGGTGCTGAGGAACCCAGGGCTTCATGTATGAGTCAAGCACTCTTGCCAGTAGGCCATATTCCCAGCCTCTTTGTACATTCGTAAATTGGAGAGTAATATTCTTAACCAACCTTCTCGTAGATGACTTTTCAAAAACTAAAGACTGGAGAATACATTTCTGAGAAAAACAAAATATTCATAGCACTTCATTTTTATTATTAAAAACATACTTGGAGATGTACACACACACACACACACAAAACTGTCTTTTGGGGGTTAGTTTTAGCCGTTTTCAAGGATGGTGGCATCCCACAGTAGCGGGAGAGGTGGAATAATTTGCCCTCCTACCGCTCTTTGAAGCTATTGCTCCGATGGGCGTCAGCCTTTTATATCCTCAGAGCTGTGAAACATTGACCACCTACGTGGATTTTTTTCTTCCCTGATCTTCCACCCACAATGCTAGCATTTAAAATCATATGTGCACATTGCCAGAATTAAGTAACTCAAAATGAAGCTTGGAGCAGCAGTTTCCATTTTTATTTTTAGTGTCTTTAAACAAACTGCCTTAAAGATTCACCCCCATAGTCTTCAGGAAAATTGGCATCTTAATGTCACGTCCACAATTAACAACTTTTGTCATTTGCACACTTCCCTCATCTCTGCGAGTGTGCTCTGGACACTGTTGTCAACTTAGAAGCTTATCTCAGAAAGGGAGCTTGCGTCTCCTTCCATAGAGTGCCCACTTAGAAACAGAGTTTTATGGCAGCATGAAGTGCTGTATCATTTCTTCTAAAGTGATTGCCTACTCCATGTGATTTTACTGTTTTCTGCACAGAAATGAGATTTTTCTTTGTAACAGGTGATGGTAATGATTTCAGTTCTTGTTTTTCATTGCCATACTCAGACTGTTTAAAGGCATTAGTGAATCCTTTGTAGACAGCTGTTTACTTTCTATTAACAGATTTGAAGAAATTGCCTTTTCCTTCATACATAGCCATGTACTTGAGTCTAGCTGTCATTGGGAGCGATTTCCACCCTGATTGCTCTATGTGATAAAATTTTTTAATCAAAATCTTACCAAATGCCATGATCAGATCCAGAAATATATTTAAAATAGGGCATAGTTTCATTTCCAGCTTATGTTTAAAACAGGTGCATGTGTAAAACATAAAATAAATTGAAATCACTTTTCATGAAGTTGTCAGCTACTCCGTAGAGTAAATAGACTTGCTTCTTTTTGCTGGTGGTACTTGCTCTTGAAGCCTTTTCTAATGTGCTGGAATTGGTTTTCTTCAGTGTTGGGCAACCATTCCAAGGCGCTTACCTAGAAATCAATAAGAACCCTAAGTATAAGAAACTCAAAGATGCCATTGAGGAAAAGATCATCATTGCCGAAGTTGTCAACAAAATCAACCGCGCCAATGGGAAGGTAAAGACACTAACCTTGAAGACAAAGAAGACCCAATCTGTACTATTCTGAATATTAAAGTTTGATTTCACACTCCTAGTAGAGTTAACTGTGAAGGAGGTAATTATACCTCACTTTGAAGCGTAGGCAAAATTTGCGTGTTCTTGAAATTACTGTGAGTTCAAAGCATGTTGTTTATGTCTCTAGTGTGTTCTCATTTTACATAGTTATGTTTGCTGAAATAACTGGAATGAAATACAGTATGGCAAATAACATACTTTAAATTCATGCCCCTTATTGGGATATTTTTGATCATAGTTTTTATGTCTTGTTTTGTTTCAGAGTACATCTCGAATTTTCCTCTTAACAAACAATAATCTCCTTCTTGCTGATCAAAAGTCTGGGCAAATCAAATCAGAGGTCCCTCTGGTAGATGTCACCAAAGTGTCAATGAGTTCACAAAATGATGGCTTCTTCGCTGTTCACCTCAAGGAGGTAAAAGATCACGTAGTGATCTGATTAAAAGATTTTTCCATTTGTCCAATTCCTCATCCATTGATTTTTGACATTTTTCCTATCTGACTAGTCCTGTTGCCTGAAGTCTTTCCTGCTGATATGCAAATCTTATCTGTAGTGACCCCTATATATAATCTCAGGCTTAGTTTTTGACTTGAATAGAATGGCCAGAATGTAGGAACTAGACTTGTTTTCACTGTGATGGCTGTCACCTCACCATGAGTGTAACTCTCACATGCCAGCCTAATTTTTCTCATCTTTAAAATGGCAATGAAAACTGTACATCAGAACATTATCATAAGGAACCAATTAGACCGTATATAAAGTGCTTACCATAGTGCCTGTCATATAACCATCATCATCATCAAATAAGCAACTGTTAGCAAATATTAATCATATTTAGGAATATATCTAGCTGATAAATAGTGCTACTATTTGTATGACTGAAACAGAAAAATCACAATAGATTTCATTCTCCTGCTTTCTCCACCATGGAGTTAGCCTAATTTAGCCTATATCAAGTTATAAGACAGTGATTCTAACTCACTTATACCCTAAAACAATTCAAGAATATTTTTTCTTTGTAGTGTCAAGGATAGAATCCAGGACCTTTGTAAACACTTGAGTTACACTCCAAGCTCACAACTTGGGTGTTTTAAGAAATACTGACCTTTGAGCCTCTCCCCAGTCTCATCATATCGGTAGCTCTTGGAGTAGAGAATCATCCTGTTTCTTTTTAGTTCTCCTAGTTGCATTCCCTGTGTGATGAAGGTTAAGAGCCACTGCTCTAGGATATTTGATGGAAGTGTTATTGTTGTTCTGCTTTTTTGCAAACCCAATCACTGAGGAATTTTTTGAACAGCATTTTCAGCATGAGTTATAAGTTGAGTCAGTGCTCCTTGAACCCAGTTGCCATAGATTCTTAATCATTGGGCGGAGGTGCAGCCCAAGATGCTTCTCTTAACAAGCTCCTAGGTAATGCAAGTCCCACTTCTGGTCCATTGACCAGCCATGAGTAGCAAATGCTTGGGTATTCTTGCTGAAGGGCTCTGGCAAAGTGAAAGAAATGCTGCTCTTGGCATGAATGTCTGCTGTGGGAAACAGGCTCCAGTATTAGATGTTTTAATAAGACCGTAAATACATTTCCAGCCAAGCCTGTAAACATTCCCTTCCTCAGTGGTCTTCGGTTATAATTGTCTGCCTCTGGCTTTCCCTCGCAGGGCTCAGAAGCTGCTAGCAAAGGAGACTTTCTCTTCAGCAGTGACCACCTGATTGAAATGGCCACCAAGCTCTATCGCACAACTCTCAGCCAAACCAAACAGAAGCTCAGCATTGAAATTTCTGATGAGTATGTTCATGTCTTGTTCAATCCACTTTTTCATTTTTCACCTGATATCTTCATCAATGCAACAGTTACTTGTAATGTGTTGAGCACTTGTGCTGGATAAAAGGTAAAGAGAGGTTGGCACTGACCAAGTCCCTGTTTTGGATACCTTATATTTTAGTAGGAGAGAAAAATGTGTACAGAATATGTAGATGATAGGGTTTGGGTCAGTGACAAGTGCTATGTAGTGGGGATAAAAAACAAAAGTCAGTGGTGGTGTTTCTGAGAGGGAAGTTGAGGAGGCCTGTGGTGCTATGGATCAAGCCACTCAACAGTTTAGGAAGTGCAGAGAAGTGGCAGGTGCAAATGCCTTGAGACAGGAATGGTCACTGTCACAGAGTAAGATGGTGGGAGAAGACTGTGGAGAGAGAAGTGGGAACTGGTCATATATACTTGGCAGCTGAGGGAAGAAATGAGGTTTTATAAAGTATGCTAAGAGATCCTTACAAGTTTTGAGGTAGTGCGGACGTAGCATTATCTTATTTTTACTTTTCTAAGGTGGTTTTCACTTCAGTGTGAGCAGTAAGTAACTATTGGGAGGCAAGAGCAGAAACAGAGAATAAAGGAGATTCTCCAAGCTGCGCTAGGGTCTGGTGATAGGGGAGGCAGTGAGGAATGAGGAATCCGATCCTGAGTGTAATTTGAAGGAAGACAAAAGGACACGTGAGTACATTGGTGTTAGATTTTGGTATCCAAAGGATGATACCATTTGCTGAAATTGTGGAGGATACTGAGGAAAGAGGGATTTGGCAGTGGTTTGGAATTGTTAGATTTGAGAGGATCTTTTCTTTTTCTTACATGTAAATAATTAGACCTGAGAAAAGATATTCCATATTTGATAAGGGCTCATTAGTGCTAAGACTGGTATAAATTGGAAATTTTACTTTTTAAGTTTATGTTTGTGTTCTAATTTTAGAGGATAATTACCCAAGAAGAGTTTATTTTCTAATTAAAGAGTTTACCTGTCTGTTCTAGCTCGTCTGTTCCTAAAAGTCTTTCTGAAATCTGTTTGTACCCATTTCTACCCTTTCTTTGTGAGTTCAGCCTTCTATGGTGTGGTAGGATCCCTGTGCCCTCCATGTATCTTCATTCTCACTGAGACTGTGTAGGCTGAGCCTGTGGGAGGTGGTCTCTTTGCAGTCTGCATTGGTAAACAAGTGCTCTCCCACTTGAGCTACACCCCTAGCTGTGTACTCTACATTGGGAATGTCTATTTGGACTAATTAACTTTTCTTGTAAAAAAAATGAAAGTAATGTGAGAGGAGAAAAAATAATGACAGGCTGGATTCCAATTAATTCAGCTGATTAATTAGATAGGGCTGATTAGAGGTCTAAGCTTTGTTTTGTTGGGTTTTGTTTTTTTGTGTGCCAGTACTGTATCTTGAACTCAGGGCTTCATGCTTTCACTTCACTTTTTTGCTTTTAATTTCCCTTTGATTGAGTTTTTCATAATTTGAGATGCTGGTCTGTTGGCTCTGCTGGTGCCTTCTCAGCAGGAAAAAAATTGTGTTGTCCTCATGATATCTTTCTTTTTGATATGTGATGAAGCAGCCAAATCATACCTAAGTCCAAACCACAAACCACTAAGTGCTACCCCAAAAGCATGTGCCATAATGCTATCCTAAAAAAAAAGTTGTTGCAGAACATTAATAACAATGTGTTATGGGGGAAAAGTGCTCTATGGTGGAAATTGAAAATCCTTCTTTACTCAGTTCTCAAAGCATCTGATCTTGCTGCCGTGGCTCTGCGTAGGGCCTCTGCGGTTGCAGCGTCCTCTGTGTCCCCTGTAGTGGCTCTCATGAGCACATGGTCTGGGAAGCTTGGTTGCGATTAGTTTGCCCCTGGACAGCATGGATCCTGCCCTGTCACAGAGAGACCAGGGACACTCTGGATTCCATCCGGTGTCAGAACACACATCATTCTGAATGAAAATTTACTACATGGCCACATGAAGAAGGCAAACATTTAGTTCCTGATGGTTGAATAGCTGATGGGACCTTAAACAGCCTTTGTGGGTTGCTTCCTGAGGTAACCCAGGAAGCCTAGGAAATAGGTTTTTTGGGTGCCCTCTCATTCCTAAGCCTCAGGAACTCATAGGCAGGGGCTATACAGCCCTTCAGAGAAGGCTTTCAATTTAAACAGATACATTCAGTCATGGGCAGGATGCCTATGCTATGTTTTTCAGCCCTGTGTGGCTTTACCTCACTTCCTTGCCAGATGGATAGGACTCATGCTGTGAACCTCAGGCACGTCAGTGACTGAACCCTTCCTCACCATATCTTCTAATTTAGAATAGAAGTAGTTATTCCCACCAACTCAGTTTCTGTAACCATTATGGATGTGCTGAATGTAAGAGATTGTAAGTCCTGCTCCTGAGTGCATTTTTAATTTGCACATGAAGAAATGAGAGTTTAACTCATTGAAGGATTTAACTGCTTTGCAATTCCTAGTCCTTAACCTCCCAAGCTGTTCATTCTGTAAATAGATTACATTTTAAAATAACCTACAGATGTGTAGTATTTCTGCAAATGAAATTCTAAATCTGTTGTTCTATTAAAACATTCTAAATAAATATGCCTACATGTACATACATAGATGGATGGATACATGCAGTGTATATCATTTACATGTGTTTTTCTGATATTTTAAATCAAAGCAACTCATCTCTGGGAGGTTTTTTAGCTGTGGAATTATATATTCCATTTTATTGTTGTTGCTCTCTCTTCCATGAAATGGAGATGAAGGATACTACTTACCTCCAGACTTGTTTTAAAGCTGAGTTACTATATGTAAATAGCCAACACCAATACGATTCACGGTACTCAATAAATGTTAGCTTATTTCTAGGGTGAATCTTGATCATAAACTATAAACATGGAAACAGTTAATGTATGCTTAAGCTAATGGGAGAAGAAGCTTTTTCCTACACACTGAATGCATTACATGTGGTCTTCAAAAATTAAAATGTAGGGCTGGGGATATAGCCTAGTGGCAAGAGTGCCTGCCTCGGATACACGAGGCCCTAGGTTCGATTCCCCAGCACCACATATACAGAAAACGGCCAGAAGCGGCGCTGTGGCTCAAGTGGCAGAGTGCTAGCCTTGAGCGGGAAGAAGCCAGGGACAGTGCTCAGGCCCTGAGTCCAAGGCCCAGGACTGGCCAAAAAAAAAATAAATAAATAAACAAAAATTAAAATGTAAATTGACTTTTAAAATCTGTAAGTTTGGATTAAACTTGAGAGTTTTTTTTTTCCTTAAGGCATAAAAGTGTATTTGTTGGAAACATGATAGGTGAATGTGAAACTATATATAATTTTTTAAGTGCTTTCAAATTGAAAAGAAACAATACATGTAAAAGGTTCAGTGTACTGTTCTTTAAGAACAGCTGATGAATTAGAATCTTCTTTGTGTGCTGTGTATGCATGCATGTGCACACTGGTTCTTGGGCTTGAACTCAGAGCTTAAGCACTGTCCCTTGGCATTTTTGCTCAAGGCTGGCACTCTTATTACTTGAGCCACAGCTCTATATCCAGCTTTTTGGTGGTTAATTGCACTCTCACAAATTGTCTTGCCCAGGCTGGCTTTGAGCCATGATTTTCAGATCTGCATGGTTAGGATTACAGGTATGAACTACCAGCACCTGGCAATGGAAAGTTTCTGCATCAGTTTTCAACCCAGTAGGTAATGTTTGTGAAGCCTCTTTCATCCTAGAAACTAGTACTAGTACATACAACCAAGCTGTTTCTCTCTCTGCCATTGATCGTTTTGTGTGTCTGTATGTGATCAGCCAACATGTTTGTTAGGTTGAGTCACTTAGCAATGTGCCAGTCACTAAGAAAGCTATTCCCTGAGAAGACAGGAAAAAAAGCATCCTGTGATGAATATGATGGTGGAGAGAAAAAGTCACTAATCTCAAGAAAGGAAGACCTGGTTCCTGAGCCAACCACACTACTCTTCTGTCTCAACAAAGATGCTGTCCTTGACAGCAGGGACATCATTTACACTGCTGGCTGTTCCCTCCAGGATGCAGCATAGGAGCATGTGAAATGTCTTGTGCACACTCACAGGACCCCTGATGGCCTACATGTGAAAGTGAATGTGGTTTACTTATTGTATCATAAATACCACTATTGAGATAAGAGGTGGTTTTAGATGCACATGAATGGATTTTTAATTAATATATGTATGTATATATACTTACATATATACATATATGTATATATAGTGTTCTAAATGAGTATTAAAAGTAAGGGATAGATTAAACTCATGATTTTATCATTCACTAATTTTGAAGTAGCAAGAGCCATATATTAGCATAGTGTACAAATAAGACAAAAAGAAGTTGAAAAAATTGTTACTATCCTTTTCTGAATTTGTTGATAATTGAAGAACTCCTGCACCACTTTTCCAATTTATATTTCTACCACACTGAAATGGAGAACATGGAGGTGTGATACGTTCGGGTCTTTTTTTTTTTTCTGTTGAAAACATGGAAATGGTGTTTTTCTCTCTTCTCTTATTAAAATATGATGAGTTAATGAACTCCCTTCAGCTTACTTTGGGCTAAATGATGACTGTTGGGAATAAAATACTGGGGTATAACTTGGGTAAGAGGTCTTAATGGGAAGGGAAACTACTTGCCAAGGTGACTATCCATTAGAACACCAAAAAAAACCAAAAAACCGAAAACTAATGTTTCTGTACTTAGCATCTATTTTTGTATGTTCTTTCATTTGTTTGATTCTTTTCTCCTAGGTTCCTGGTACAGTTCAGACAAGACAAAGTGTGTGTGAAGTTCATTCAGGGCAACCAGAAAAATGGGAGTGTTCCTACGTGCAAACGAAAAAACAACCGTCTTCTTGAAGTTGCAGTCCCTTAACTGGCTCCTTGTCTTTGCTTTCATGGACTTGTTTCTTTGTAATAGTGCAATTGGTTTCATTTTGTTTGAGTTTCGTTATATGTTTGGGAATTGCCAAAGGCTGTTAGAGTCCCTTGGCAAAATAAAAGCATTTGACTAATCACTTTTTATTATTGCAATAGTTTAACCCTTAAATCCACCTTCTGTCCTGAGGCAGGATTGTTGAAACTAACAGTGTCTGTTTCCCTGTCATTTGTATTCCCTCTTTAGTTACCATGTTAGACTTGTCTACCCTTGAATCAACATATTAATCATAGATTATTAATACATATAAGTATAGGAAGGGTCTTAAGAGACAGTGCATTCACTTACCAAATATTTATTGAATGCCTGCTCTTTGCTGGGCACTATGCTAAATGGTATGAAATTACTAGGAGCCTTTTTATTGTTGAGACCATTGCATTCTGGCTGGTTTGTGCTGCTTTAATGACAGCTGACAAAGGCTGAAAGATTGAGGCCAAACAATAACTGCTAATGATGGACAGTATTAGCAGGAACTCTGCAGCATGATCATGAACAGCATATGCTCCTCAAAGGACTGGTCTGATGAGAGTTAGAAGTAGATGACTGGGTAAAATCCCTCCATATTTTTTCTACCTGAGAAAAGAAAACTGACATCTGAACAGATCTCCCTTGTAATTACTTTCAAGAGTAGAATACAGAAGTGATTGTTGTTTTAGTTAAAGTGACAGAAGCAGTCAGTAAGATGGTATGTTCTTGTTTCTGGTAAACATCATATAGGATCCCAGGTGTGCTGATATCTGCAGTGGTTTTTATTCAAGTTCAAGTAACTCTTTTAAACAGCTAACAAAGGAAAGAAAGGCCAGGTCTTTCAGAGTGGCAGATATTCTGTATGATGTGCAATAAACATCCCAAAATCTTTGGTGAAATTTTTATTTATAATCTACATTTTTGTATGAGAAGAGGTGATTGGTACCGGGTGCATATTTTAGTCTCAAGGATCAACAATCCGTTTATTTTAATTTGCAGGGCCTTTTCTATTTTTTTCAAAATTTCACAATGAGGATTCATTTGGAAACTACATTTTAAACTTTGGAATCAAATTGTTTCTTATTTGGGAGGATAATGTATATACATTGCTATTATGTTAAATAATAAAATTGTTCTAATTTGGTGCCATTTGCTGGATCACAACTGTATTTTTGTATTCCAAGCTATTTTCATATGTGTGTCAGTGTATTATCTCACAAAAAGGTTTTATAACCTAAACATGATATGGTCTCTGTATTGATTGAATTTCACAAATCTTTTATAAACCAGAAACAGTTGTTGCAATATATTCTGGGTATTTTCTGTCAATTTTTATACTTAGAAGACATTGCTTACATAAATTCTCAGGTATATATATTGTTTTTTGAGGTAGGCAAAGGAATATAATTCTTTTCATCTTTCTTCGCTATGAGCCCCAAATGGTGTATTTCCTGATATTGTTGAGTGGCAATTTGGGACTGAGGGACATTTTTGTTTTAATGTTTTTTAAAGGCAGATGCATTTACAATGTTTAACGTACAAAAAGAGTGCAATAAAAATTCTCCATTCCGTCAGTCCCCCATCTGCTACTTCCTGCCTCTCCTTCCAAAAAAGCTAATTCTTATTTTCAGTTACTTTGGCATTGTTTTATGCATGTATTAGCAGACATTGTTTCTTACCTTGTCTTTCTCTTCTAACAGAATAATCATGATGAGTCCCTCCTCCTTTTTACAGTGACCTAGTTCTTCCTGTTAGATATGTTGTAAGTTGTAATCTTCACAGATTCCCTCCCTGCTCATCACCATTGGGTTGCTTCCTGAACAGAACTTTATGAAGGAAGTTCTGAATGAAGAAAGTAAGAATTGCAAGGACCAAGATTCTGTGGGTCTACTTGTTAATTTTTTCTAAATACCTTATTTGGAGCTTGTTCGTTATGATGGTTAGCAGCAATAGGAATTAGTGACCACATAGTTTACAAAGTTTTTTGTTGTTGTTCCCAATAGAAAAAAAGACTTACTTTAAATCCTCAAGAAATTATAAGCATATTTTTGCATGTAATTGATATCAATTGCAATCACTGAAAGGAGGTATAACAATTTTTGGTGGTGAAACTTATTTTACATGACTTGACTTGGTGGGAAAGCTTTCTGAACATCAAGCAGAAAACGTGCTTATGTACCCAGATGTAATGTGCTTTCTTAGGGTTCTTAGAACTTAGAATCCATTTAGTGATGTGGCCTTTCTTTTGCATGGAGCAAGCAAACAATTAAGGAAATTGTAATTGCTGGAAGCAAAGATTCAGAACTTTTTAACTTGGAATATTAAACCTCCATGGTTTACTCCAGACATTAGAATTGAGTGCCCCTCAGAGAAAGTTAAATTGTTGTTTTTGTGGAAGCCTTCACATTTCCCATGGGGAGAGCAGTACAAATTCCACCACACTGGAATTGAGAGCTCCAATGGTCCAAATGTTGCTGAATGTAGGAACTCAAAAAATAAAAAAAAAAATCTAAGAAAAAACACTCCCATGTTGATTCTTGGGTGGGCCTTATCTTTTACTCACTGAATTAGAATCTCCAAAATGGAGTTTGAGAATAAGCATTTTTTAAAAGCTCTTCAGATGATTCACACATGTTAAACTTTGAGAACATGGAAGAAAAATACTGTAGTTTTTTTGGTTACACATAACAGTCTTCATCTTAATAAATCCTTTATTCTGATTCATGTGAGAACCACTGGTTCAGAGCTGGTTTGCACCTGCACACAGAATTATAGGCCACATCTGTACTGGCTGCCCACCCAAGCCCAGTGTCCGAGTAAAGCTTACATCACAGTGAACAAGCAAGTGATACTGCTTTGTGTGTGTCTGTCCCTGTTCTGCAATGGCGAGGAAAGGTGTGGGTGGTGCCCCAGAACTCCTGTGTATCCAGGCCTGGCCACACCTCTACATAGACATAGTTCATCTTGGTACATAAGCAGGCTCTCCCACCAGGCAAAGGCATAGCTTATGGGAAATAAATTCCATCACCAACTTTTTACCAAACATTACTTAGAAGGTTGCCTAGCCCTACGGTGATTTCTAGGAGTGACAAGTGCTGAGACTTAATTACCCAGGACTTAGACTCCTAGATATAATCTCACTGACTATAGTCTGAGTGACTGGAAGTCACTCAGGGGCTAAGGTTGCCCCTATCATGACTAACAAGTGTCTTGGAAAATCCTGTAATGGGTTCCACAGAGTTGTAGTTGCTAAAGGATTGTAATGTGATTAGCATCATTAATTCAGCAACCGCAGTGCAAGAAAGGAACATAGAAATACTGTCATGGGCTGGTTACCATTTTGTATTTCATACTTAGAGCAATAAATTGGCCCCTAAACTAATGTAAATCCTTCAGCTCAAGTTTGAATACTTGCACTCAATTCTCCAGGGCTGATGGGGTACATCTATAATAGCAACAAAACAAAATCAAGAGTTCTGAGTATCCTAAACACGATCCTGAGTATTGAGGACTTGGCTGAAATCTAAGAAAATGAACCTACTCTCACCATTTTAGTTTGTTAAGGACTTTCAAGTTCATGCAGTTGAGTACTATATTGATAAATACAGCATAACTTAAAATTTTTGTAAACCGGATAGGAAAGCAAAGCTTTTTGTTATCAGCTACTTTTCATGTGATTGGTAAAATACTTCATAATTTTTGGTGGGCTCTCAAAATAGTGAGTGCTCTCTAAAATGGTGTGTACTTCTTGGGAAGGATTTAGTAAATTCTTTACATTGAGCTCTGATCTGAATGTGTCCTAGGAGCCTTTATTTTTAAGTTGAGCATTTTTCCATAAATACTGCAGCACAGAAATTCATAAAACAATCACATGCTGGAAGTGGAAGGGAAGAAACAGAGGATAATTGTTTTTTTTCTTCTGTCTGCTTGGTGCGAACACAGCTGTACGATTTCATCAGCCTTTGAAGGTTTTCGATTGCGGTAGGTATTATCAGAGGAGCTCCTTTGCATTTCAGTTTAATACTGTCATTCTCTTTTGTTCTCAGGCTTTCGTTAGCGAAATCCACTTGCTTTCCTGCTCTCATCAGCTTCTATTTCAGAATCCACATGGGAGAAAATTAATTGTTTTGAGTTAGTTTCTTCCAAATCTTGGAATGTTTGCCTCATTTTCTTTGGTTTGAAGATCACTTTCCAAATCTGGAGTTAATCACGGTACAGCACAAGCCACAATGTCTTCCTCACTAACTTTTCCCCCCTCTGGCATGGTGGCCAGATCCCCTCAGCCCAGTTCCACAAAATTCAGCAAAACTTAACTCCATAACCAAAGTAAATAGTTTCAATTCCGTGTTTTCAGGAAAGAATAGGAAACAAATTTAATTCCATATTTACTCAAGGTCCTGGCCATACTGAGGGAAAAAGAAATCAACTAGCTGTTGTATCATTTTGGTTAAATTCTATACAACTTTTCAATTTTTCTCTTTTGTTTGTGTGGTATGAGTTTCTCAACAATTGCTAAATGTGGTATATATCCTTAAAATACAACTTTTAATGACATATAGTATCTGAAATATGCATGTGAAACAGTACACATTCACACTGCTAGTTCCCAAAAAAATCCTACATACAGTACCCAGAAAGCCCTTCTGCATTCCAGTCATAATCCACCAAGGTACATACCTTAATTAGATATCTTAATTTTTAATACCATATCTTAATTTTGCCCATTTTAAAGTTTTAAATGGAATTATGCAGTATGTAGTCTGACTAGCTTCTTTCATTGAACATTGTAATTGTGAGATGTATTCATATTGCTGCATGTTGCTAAGAGTGCTCATTCTCCCGGCTATATAATAATTCACACAGATAAGACTAGTTTTGCAGTCAACTATCAGTGGCCATTTTGTTCTTGTACAGTAAACACTCTGGAACAAAATCTGTTTGTGAATGTGCATGCACTGGGTATATGCAAAAGAGTGGACCTACAAGATGATAGATGGTTAAATATCTGCTCACCTTTAGTAGACCCTATCAAAATGACTCCTGCAGGAAAGTACCAGTTTGTACTCTCTCTAGCCTTGTAATGGGTGATAGTACACACCAGCCATTGTCAGTCTCATTTTGGTTCTGATGATCTTAGCTTTTACTTTACATTTTCCTGATGATTATTGAACATAGTCACCTTTTCAATATTGGCCACTTGTAGATTGTTTTTTGCGAAATCTGTTGTAGTATTTTGCCAAGTTTTTTATGTCTGCTTTCCTTTCTGGTTTTCAATTCTGTATATGTCTTGCATACCAGATCTTTCTGTAGCACATATTTCTTGTCTGTGGTTGTTATTACCAGTATCTTTTTTTTTTTTTGGCCAGTCCTAGGCCATGAACTCAGGGCCTGAGCACTGTCCCTGGCTTCTTTTTTGCTCAAGGCTAGCACTCTGCCACTTGAGCCACAGCACCATTTCTGGCCATTTTCTGTATATGTGGTGCTGAGGAATCAAACCCAGGACCTCATGTATACGAGGCAAGCACTCTTGCCACTAGGCCATATTCCCAGCCCCTACCAGTATCTTTTGATGAATAGAAATTTCATTGTAATATATTGTGGATTATTTTTTCTCTTTTGGAGTAGTAATTTGCTTCCTGTTTATGATACTTGCTTACATGAGGGTTTTTTGGTTTGGGGTGGGGTTTTTTTCGCCAGTCCTAGGGCTTGGACTCAGGGCCTAAGCACTGTCCCTGGCTTCTTTTTGCTCAAGGCTAGCACTCTTACCACTTGAGCCACAGTGCCCCTTCTGGCTTTTTCTGTGTATATGGTGTCGAGGAATCAAACCCAGGGCTTCATTCATGGTAGGCGAGCACTCTACCACTAAGCCACATTCCCAGCCCTTACATGAGGTTATAAAGACAATTGTATGTTTTTTTCTAAAAGCTTTTATTGTCTTTGTCTCTGTATTCACTTCAGCTGGAGTTTTTATTTTATTTTATGGTTTTTGCCCCTATCCATAGATAATCCAGTAAACCTATGGTCAGCCTTTTGTTAAAAAGGCTACTATTGTCCCAATGTTTCTACTGTTACTTTGGCTTATGTCAATACTAAAGTGTGTTCATTATCATTGTTTAATAAGTTGAGACTAGGAATGTGGCTTAGTGATAGAGTGCTTGCCTAGCATGCATGAAACCTTGGGTTCGATTCCTCAGTACCACATACACAGAAAAAGCCAAAAGTGGTGTTGTGGCTCAAGTGGTAGAGTGCTAGCTCAGAGACAGCACCCAGGCCCCAAGTTCAAGCCCTAAGAGTGGCATAATAATAATATGTTGACATAGTCCTTTAAAATGAAACTCACATAGTGAGTTATCATGTTTTTTTGGGAGGAAGCATTAAAATTCCTGGTTTACCAATTAAAATAAATGAATCCAACTAAGTGAATATAATTCCAAGTGTGTGGAAAAGTACAGTTCATAGAGTTGTTTGCTGTGTGTGTACCAGCACCAAGACTTGAACTCAGTGTTCTCACTTGGCTTTTATGCTCAAGGTTGGTGTCCTACCACTTGAGCCATACCTACAGTTACATCATAAAGTATTTAAAATATGAATACAAATAGTCCTTCAACCACAGATGTAATGTTGGACATTAGGTATTTTGATGAAGTAAATCAACAACTTAGAATTATATGTATTTCATTTTTCCATTAACTCAACGATTTCTATCCTTATTACTAAGCATCCTCATTCAAAACTTTGCAGTCTTCCTAAAACTACCATCTTATGTAAGTATATCTGAATATTTGTTTTTGTTTTTTTTGCCAGTCCTGGGGCTTGGACTCAGGGCCTGAGCACTGTCCCTGGCTTCTTTTTGCTCAAGGCTAGCACTCTACCACTTGAGTCACAGCGCCACTTCTGGCCATTTTCTGTATATGTGGTGCTGGGGAATCGAACCCAGGGCCTCATGTATATAAGGCAGGCACTCTAGCCACTAGGCCATATCCCCAGCCCCTGAATATTTGTTTTTAAATTCAGCTTTCCCCTCTCAGATTTGGTTCCTTTTGTAGTAGGTAATGAGGGCCCTCTCAGAGTTTTTCTAGTTCTTTGAGTTTTGCAGTGATTTTCATGTGCAGGGGTAATGGCTTATAGGTGAGACCAGATGGTACCAGAAGAGGGTTCACATCTTAGGCTTCTCTTCTAATACAATGTTTGTTTGTTTTGTGGCCAGTCCTGGGGCTTGAACTCAGGGCCTGAGCACTGTCCCTAGCTTCTTTTTGCTTAAGGCTAGCATTCTACCTGCTGAACCACAGCGCCACTTCTGGCTTTTTCTGTTTATGTGGTGCCGAGGAATCGAACCCAGGGCTTCATGTGGATGGAAGGCAGGCACTCTACTGCTAAGCCACATTCCCAGCCCCTAATACAATTTTTTAACTGAAAATTATCTTTCTAAAACATCCCAGTGCTAATCCAGTCTATTCTTGTCTGCAGTCATGAGCAAGTTAAATTCTGATTTGCTCTTTTTACAAAAAACAATCTGCTTGTTTATCTTTCCTGAAGCTGGGGTTTTAATTGACAAGAAGATCAGTACCACAAAAGCTAATGAAATGGTCTTTTTGTAGCATGAAAGATTGTGTGTGTGTGTGTGTGTGTGTGTGTGTATCCTGTGTTTTCCCCCCAGGGGATAAGTTTTAAACAAAAAGGAAACATTAATTTACTTCTGCGTATCAGTAAGAATTAATTGCCTGCCTGACAAGATAAGAATTAAGTTTGTAGCAGTCTAAAGTCATACTGATACAAATCCAAACTTGTAGAATGATAATGTGTTGTATTGAAGTAGAGGAATGGTTAGGGCTTATTCTTATACAAACCCTAAAATGACCTGAAAATAAATTCTTCGAATTTTGAGAACAACAGCTTTCAGTATAGAAGCCCTTATAAACTCAGTGATCCTATACTTAATATACCCTGGAGCTTAGAGAACTTCTTTTTTGAGCATTTTATAATATGGATCTAAAAAGGAAGATGTTGATAGAATTTAAAGTGTTTGCTAGAAACCCATAGCTGTAAACACTGTTGTGTCAAATGGTCTCAAGACCTGGTATTATTATGGACCAAATTGATGCAAAGACCCAGGAAATGATAACAGTTGGAACCTATTCTCTCCAGTTGTCTCAGGCTTTTTGTAACAGCTGTCTTTACTTCCTAGCACAAATTGAACTTGGATCTGAAAATGAAACGGGATCTGGTAACATTAAATGAAAAGCACTTGGGAGCTACTGCTGAGACATTACTAAAGGGGAAGGAAATCCACCCACCAATTTGTTCTTTCCACTAGGAGAAAACCCTACAGATGAAGATGCCATGTGTGCTGTCTTGAACTGTCCCCAAGCCACACCAGACACACAAGGTCTGAAACCACACTTATTTCAGAAGTGTGGTTTGATACGTGGATTCAGACATATGTTCATGTCCCTGTCTTGAAGACACTATTTCTGGGCTGGGACAATTAACTGTGCTTCAGTGGTAGAGTGCTTACCTCACATGCCGAAGGTCCTGGGTTTTACCCTTAGCACAGCCAAAAACAAATATTGAGGGAATATTAAAAATATACCATTTCTTCTTAAGTGTTGTATTCCGAGAGCGAGAATAATCCATGGAGGTACAGCTTAAGATGGGAAGGGGTTTTATTTACAATCTGAAACCCGGAACCAGAGCTACCCTCCACCTCCTAATGCTTGCCTTCGACTACCTTATCCTGGGTTAGTTACCCAAAACCCAGACCTGTGTTGACCTGAACTCCGAACCTCCACCTTAATTTCTAACCACCTCAGCCTCCCGGCCTCCAAATCTCCAAACCTCCAGAGGAGCAAGCTTCCTTCCTGTAAGCCTGGCCTCTCGAGCTTTAAGCCTCAAGCCCTGATCCCCCCCCTCTCCCTCCCCAAGCTTTAGGCTTCTCTGCCGGCCTCAGACTTCAAACTCTCCCTCAGGCCTCAGGCTTCAGACTCTCTGCAAGCCTTAGGCCTAAGACTCCTCCTCAGGTCTCAGGCCTCAGGCCTAAGACTCCTCCCCGGGCCTAAGGCCCCGGACTCCTCCTCTCAGACCTCAGGTTCCAGGTCGGTTCCACCCGCTCCTCTGGTCGGTCCACCTGGTAGGGCTCACCGCTCTGCTCCTCTCCTCAGCCAGCTAGCTTCTCTCTGCCCTGCTCGTACGGCCGGCCTGGTTCAGCTCTCCTCTTTCCTCCTCCGGCCTGGCTCCGCTCTGCTTCACTCCCCTCCTCTCTCTTTTTCCTGTTCTTCTCACACTGTCCCTGGCTTCTTTTTGCTCAAGGCTAGCATTCTGCCACTTGAGCCACAACGCCACTTCTGACCTTTTCCATATATGTGGTGCTGAGGAATCAAACCCATGAGACGAGCACTCTTACCACTAGGCCATATTCCCAGCCCCTCTTCTCTTCCCTAGCTCTCCTTTTTATCCCCCTCCAGAAGTCCTGCCCTTTTTATCTCCCTGCACCTGCAGTGCGGGGGGTGGGGGTGGGGTGGGGGTGGAGGTTCTGGTCTCCTCAATGTGGGGTGGGATCTCCTCATTCTTCCTCAGTGGGGCATGGCAATCATACCAACGTGGGGAGGGGCTTCTACCCCCTCAGGTTATTACATTAAGAACATGTAATAAAGGTCTGCTGTACTCCTAGATTGCTAGGAAGCCACCATTAGCCATAGGGTTGCCACTCACCTCCCAAAGCAAACACATGCATCATCTTTGGGGCGGCACTTCAGGGTTTTATTACAGTTCACACAGTATATTCCAGTAATAGGAACTGCTTTATCTTAAGCATAGATATTTGTAAGTTCTTTCAGTTTGGTCATCCAGTCCTATTTTGATGTGATCAAGTACATAATTTTCAATTAACTCAATATTTGTTCTCTTCAGGGAGCTAATGTTCTTTGGAAGAAATGAGATCCCTGAATTATCCACTTTCCTGTATCTCAGACTTCCCCTTAACCAATATTGCCAAATGTGTCAGCCAGTTGATGACATGACAGAAACTACACAAAGTGGGGCTGGGGATATGGCCTAGTGGCAAGAGTGCCTGCCTCGGATACACGAGGCCCTAGGTTCGATTCCCCAGCACCACATATACGGAAAACGGCCAGAAGCGGCGCTGTGGCTCAAGTGGCAGAGTGCTAGCCTTGAGCGGGAAGAAGCCAGGGACAGTGCTCAGGCCCTGAGTCCAAGGCCCAGGACTGGCGCAAAAAAAAAAAAAAAAAAAAAAAAAAAAGAAACTACACAAAGTGAAGGTACATAGTGAGTGTCTCAGCGTTGCCATCTTTGTTAGGTTTTTAAAGTAGGTAGCCGGTAAAGGAGAACGCCATGCGGTATTCAGGCAGGAGAGAAAGTTTATTACCGAACTGCTGGCCTGTGGCCAAGATGATCCATGGCCGGAGAGAAGGGAGAGAGAGAGCGACCCCTACCCAGCCCTGCCTTATATCTAGGGCAGGGGCAAGGGGTGTGGCCAGGTGGATTATGATGTGACCTCAGGGAAAGAGGAGGTAACTGCCTCCAGGTCTGCAGGTTACCCAGGTAACTGGGTGGAGACTTAATGAGGTGGGGGCATCTACATGGAGCCCTCAGGGAGAGGACCTAACAATCGTGCTTTGGAATATGTCTGCTAAGGATTAGCCTAGTGAAGAAAAACACTTGTCAACTCTTGCTCCAAAAGGATATTCTTCTTGACACATGGAATGTTAAGAATGTTAAGACCCAATCCTGATTTATAAAATACATGTATACCAGAGCTTCTGTAGGTTCTTCAAGAGCAAACTTGACAGAGTACTCTGCTCCATTGTTCCTCTCACTTGTCTCAACCTCTAAATGCTTCTTGGTCTCCCTACCCCTCTGCCCGGTTATATCAGGATAAATGGGAAGCAAAAGCCAAGTTACTGAAACTGGGCTTTAATTCTGAAGCAATGAAACATGAGGGCGGGGGGGGGGGGCTGTACACTTTCTTAGAAGAAATAACTCTAAATTGTTGAAAATTAAAATGGCATAGGGTTAGAAAAAAAAGTCTTACTTGGGGAAAATTAAACCATTGTCTTCCAAATTCACAAAGATAACTTCTGTTATGCCTAGATTTCCTGTCCCCAAAGACCACCAAGTAGCCGATACCGATGCAAACGCACGAGAGTATTTATTGCAAGCTCGAGCCTGGACTCCCAACCGACACAACACAGCGGATCTGGATTGAGAGTCCCGACCCTCAGATAGGCAGGGTTTTTATTGTGATTACAACAGGGGCAGGGTATATCCAACTTGGCAGATACTTGATTGGATGGCATTTAGCAACCAAGTCTTGTCCTATTTCTATTGGCTATCTACCCTTTCAGTTTTCTATTTTGGCTTTGATATCTGGAGCTGGCCTTGATATCAGGAATTGACAACAGGTGGTCACGTAGCACTAATGCAGGGTTTTAGTGCAGGGGGGTAGAGCAAGTCACAAATGGATTAAGCAAGCCGTTTACAGAAGCAGAATATTGCGGTCAGCCTGACCTAGTACCAACTTTATTTTAACAATTGCGACCATGTTTTCCCACTACCACTAAGCAAGCTTGAGCGGGCTAAAACAATCCAGTACTCAA
The DNA here is from genome assembly GCF_023159225.1 of Perognathus longimembris pacificus. Classification (NCBI taxonomy): domain Eukaryota; kingdom Metazoa; phylum Chordata; class Mammalia; order Rodentia; family Heteromyidae; genus Perognathus; species Perognathus longimembris. Next base: position 36,634,790 of record NC_063164.1, on the reverse strand, counting down.
TCATAAGTAAACCAACCCAACAGTTACCATGGCATTTCTACTACTATTATGGTTATTTCTATAGTCTATGATTATGATCAATTTTTTTACTGTCCATTACCATGGTTGTTACCCAGGTATAGAGGTGAACAAGGACTCCCTACATTTTTAAATGTCAAAGTATAAGAAACTAGTCTCACGGGTGGGGGTGCAGCCCTCTATCATGGAGTCATCACCAGAGTTTAGAAGCTGTTATAATTTTAACACTAAAACTTATATTTAGTTACTCCAGTTTTCAGGTCAGCCCTAATACTTCCATCTTGAGTCTGTGCTGAAATTGCTCTGGAAAGGTCTAATCTTATGACAAACATCAGACGCTCCTTCCAGAAAGTCTGAGTCTGATAGTTTCCATGGTCTTTGCCTGTGTGGCATAAACCCTCTCCCTAGCTTGCTACATTCAGCCTCCTGGTTGAACATAGTGCCCTGGTTTTTTCTGTTTCTACGGGTACTGAGAAGTCTGAAGCTACTTTGAGTAAGAAAGATTAAAAAAAATAAAAAAGAAGCCAAGCTATTGGAAGATGGAGGGTAAAATAATGAGAAATAAAATTACAAAATGCTACGGTCTTAACATGTTTTCAAAAGCATATTTGTAGTACCAACTGGTCTTGGTGGTGAGTATAATCTATGTAGCATGTGCATGGGGGAGAGGTTATTTTGTGTGCATATGCTAATATTTGGCTTGAATTCAGGGCCTTGTACTTTAGCTTAGTTTTTTTGCTCCAGGCTAGTGATCTGCTACTTGAACCATAATTCCACCTCTGGCTTTTTGTTGATTTAGTAGTGATATGGGTCGCTCAGATTTGTTTTCCTGGGCTAGCTTCAAACCTCAGTCTTCAAGGCTGGGAATGTGACTTAGTGGTAGAGTGCTTGCCTACCATGCATGAAGCCCTGGGTTTGATTCCTCTGCACCACATAAACAGAAAAAGCTAGAAGTGGTATAGTGACTCAGGTGGTAGAGGCCTAGCCTTGAGCAAAAAAAGAAGCTAGGGACAGTGCTCAGGCCCTGAATCCCAGCCCTAGGACACACACACACCACCTCAGTCCTCAGATTTCAGCCTCCTGAGTAGCTAGGATTACAGATGTGAACCACCAGCATTGGGTGGTGTGTGTGTGTGTGTGTGTGTGTGTACATATACATACATATACATATGTATGTATATATACATATATAATAAAATAATGGGTATGTTTTTTACATACACAAAATGGGACCACCTTAAAGTATTTTTTTTCAGTCACTGGAATCTGAAGTGGGAGGACTAAGTGCTAGCATCTTAAGCATGTCCTTCAGCACTTGAAGTGAATGACAGATAGCAGAGACAAGATGAACCGGCAAGTTCTTGCCTGAGCTCCAAATGGCTCTTGACCCTCCACAGCTGGTGCTTGGGACCATGAAGAAAAATAATTGCATTTATGCTTCACTTAAGATTTGTAAGGGAATCATTTATTACTGTCTCCCTGTAGACCCTGAAAGCACACTGTTCATTGGGCTGGGGCGAGAGGGAGGGGGTGGGCGGAGTATCTTGACTTAGTAGTACTGTTCATAAGAATTCCAACAGCTAGATGGACATGTTAAAACAACCAACTGAATTTTATTCTTTTCAAAGTCAATGATCTCCTATTTATTTACATTTATTAGCACACATTAATTATATAGGGGAGGGGATTTCATTGTGACTTTTCCCATATTTAGAATGTATTTCATGCAGTCTTACCTTTTCTATCTTTCTCCCTTTCCACTATATTTTATCCCTTGAATATGATTCATTTGTTTTGTTTTACATAATAACAATGTCCAGAATCTTCAGCTCCAAAGATGGGGGTATGTGTGCAATTGTATACATATTCATGAGTGTATTGTAAACATACAAAAATCCTTGCTTTGCTTATACCCTTGAACTTTAACCTCAGCTTGCTGTCAGATCTCCTCATCTGTGATGTTGTCTTACCAGGAAATACTAGAGATGTTTTTGTAACTATTTTGCAACATATTATTTCAGCTTTCTGCCTTCCTTAAAAACAGTATGTCCCGTCCCATAAATATCATGACACTTGGGTTACAATTTTTAGAAATCAAAAGAAGAAAATACACTTCCATGATGTCAGATTGGGTTGTATCCATCATATGCAACCAGACGAAGGCCAAAGCGCCAGGGCCTTGGAGGTGATCCTGCTAATTCCTTTCCATGATTCGAGTAATCATCATAATCAAGTGATGATCAAAACAATTCTCCATTGCTCTCCACTAGCTAGCCACATGGCTAGCCTGCATGACTATAAGGTATTCTGACAGACTGACAGGAGGTAAGGGACAGACGGAACAGGATGTGTCATGTTGTCTGAGTAGAATAACAGAGAAAGCAGGGCTGGGAATGAAAGTCAGACCTGGAAATGACAAGTGGAAGGAAATGTTCTAAAACCAAAGAAATTGTTCAATTTGGATGCCTTAATGTGCTCTCATTAATAACTAGTCTTTGAAGTACATCCTTACATTTATCCTTTTAATTTTTCAGAAATCAATCATAAAAATGACTTTATGAAAGTAACTTAATTGTCAAAAAAAGAAAAAGATGCATACACAAAAGCAATAAAAGAAATTATTGTCTGAATGATAAAATTAACTTTTGGAAAGCCTTAATGTAACAACTTCTAGTGTCATGAAATGTCCTGCATATTTGAACAAAATTGCATGCCTCCTTATCCTCACCATTCCACACCCAAGGACCCATTAGGACCACAGTGCTGCTGGCCTGGGGGACATTTCCTCCTCTTCAGTCCACCTGTGGTGATGTCTGACTGAGATGGGCACTTTACCCTGTCTGTGCTTGGTTCACTGCAAATAGAAAGTTCATTTCTTTTTATGTGCACCCTCTTGTAACCTCTTTCCTCTCGCCCTCAGCTTCTAAGTTTTCCCAGAAGAATTGTATTTCTTCACTATGTTTTCTTTTTGTTTGAGCCAAACAAAAATTGGTGCTAATAATGGCAGAGTAAACTCATTCCTTTGGAATACTTAGCTAACTTTAAATGTTTACATTCATTAGTGAGATTCTTTTATCCTCCACAACAGGATAGCTCCATAAGAGTGAAGACTTTGGTTTAATCTCCATTTCTTTTCTTTTCTTTTTCTACTCCCAGCTTCTCTATATGAACAAGCACAAAGCGAGTACTCAAGAAATATTTTCTGAATTATTATTCTTTTTTGCCAGTCTTGGGCCTTGGACTCAGGGCCTGAGCACTGTCCCTGGCTTCTTTTTGTTCGAGGCTAGCACTCTGCCACTTGAGCCACAGTGCCACTTTTGGGCATTTTCTATATATGTGGTGCTTGGGAATCGAACCCAGGGCTTCATGTATATGAGGCAAACACTTCTGCCACTAGGCCATATTCCAAGCCTATTTTCTGAATTATTGAATGAGTGATTGTAATATAATATTTATTGAGTACCCACCATATAGTCTATTACTTTTCTAGGTGCTAGGTACATAATGTCAAATAAAATGAACAAGTCCCCAGGCTCCTGAGGCTAACATTCTGACTAATAGCAGATTGAATTATCCCCAGCTAAAGAGAAAATATTTTAACTGAAAATAGACATCATAAAAAAACTATAACAAGATGATGATGATCTAAAATCCTTGCAAATAGACCTAAGATTCTGTCTCCTCCTTTTTGTACCTAAAACTTCTCAGCTGCCAGCTTTCAAGTGAAAGTGATTTTCATGTACTTCACTAATTTTCCTCTCAATGCTAACATTACAATTGTGTCCTTAGCTATGTGTCACTGAAGAATGTCAACCATAGTGTGATACCAATAGGCTTTGGGGATGAGCATAGGAGCAATTAACTAACTTTCCTCTTGAAATAAAATTTGTGCAGTTAGGTAAGATTGCAGCACAGGTAAATCCCAATGGAAAATGGAAAGAAGCATTGCACAGTGTTAGAAAAGCTAGGTTTTCAAGCATAGACATTTCATCAACTCATTTACCAAACAACATTGTTATTGAGAAGAGCAATGGTGGCTCTGCAACTTATTAGTGCTGTCTTTATTCAGCATTGAGGATGACCCATCGCTCAGTCTTCTTCTCCAAAGAGAAAAACAGCTGTTGTTCTGTTAATGTGGATGATTATTTACCAACTGAAAAAGGTGAGGAAATCTTCTCTTTTATTTTTCCCTTTTTGCTGTGTTTGAGGTTTGACTTCAGGCCCTCAAACTTCCTAGGGAGGTGCTTTATCACTTGAGCTACAGCCCAGCCCTGGTGGGAAAAAAAATTTTTTTCCCATTAATTTCAGTAAACACTAGAAAAAGACATGAGAACTTCCTGCCAATCAAAACATTCTATCTTGACTGGAAAGATATAGCTCTTGAGAGAGTGAAGTAGGATGATTCCAAGTTCAAGGCCAGCCTTGGCTACACACATAATGAGTTCCAAAGAAGGGAAACCCTGTCTTGACAAAGAAAACAAAAAACAACAGAAAACAAATCTATTGCTTTTGGAGGATATTTTTTCTCTTTGTATTATTGCCTTCCTTCATCCATCTGCTGTATAGTCACAGGAAGGAATATTATGAAAATATGACAGCACAAATCTGTATAATACATTCCTGCCAAATATGGAAATCAACATTGTCTCTTATGTACAAAATATGTATCTGTGCTACCTGAGGCACTGTCATTGTAGTTAATATCATGGTGGCAGTGACTCTAAATTGCACTTAAAATTTCCACTGTTTCTATTATTCATTTAACACAATTTTGTTTATATGCTTTTACATGGCAAAACCCATGTAAATGTGTGAGATAATTGCATTTATACATTCAGATATGTTGAGAATTAAAGTAATTTTTATTCACATCAATTCTACACAAAATTTTTTGTTTTTTAAAAATCTTTGATAAAGACGAAGTATGTCTCCCACCTAAGCAAACGCTTTCTTCTGAGTCTTATGTTCACTGATGGTAACCACAAAGGGTCAGTGAGTATAACATTTGTATGTAAATCACAACATAGCATGAGCATAATATTCTATTATCAAATACCAATGGGCCAAAGTGTCAAACAAACATTTACTACCATGAAAATAGGTGCTATTCTGAAGACTCTATGAGTCTTAAGACAACTGCTTTGTTTTGATTTTGGAGACTTAAATTTGTTTGTTTTCTGGTTTGGGGGTTCCTGGGTTTTGAACTAGGCTTTGTGCTTACTAGGCAGGCACTCTTCCTGCTTGAGTTACATCTTCAGCCTATTTTTTAGGTTTTTGAGACAGTCTCACTATATGTTTGGGGCTGGGCTTCAACTTAAACTGCCTTTTCTTTGGGAGCGCTGGGATTACAGGCATGGGTCAATGCCCAGCTCATACGTGACTGTTCTATATATACCTCTCATTAAAGAAAAATCAGCGGTAAGACTTGTTCTTGGCAACATTTAATAATGGTTTTGGCTTTGTTAAAACACTTCTTCCTTTTAGGAAAGAATTGACCATGGAGATTTTGTAGGTAGCCAACAATATCAGTAAGCTTTGAATGTTCCAGTTCTCACTTAGACTAGGGCCGGTTCTGCTGGAAGGGACAGGGAGCTTCTACGTTTTGGTGTCTCTAGGTGTCAGGGCCCCCAGTCTTTGGAGAACGTACAGGCAACTCAGTAGCCCTCTGCTGCTTGAGAAATGAACCTTGAAGCTTCTGCTCAGCTGGCAGATTCTTCTCTAGACCAAAGAGGTCCCCTTAATCCATTAGTGGAAATCCCACACAAATCTGCAGTGAGTGTGGTGTAGTCCGGAGACAGCCTGCATCCCACAGGCCTGCCACTGGAAGGGTGTCGTGGGCAGGTAGCCTGGGACAGCCTTGCCCAAGACTGGCCCCCAGGAGCCAGGGCCCATATGTGGGCATTGAGAACTGAGGGTACCGGGGACAGGAAGGAGAGCGCCACAGGCCAGATGTTCCAAGTCACATGTGGAGAAGTGTTTGTGGTTAGATTCTGTTTGAAACTGATTGTTGATACTCTCATGAGACAGCCTGTGACAAGTTGTATAATAAAAATGTTAAAAATAGTGTATTTATCCCCTGGAAAAGCTGAGTTCCCACAATTCAGTGAGCTGGGAAAAACTGCTCAACTTTTTGGACACTGTTCCTTAGTATTTTGAACCCTTTCATTATACAGAGGATGTGTCACTTTTAAGTTTTGTTATCCTGAACTCCTATCAGTGCCAGAGAGCCCTACAAAGAAAAGTAAGTCAGCTTCCATTTCTGAATAAAAAATTTAAATATAAATAAAATATGCTTGTAACATTAATAATACATTGGTTTAAAAATAACAGTGAATTTTTTTACTGTTCTTTCTTTCTATATAGGTACTAAGCCCAGCCCAACAAAAATACAATGCCATTCATATGTGTAATTTTAATTCTAGTAGCTACAATAGAAAAAAAATAAATAGGTAAAATCAAATATATTTAATAAATTTATTTTATACATCTAACCAAAATTTTATTTCAACATAAAAATCAATGTAAAAATTAAAATAATTGATGTTCTTCTTTCTGGTACTTAGGATTCAAACTCCATTTGTATTATCCTGATACAGTTGTGGGTGCCTGTATTCCCAGCTACTCAGGAGGCTGAATGAGGAGGAACAGTTACACTCAGCATTTTAAGACTAGCCAGAACAAGGTGACAGACCCTGACTCCAAAAGAGAAAGTGAAGTAAGTCTGCATAAATAACAATACCGGTACACTCATGTTTAATGTAGCACTAGTCATAATAGCCAAGAAATATCAGTCTAGAAGATCCTCAATAATGAATAGAAAAAGAAATGTGCTACAAATATACAATGGAGTATTATTTAGTCATGAAGAATAAAATCACGTCATTTTTAGGAAATGAATGGAACTAGACACCATCATGTTAAGTGAAACTGAACTCAGAGCATACGTAGACTATGAGAGAATGTAGAATTTGGACTTTAAAAATGACATAAATGTGAGCAAGAACCTCCAGGGACTTTCCAGATGGATCAACCTGTGATATTTGAGGGCAATGAACTGATGAGAGAATTGAGAAAGTCCCTTATTTTCTATGTAGTATGCACTTGACATATCAATAAAGTGAACAAAGTTTGTTGTTGTTTTTTTAAACCCAAGTCACAGAGCACCAGTGGCTCACTCCTGTAATCCTAGCTACTCATGAGGATGAGATCTGAGGATCATGGTTCAAAGTCAGCACGGGGAGGAAGGACCATGAAACTCACATTTCCAATTAATTACCAAAAAGCAGGAAGTGGATCTGTGGCTCAAGTGAACAGAGTGCTAGTCCTGAGGAAAGCTCTGGTGCAAGCAACTCAGAAAAAGAAAGATGTATTAGTCCATACTTATATAAATAAACCATTGAAGGGAGGAAAATAAATGCAGAAACAAACACTGGCAACCTACAATTATAATTGCTTGAGGCAAACATGTCAAAATTAGTAAAGTTATCTATGATGAGCGGCAGAATATTTGCATTGGTCTCATGTGACCCATCATCTTAAAGGGAGCAGAGTACATCTACAGGGGGAAAATCTGGTAGAACTGCCTTAACCAAGGGATGAGCAGTGCCAGTACAGAGGACAAAATATACTTCCTGCTCTATGCTATTCAGAACAATACACATAGCTTCTGTAACATTCTTACCCCAAATACATACCCTGAATTAGTAGTTCTCTTCTGGGGTTGTTTTCCTCCTACAGCAAGGAAACATTTCACAACATCTGGACACATGTTTGATCCTCAAGGCCAGAAGACTCTATTGGCATGAGTGAGAAAAGAATAAGAAGGCTACTAATCTTCAACAAATACACACAGGGGACATCCTCCTACATTAAAAAAATATCTGTCCAAAACAAAAATGTACCAATGTTGGGAAACTCTAACTCCAATCTGATGAAGACAAAATATCAGGTAAACCCTAGTTGGGGAACAATGGACAAAATGCTCAATACTCTTCAAACACATAAAGAAAGATAGAAATTCTGGTCAAATTAAAGGAGACCAAATAGGCCAACAATTAAATGTAATATTGGACTCAATCCTAGATGCAAACAAAAAGCCAGTATAACAATGAAAAAAATTGAATAAAGGTAAAATTTAAAAAATAAAGATAAAGTTAAACAGGGGGCTGGGAATGTGACTTAGTGGTAGAGTGCTTGCCTAGCTTGCATGAAGCCCTGGATTTGATTCCTCAGTACCACATAAACAGAAAAGCTGGAAGTAGTTCTGTGGCTCAAGTGGTAGAGTACTAGCCTTGAGAAAAAAGAAGCCAGGGACAGTGCTCAGGCCCTGAGGTCAAGCTCCAGAACTAGCAAAACAGAAAAAGAAAAGAAACAAAGTTAAACAGTGGTTGATTTCCACTTTGATCATTTTACTATGGAAATGTAAGATGTTAACACTTAGGGACAGCATATGTAACTTTCAATTTTCTTATAATTTATTTGGGAGTTGGTCTGAAATTATTTCAGAACACACAAATAAAATATAGAATATTTTGAAAATAAAAGAGAAGCCAGGTGTTGGTGGCTCATGCCTATAATCCTAGATAATCAGGAGGCTAAAATCCAGAGGATGATGGTTTGAGGCCAATCCAGGCAGAAGAATCTACAAGATTTAAACTCCAGAATAACCAGCAAAAAGCTGGACTGCAAGCATGGCTCAAGTGGTAGAATGCCAGCTGAACAAGTAAACTCAACAATGTAGATGAGGCCCTAAATTGAAATCCCAGTACCTCCAAATAAATTATATGTGACATATGAATGTATATATATATATATACATATATCAGTATATATTAAATAAAGTTGTTTGTATATAGTAAGCAATTAAGCATATGTGTATAATACAAAATAGATTCTCTATATAAAATAGGTATTACTAAAATAGTAAAGAAGTTAAGGAAAAGGTCTGTGGTCTCCAAACTGAATAGGCAATGTTAATACCAACTCAGGGAGTACTTTATCCTGTTTCATTTCCAGATATATCCACTGAAAAGACCTAAAAGCAACAATTTACAAAGTAGCAATGAGCCTCACTGGCATCAAGGTTTTGATCTTGTTATGCCATTCTTCACTACAAGGAACCCAGTCTCTTTGGAGAAATGTCTGGTGCCGAGTGTAAGGTAGATAACAAACAAGAGGAGCATATAATCATGCCAGATGCCAAAGAAACTATAAAAACTACTAGGGTTGTGTTCAAAGATCTCAGCAGTGAACTTGAAGGGTATCCTCCTAGCCAAAGACGAACTAAATCATTACCTTGGACAATGATAATAGAGCTGTATAACAAAGTGCTTAGTCTTTCCTGTGCAAACTGTTCCACACTGTAACCACACAGCAGGTAAGATGTGTCTGTACAAAAGTACTCCAATCTGGAAATGAAAGAAATGCTAGAATATCACTACTTTGAAAATTCTCCTGAGCAGCACTATGCATCTAGTATAATCAATTTCTAAAATTGCAGAAGGGGATAGTGATGTATGTATCTCTATCATCTTCAAAATACCATCTATACGTTTGAAGTAGGTAGAACCCAGATCTGACCTTGTCTCTTGATTCACCTTCCTACTGGGTGAGAATACAGGATTCAGGGAGAACAGGGTAGGCTATGATTACGTGTGAGGAACAGAGGGCCATGGGGTCTGTCAGGGCACACCGACATCTCTGGGACTGACTGGTGAATCTTTGGCTTTATGACCTTAGAGGTGATGGCCTTAAAATAATTCAGTAAGCTACACATTGGTTCTTTGTGTTTTTCTTTATTAGTATTTTATTTTATAAAAATAATTAAAATTAAAAGATGAAGAGAAAGACAAAAACAACCAAAATATTGAACACATTTCTCACAGCTGTTTAGTTTGGAAAAGCAATACTCACAGAGGTCATGGGTTGGTTTGACATAGAAAAATCACTTGTTGGAGACTTTGAGTTAGATTTCCTCCAATTTATTGTAACCTTTCATGAGCAGTAGGTTTATTTTTAAAGAAACAAGTAAACAAAACTGGAATAAGCTTTGTCCTGTGGCCTCCCAGAAATGGTGAAGGGGGAAAAAAAAGAGTAACATGTTTTTCTCTTGCAAAAACATTGCTTAATGTTAGCTAAAGTACCTTTGTAATGTATCAGGGCAACACATTTATGACTCAGGCAGCATGACAAGATAGATGATTGCAGATTGTTTATTTATGCTTCCTATTAATTCATATCACCTAGGTAGAATCTTTCAGACTTGTTGATACATTGTTGCCCTCACCCTAATACATGAAGATGGTACCTTGCATACTGAAGAAACTCAAAAATGCTTGTTTCATAAAATATAAGTGAACAAGGTAGACAGAAGGCATATTGCACTGCTCTGTGAGTATGCAAATAGCCAAATATACACTGTAGATTTCTATGTATTCATAGGTGTAAAGCAGGAAAGTCTTCATCAGAAATGTCCCAGTAATCAGTTTCCTATGTTAATTTCCTACATCATCATAGTGTTAAATAAACTGATAACAAGCCTATACTTATGGCCCAGACTCTTCCCCCAAACTGCTGATACATATTCCAATAGTTGATAGAACAGCTCTACTTTGATGACTAATAGGCATTTCAAACTTCTCATGTCCCAGACCAAATTCCTGATTTCCACCTCCACAAATGCTCTCCACCCACAGTTTTCCCATCTCAATGAATGGGTATTTCTTCCTTCCAGTTGCCTTGGTGTCTGATTTTGGGCGTCTTCCTTCATGGCTTTCTATTTTTCTCATGCCATTGCCACTATGAGCAAATACTTTAGTTTCTACTTTGAAGATATACTCAGGAAGCTGATTGTCACCTATTCCATGAGTAACTACCGCCAGAGTTCAACTGCCATCACCATGGCTTTTGTATTCTCTCTAAACTTATTATTTTTGTTTTGGTCCTAAAGGCTTTCTAATTTTAACATTATATTTGAGGCTATAATTAATTCTTAGGTTTTGTTGGTATGGGATAAAGTAGAACTTCTACCTCAGGTTTTTGCCAACTTAAGGTTTTAGTTCCAATACCTCTGTCTCAGTGAGATGGTTTTTCCTCTGAACATTCTATTTAAGTTGCAAGACTAGGGGTATAGCTCAGTGGTAGAGAATTTGCCTGGAATTCTCAAGGCCCTGGATTCAGTGGTCAGTATCACAAGTTAATAAGTAAATGAATTACAAATAAAATGCAGATGAATATAGCTCAGGTGCCTATAATCTCAGGACTTGGGAGGCTGGGTTGGGGATACACAGTGCAACTCTATTTTAAAGAAAAATACAACCTCCTTAACTTCTTTCATCAATTCTCTTGATTACATTATCACCTAAGACATTATCAATTTACTATTATTTTATTCACTGTTTGCCTATTTCCAATAGGGGAGGGATGAAATTGTATACAGGTAAGAATTTTGCATATTTTGTTTATTGCTCTTCCTTGTTCAAGAACAATGACCATGAGGCTGGGAATGTGGCTTAATGGTAGAGTGCTTGCCTAGCATGCATGAAGCCCTGGGTTCGATTCCTCAATACCAAATAAACAGAAAAGGCTGGAAGTGGCGCTCTGGCTCAAGTGGCAGAGTGCTGGCCTTGAGCAAAAGAAGCTCAGGGACAGTGCCAAGGTCCTGAGATAAAGCCCCAGGACTGGCAAAAAACAAAACAAAACAAAAAAACAATGACCACATACCAGGTACTTATTAGACAGTTGCACAAATGATACAGAATACACTATGTCATTTCTCTTTGCTATGCAGGCCTGTACTTAGGCCACAGACACACATTCAATGATAGAGTTGACTTCTGACCAGAAATCAGGCAATAAGACAGATTTCCAAAGCATATATATATATATATATATGATGAATTTATGGGGTTTTATTGTCTAGAAAGTTTCAACAGCCATGAAAAATTCCATTCTACTGTCTAGATCTAAACTTAGATGGTAATTTAAATGTATTGTAGTACAAAGCATATGGATTTCAACATTTGACAAAGAATACTCACAACTCTATTACCTACATGGTTTTGGATTATTTAATAATTCTGTGCCTCTACTTTCTCATTTGGGAAGGATAATGACCATTATCCAAGGTTATTATCTGGGATTTAGATAAACTTGAGAGTGACAGAAAAATTACACCTAATGGAGATTTAAACAGGATATTCTCATGTATAGATACAGTTTGGGGTCCAGAGTGGGCACAGCACTTCACACCTTTAGAAACAAAAATTTCTTTCATTGCAATCCTGTTTTTATTAACCCTAATTCCTCAACTCACCTGAACTTCCAATATAGTTTCTCTTTGTCCAACTACATGTCTACCACATCAAAAGTAAAGAGGAAGAGGATAAAAAAATGGGAGTCTCAAAATGTTTACCAGCCTGGTTCATGCCTGTAATCCTAGCTACTCAGGTGGCTGTGATCTGAGTATGAGACTTGTATCTTCAGTTAAACAACAAATAGCCAGAAGTAGAAGTATAGCTCAAGTAGTACAGCAAGAGCCTTGAGCAAAAGGCTTGAGTTTATGACTAGTGCTGGCACACACAAACAAAAGAATAATAATAAATACACTTTTAAAGATTCCAATAACAAAAGCTTAGATAAAAGGCCTCATTTAAGGTGGCTGGAAAATGTCAGGTTTATTTTGCATGGCTGTCAGTCCAGCTGAAAATTTCATTACCATGAAAGAATGAATATGTGAGACAAATTAGTACCTTTCCACTCTAATTGGCTGTAAAGATTAAATGTACTTGAGATTCAAGATATCTAGAAAGTACTGACCACCTATCTGTTAGTTAGCTTTCATGACTCTGTGATAAAATAGCTGAGAGAAATAATTTAAAGGAGAAAGGATTTAGTTTGGCTCACAATCACAAAGGTTGTAGTCTGCCATAGTGGGGAGGGTGTGGAAGAGCAGAGCAGCTCACATCACGATGGTCAGAAAGCGCAGCCCTTTGCCTTGGGCTTCCTCTTTCTCTCATTTTTATTCTATCCAAGCCCATAGCTTATTGGATGATGTTACCCACATTCAGGTTGGATCTTTTTGCATTGCTCAGTCCATATTGAGTGGAAAATCAAGATTCATTCACACTCTTTTTTTCTATATTTGATCATACCTTGGTCTTCCCTTTCAAGAAAGAAAATGAATATTTTAAAAAATAATTTTCTTCTAGTTCTTATCTCTTACACACTTATGCCTTATGACTTTTCTAACCCCAATTCTCTCTAGCACTTGCAGATAGAGATGAAATTGAATCCCATCAATCTAAATAAAGCTGATAAAGGTGATGGCAAGGCATTGATGCTCATCTTTGGATTGGGAGGCTCTTTGTTTCCCTCTTCATAAAAACAACAACAACAAACTTTACTTCTCATGTTCAAATGGAATTGTAGAGGGTAAGATGCAATACTTAGTCAGACGGAGAGTATTGTATTTGCATTTATTCTTATACCTTTAGCTTTTTCCTCAGCATTGCATGTAAAAGCTCTAGGATCTCACTAATAGTTCATAAAAGACCAATGCATTTATTTTAAGAAGTTCTTTCCATAAATAAAATCTTATAAATATACTTGAGTCAGAATGATTGTAGTGTGTGTGTGTCTGTGTGTGTGTGTGTGTGTGTGTGTGTCATTTAGAAATGAATAGTCTAGATCATCTCTTGTTGATAATCAACTAGGAGAAGGCAAACGTTCTTAATTATGAAAGAGATCAGCACACTGCTTGGTAACACCAACTATAGGCAGAGGTCTTTCCCTCACCCAAGAAAAGCTCTGACAATACTTCCCCAAGAATCCTCTTAAAAGAACGGTAATAATGAAAAGTCAGGAAACCAATCCACACAGTTATAAACAGAATATAAGCAAACAGGGCTGGGAATGTGGCTTAGTGTTAGAATGCTTGCCTAGCATGCATGAAGCCTTGGGTTTGATTCCTCAGTACCACATAAACAGGAAAAGCCAGAAGTGGCACTGTGGCTTAAGTGGTAGAGTGCTAGCCTTGAGCAAAAGAAGCTCAGGGGCAGTGCCCAGGCCCTGAGCTCAAGCCCCTGGACTGGCCAAAAAAAAAAAAAAAAAAAAAAAGGAAGAAAGAAAGAAAAAGAATACAAGCGAACAAACTGTCATCAGGCCCTCATGTGTTGAGAGCCCTGGGGGCTGAGGGGGCAGATTCATTAAGGAGAGTGAGATCAGCAGGCAGTCTTCCAAGACACATCATAAATGAGTCTGATTTCCCAACCATTGCCTCTCCATGGCCCCATTCATCATTACCTTTTCCACCACCTCTCTTTTCTTGTATTCTGCGTTTATCTTCTTTGTCTTTCCCTTATCTCTCATTTAAAAAATTATCTTTCCTCTATTTTGCCAAAGGTCTTGCTACTACTTTTTTCATATATATGTTGTTATATATACATTATATATGTTATTACTTTTCATATATAAGGGTATATATACCTGAAAAGTACATATGTAAATATATATACATAAATACATATATAAAAGCACATTATAGTAAGTAATATATAAGTTTAAAATAATATACAAGTAACATATGTATTTTACACACACACACACACACACACACACACACACACACGGTTTTACTCCCAAAGGAAACTTGATATGTCTGCAGATATTGTTGGGTACCCAGCTGTGGGGGCAGTACTACTAGTATCTAGTAGATAGAGACCAAGAATGCTATATAGCCTAGTATGAATACCTTTCTATGTATGAGTCATGACACAGAATGATGTATCTGTAGATACCAATAGTGTCAAGGTTGGTGGTGTACATTCTCATGTCCCTCTGATATGTATATTCTCAACAAGGATAGCAACTTATATGTTAAAATGGTCTGTGGTTCAATCCAACCTAATAACACTTTATTTCTTTAATGTTTAATTTCCTGGGAAAGAGGGATAATTAGAAAAAGGAAATCTAAAAAGGCTCCACCCTGGGGCAATTATGAAAAAGGATGAAAAGGGTCTAATGTTAGGACCTTTCCAGCATAGAGTCCATCCTATCAGTTCTTATAAAATGTAGAGGTGCAATTCACCAAAAACTAGTTCTTGAATCAATACACAATTACTTCCAGAATCAAACATGAGTTCAAAATAGATTCATCCTGATTTTTGTGAGGTAAAGAGAAGGTAAACCAACCAGTAACTTAGTTAATGATACTTGGTGACTTGAACAATTAATGTGCCTTTAAATGATAACTTTTTATGGCTTCTCAAAGGCCTTTATTTGCTCATGGAGATTGTAATGTTGAAACAAAGGCAATGTTTTGAGGGAATCCCATTCTCACCACTGACAAAAATTCTCTGTAAACTTGGCATGTTCTTTTTATTTAAATATATCCAATCAAAAAGGCTTGAAATCACATTTCTTTTTTGAAGGCTGAAAGTCAACATCATTTTCTAACACATTTTCTTCAACCATGGGTACTAGAAAAATCCAGTTATAAAATGAATAATATATATAATACAACTCCAGACTTTAGGCCACTAACTCCTGTTTCCTCTAATCACTCAAAATCTTTTTTATTATCAATACAAATTTTTATCAAGCTTGGCTAGCATCCCTTGAGATACCAAACTTTCCCTAAGAGAAACATGGTGGACAGTAGGAATGTACAAAATTTGGCTATTATTCTGTTCAATACTCTTTGTAAGTCGCTGTTTGGTTTTTGCCAAGCTCTCTCACCCAAAAATTCCCTGGGAATAAACTCAGGAGATGGTTTACTCCAGGAGAAAAAGTCCAACTGAGTTCCCTTCCTGAGGGAGTGAAGCCCATAGCCATACTGACCTCTAATTGGTAAGAGGTCAAAACTTCTCTGAAAATCAGAAAATATTCTTATAATGTAGAGTACAAAGTTTGGGGCCGTGGTGGTCAGTAATTAAGTAGAGGTCGTTCCTGGAATGTGGCCTGTGTGATCCACACAGCTGCAGAAGACTCTGGGAAGAAAGACTCTTCACTTCCTGTAACACTGGGTTGCTCCACTGGGACTTCCTGTCACAGGCTGTCCTGAAGGCTCCAACAATTTTCTTCTCCCTCCTTCCAGTTTCCACTATCTTTACACAAAAGGATAAGAGGAGAATGAGCACATTGAAACTGATGCCAAAAAGTTATTTTACTACTTTCTAAATGAACTCATATGGCTCAAATTTTTTATTAAGTAATTTTAGTTATAGCTTAGAAAATAAAATGAGGCAGGAATAGGAAAGAAAGATCTTCCTGAAGCCAAAATAGAATTTTATTGGATTCAGATCCAAAAATAGAATCCCTGAATGCAGCTTTATGGATATGGTTCAACTTACTGCGACAATAGAGGGCAAAACCATTTGGTTTTACGTACATGCCATATTTTCATTTTAAACTTGCTCTGGTGTTCTGACAGAGGAAATTATTTTGACATTGTGAAAAACTGGCACTTCTGAGTCTCTTGAGAACAATTTAATAGGGTTTTAAAAAATTAGTGTCACAAATGTCAATGTTTAATAGTGCATAGGACATGTGTTACCTTTGTTAGGCAAATAAATGACCCTGAGAGCCTAGAAGGACAATTCCATAAGCCAGTTGCAATGGCATAAATATATTATAGGTGCAATATTTCAGGCAGGTACTTCTAAACTGCAAGTAAAGTATAACTGAGAGAAATGTAATCTTTTATATCGATAATATGGATCATACGTAAAAAAGTATTCTGGTTCCCAAGCTCAAAGCTGTTGATAATAATGCCCTAGATGTATGTGCATTTATCCATTTTCAAATGCTTTCTTCACATATTAACCCATTTGATTTTCACACCAATCTGTCAACAGGAACACATTATATACTATGGATCTCACAGTTCCGGCATGGAAAAATACAACTTGTCTGTAACTTACATTAATTTCTGAATTAACTGTCACATCTTTACTACTGCAAAGTTTCCTGAAAAACATCTCTTGTACATAGTAGCATTATAGAGCACAATGTGGATAGAAAATTACACAAAGCCTCTTTGTCTAGGTACAGGACTCAGGGTGAATACAACACAATGGATTTCACTTACCTTTCACCAACATACTTTGCCCAAGGGAATAGACTACACCAAAATGACTGTACACAGACTTTCTGACAGACTGTCTTTCTTGACTTCCTTCCTCATCCTGTCAGAGAAGGTGCCTGTGAAGTTCCAAGACACAAAGAAGGAGAGGTAGAAGAGTGGAGAAGTAACTTGGGCTAATTCACAAACATTGTCATAGTGATGGCCATCATTCTTACCTGTGTTTTGCCTGTTGGCCTGGTGACTTTCTGGTATTTGCATACCACTCTTAGGGCATGGGATGCTTGCTGAGAGCATGTGGTTCCTTTCCCAGATGCACCATGAAGTTGTTTCCCCTTGGAACCTTGGAAAGTTGTGGTGAGGACTCTCACTCTCTCATCTCAAATCTATGTCCTTCTCTCACTCATATCTGCATTCTTTCTCTCCTTTCTGTTCCCATACATCTGACAGTGGCACTACTTGTCTGAGGAAGAGGTGAGGAATGGGATGGAGCTCTCCCAAGCAAAGCAGGGCTGCTCTTGGATCCCATGCCCCAGCTCTACTCAACAAAAGGGAAAGAATTTGAGACAGAGAAAATTATTCAACTGTAATACTTAAAAAAATAAAATACAGTACTATAAAAGTTGGAGCCAGGATAAACTTAAGGGCAGACTTGGCTGGCTTTTTAAAAACACCGCACTATACAGTGAGCGGGCAGCATATTGCTAGAGAAAAGGAACAGATCAAGTTTGCCTAGGTTTGCAACAGACAATCAGATCAGTGTGGTAAAAGATGAGAAGTTGTTTCATATTTTGTTTTCTATTGATTTCTTAAAGATCCTCTCCTAGGAGCAAGAGAATCTTACACTTCTTGATCTTTGACAAATTGTTAGGCTCTGGGGCCTTTTCAGAAAGGCTAGAAGTAGAAAGGTCATCTGGACACAGCTACTTGGGTACCTTGCTGTGCTTTTGTAAAAGACTGGCATTCTCAGAACAGATCTTTGGTACTCCTTTTTTTGCCAGTCCTGGGCCTTGAACTCAGGGCTTGGGCACAGGCCCTGAGCCCCCTTTTATGTTCAAGGATAACACTCTACCGCTTGAACCACAGCACCACTTCTGGCCTTCTCTGAGTAGTTTATTGGAAACAAGAGTCTCATAGACTTTCCTGCCCGGGGTTGGCTTTGAATTGTGATCCTCAGATCTCAGTCTCCTGAGTAGCTAGGATTACAAGCAGCATGAGCCACTGGCACCCACCTGATATAGTCCTTTCTTTAATGGAAAGTGGTATGTTATTTGGAACACATACATACATGCATTTCTTTCCAGATGGGAGAGGGGTAGTAAAGTGAGAGGGGACAGGGTAAAAAACATCTTTAAGGAAAAAGTGCTATCTTTGGTGAGAACTAAAGGCTGAATATCACCTAGGTTAGAGCAGAATTTGAAGAGGAGGGCCTGTGTGCAGAAGACTGGGCTTGTTTGATGGAATTGCAACTCATTTGCCATTGCTTAGGGAAGGAGATGGAAGGACAAGAGAAGGTCCTGAGATTTAGGGTGAGATTTGGAAAATTAAAGTCAAGAAATGAACACAGGTTGTGTTGCCTATCTGTAAGAGAAAACTCAAATAATAGTAGGTTAACAAAGAGGCATTAGTTTTTCTCATGTCCTATTAAAGCAGTGGAAAGACTCGCTGGGATTGGTTGGATGACTCTGCATCATCTCATGGTTCCAGCCAGCTCTAATATTTTTCAGAAATGCAGGGTAAAGAAAAAGAGCAAAAATGGCACATTTCTGTTGAGTCTTCATTTAAAGGATTTCTCCAGAAATCCAAAACCAGATCTTTAACTTATATCACATTGTCTAGAACATTACTACAATGGAAGCCTATTTTCCTCCCAGGTATTACACAAGAACTCTAGCAATTCAACTTGGCTTGGAAAAATATAATACACATTTCATTTTATTCTGAACTAATCACCATGGCCAATGTGCTCATTGGCATAATCCAAGCCCTTGTTATTCCTGAACCACAGAAGAAATTTCTGATGTAATTTCATCCTGCCCAGGCCCCTGATCAAGCTACTTAAAAGACTTTTCATCATTGACAGGCTGGCATTCAATACTCTCCTCCAATTCAACAAAAGCACATTAAGCACCTAGAACATGCAAGCCAATATAGCTACTAACAGCTCCTTGTCTCAAGCCTTCTTGCCCAGAGTGGACTAATCTTAGCTGTCTGAAGAAGCTTTCTCATTTCCACCCCCATACTTCGTTCCCCATTTTCAATCTATGCCTCTTGCCTTCTGGATTCAAGTGGATCCTCAGGACCCTGCTCAACTCATCATTTTTCCTAAATGTCCTGCAACTCAACTTTCTAGCAATTAGAAATGGACTTGTATGTTGCCTACTTGTTTTAAATAATGTTACTGAGCCCTCACTCTTTTTTGTTTTTGTTGGTGGTGGTTATGGGGCTTGAATTCTGGGCCTGGGCACTGTCCCTGAACTCTTCAGCTCAAGGCTAGTGCTCTACCACTTGAGCCACAGTGCCACTTCCAGTTTTCTGGTGGGTAATTGGAGATAGGATTCTTATGGACTTTCCTGCCTGGGCTGGCTTTGAACCTTGATTCTCAGATCTCAGCTTCCTGAGTAGTTAGGTTTACAACTGGTGCCCAGCAAGCCCTTGTTCTAAGTTCCAAGAAGCATATCCTATCTCACATTTAAGGATATCCGATCTCTTTCATAAACCTCCTTATATGTTTTATGTTAAAGAAATAAAATGAAGGAATGAATGAAAGATTACAACTTAGCTGCTTTAAAAGAAAAGTTGAGTTGAAATTTTATGATCACTAGAAAGCTTCCTTAGATTGAATTTGTCCCCTTTTCTTAGAACTGTGTGGTCAGATTTGTCTTGAAGAACAAACTCAACTTCATTGGGAAGGTAGTATGTTGTACAAGCAGACCTTTCGGTGTACTTATTACAATCACTTTCTCTTGTGGTGCAAAAACTGATTTCATGGAACTTTAAATATTGTTCCAGGAAATAAATAGGTGTTTAAAATATGAGAGGCCTAGACTTCCGGGAAGACAGCGGAGGAGCAACAGAGCCCTAGCTGAGCTCCCTCCAACATCGCAGTTTTCTCACCCCATAAGAAACTTTTACTCCTAGAAAGACAGCCAGAGTAAGTTCTAACAGTACAGGGATTCTGGTCAGGAAGGACAAATCGACTTTGTTCGTCTGAAAACACAGATTTGAGCTCCGGGCGGTGTCCCGCCACCGCACCAGTGCCGGCGCCGGCACAGCGCTCGGCACAGCGACCCACACTCCGCACAGCTAAAGCACACAGCGTAGACCAGCGAGAAATCCTCCAGACGGCTGAAATCGCAGAGAAAGCATGAGTACCCCACGAAAGATATTCTCACTCACGCCCACAGAGCAGCTCTGGAAGGAAGCCCTGCCCCCACCGCCAGAGCAAAGCCCCATCTTTGACACTGGCATAGGGTCAGACCAGACTGGAACTAAAGTGGGCCTGGGGAAAGTGAAGACAAAGGAGCCATCTTTGAAAAGGGCAAGAGGGACCGACCAGTGAGAGTCAGCTCCGCCCAGAAGAACACCCCCTGCCCAGGCGGGAGGCTTGTCCTGGGCCATGGCTTAGCCAGAGGTGCCCCGCCCTGCCTGCTGGAATTTCTAAATTTAAAGCGAAAGCCACAAGCAGCTCCCGGCGGCACGGAATCACCAGACAGGGGAACAAACAGTTCCTGAGACAGATAAACGGTCCCGTCACCGAGGAAGCCCAATTCCCAGCCCGAAACGGAGCTGAATTCCATAGCCAGCTCCGCCAGGGGGCCGCCCCACCCAGGAGGGAGGAACCTTCCCCAGGCAAGCAACTCTTAGCCAGGTAAAACAGGTCAGAGGCGCCCCGCCCTACTGAGTACACAGCCTATTCAAAGCCAGACGTTAAAGGCCGCAGACCCACAGCAGAAAGAGAAGCCACGGTTCCCGAGACTGCTCACGTCCCCATCTACAGAGGACGCCCAAGGCCTACCTGCAAGCTGTGCGAACCACAGAGACCCAGGATTGCACCAACGGGTGAGACGGGTCAGAACAGATCCACCCCCTGCAAACTGAAAGCAAGTCAAACCAGCCAATCAGGAAAATAGACTGCAGACCATCGCAAGGAAACCAGTGACTGGGGAAAGACCACCCAAACAAGCAGGACTCCACTGTTTTTTCTTTTCAAACATTTTTTAAACTTTAAAAAAATTTTTTTTTAATTTTTTCATTTCTGAAACGTCGTTGATTTTTTTGTTTTCCATTTTTACCTGTTTGTTTTATCAAGTTTTTTTTTTTTGGTTGTTCATTTTTCTGTTTTTTTTTTTCCTTTTTATTTTTTATTTTATTTTTTAAAAATAATTTCTCTCTGTTTTGTGCATCTGTCTTCCAGTGTTTTTCTTTATTTCTCTCTTTGCGTTCTCTTTCTTTAAAAATTACTTTCCTATGAAAAACACCTCCACTCTTTTCTGCTAATTCTCCATTGTCTATCATTTTAACCTTGTTCTTTCTACTGATTCTACTCTTCTCCACATTTCCACGTCACTGAAACTAAACCAAAATCACCCCCCCAATACATTTTACTCTATTCTCTTTACTACCTCTAACTTTCCCTCCTGACTTAGTGCCAGGACCTCCAGGTTCCATTGACTCCTGGTTATTGGATAGAGGGTGTCCCTGCTTAATCTGAGTAAATCAAAGGGGTTCATAGAGAAAGCCAGTCCTAAAAGAACTTAATATAAGAACAAGAATTGCTCATAGGGTTGTAAGAGTAAATAAGTTAACTACTGAATACAGGGCCTAGAATTGGTTGTTATATTGAAATTGTATTCTTTAGGAACACCAAATCTAATTTTATAGACAGGTATACAAGGTATCTGTATATAATTGTGAACTTATGAGATTTACACAACAGTGCTTGGTAAGGGCTGCTTTGGGTCTTAAACAGTGCTCACAGGTGCTTGTAGATTGGCGTTCCCAATCCAAATGGGCAGAAGAAACACAAGAAAGATGGCAAACAATGGAGTCTTTTCTCCCACTCAAAACAAGCAGGAAACAGAGCAGTCAATCAAAGACATAGAAGAGAACAATCAAAATGCGCTACAAAGTCTACTGATAAACATGTTAAATGAAAAGTTTGAATCAATACAGCAATCCTTCCATAAAGTAATAGATGATTTCATGGCCTCAACAAATAGAAAGATAAAGGAAATTCAAGAGTCAAATGAAAAGATAGCTACCCAGGTAAAAGATTTGAGAGACAGCACTCAAAACCAAATTAATGAAGTAAAGAACTGCATGCAAGACCTAAGAGATGACATGGAAATCATCAGGAAAGACCAGTCAGAAGGAAAAGAGATTCAAAATCAAGTAGCTAGCCTACAGTCCCGACTAACTGAAGCAGAGGATCGAATCTCAGGAGCTGAAGATTCCCTAGAATCTATGGAGAAAGATAAAAAATCAATACAAATCCAGTCCAATCAACAAAACAGATTGCTACAGGAGATTCAAGACATGATCAGGAAGCCCAATTTAAGGATAATAGGTATTGAGGAAAACTTGGAGAAAGAAGTTAATGGGATAGGCAACCTATTTAACAGAATATTAGCTGAGAACTTCCCAAATATCCAGAAGGATAGGCCTATACAGATACAAGAAGCATTTAGAACCCCAAACCGACCAGACCAGAATAGGACATCCCACACATTGTGATCAAAACAGGATCAGTAGAGTCCAAGGAAAGAATCCTTAAAGCTGTTAGGGAGAAGAAAACAATCACTATAAAGGAAAAGCAATCAGAATTACCCCAGACTTCTCAGCAGAGACCATGAAAGCAAGGAGAGCCTGGAATGAGGTATACCAAACACTAAATAAAAATAACTACCAACCAAGAATACTGTACCCAGCCAAACTCTCATTCATAGCCGAAGGTCAAATAAAAGTCTTCCACAGTAAGGAAAAACAGAATCAATATATCTCCACCAAACCAGCTTTACAGAAAAGATGTACTATACAGGGAAAATAATCAAGATCCCAACACAGACAGAGAAATGAACCCTAAATAGTAAACATCAGATCAAGAAATGGGAAGAAACAGCTTTAAACAAGATAGTGATAATGAAAGGAACAAACGATCATCTCTCAATCCTAACGTTCAACATTAATGGACTTAATTCTCCAATCAAATGACATAGGCTCATAAGTTGGATCAAAAATCAAGATCCATCTTTCTGCTGCCTCCAAGAGACACATCTATCCAGCAAAAGTAAACATCTTCTAAAAGCGAAAGGCTGGAATCAAATCTGTCAAGCAAATGGCCCCCATAAGCAGGCTGGTGTTGCAATCCTAGTATCAGACAAAATTGACTTCAAATTAAAAAAGGTAAGAAGAGACAGAGAAGGTTACTACATACTAGTAAAGGGGTCTCTCCTACAGAAAGATAAAACCATTCTAAATATCTACACACCAAATGCAGGAGCACCCTATTCATCAAACAAACAGTACTGACTCTAAAAACATTCATAGACCCAAACACATTGATAGTTGGGGACTTTAACACTCCACTATCACCTCTGGAGAGATCAACACGCCAAAAACTGAACAAAGAAATCACAGAACTAAATAATTGCATAGACCAACTAGACTTAACCGACATCTACAGAATATTCCACCCAGCAACAACAGAATACACATTCTTCTCAGCAGCACATGGAGCATTCTCCAAAATAGATCACATCTTAGGGCTCAAAGAAAATCTGGACAAATTCAGAAGTATCAAAACCATTCCCTGCATTCTCTCAGACCACAATGGAATAAAATTAGAGCTCAACTCAAAGAGCCACCACAGAAAATCGTACAATTCATGGAGACTAAACAACACACTGCTGAACCATCAATGGGTCATTGAAGAAATTAAAATAGAAATTCAAATGCTTATGGAATTCAACCAAGATGAGGACACAAAGTAACAGCTCCTTTGGGACACAGAAAAGGCAGTACTCAGAGGAAAATTTATATCTCTGAGTGCATACACCAAAAAACTGGAGAAACAGCAACTCAATAATTTAAGGAAGCACCTTAATTTCCTTGAAAGAGAACAACAAGCCAAACCCCAAGTCAATAGACAGATGCAAATATTTCAAAATAAATCAGAATTAAATCAATTAGAGATGAAAAAAACCATAGAAAGAATCAACAAAACAAATAGTTGGTTCTTTGAAAAAAGCAACAAGATAGAAAGACCCCTGGCAAACCTGACCAAAAAACAAAGGCAGAACACTCAAATAAACAAGATAAGAGATGAAACAGGTAACATCACCACAGAAATAACCGAAATTCAGAAAATAATAAGGGACTATTTTGCAAACCTTTATGCCAACAAATTGAGAACTTGGAAGAAATGGATGATTTCCTAGAAAAAAATCATATCCCCAAACTCAACCATGAAGATTTAAGCCTTCTAAACAGACCCATATCCAGTATTGAAATAGAAACGGCAATAAATGATCTCCCATCCAAGAAAAGCCCAGGTCCAGACGGATTCACTGCAGAATTCTACAAGGCCTTCAAAACAGAACTCACATCAATATTTCTCAAACTCTTCAATGAAATTGAAAGAGAACGTTCACATTCTATGAAGTCAGTATAACCCTCATCCTAAAACCAGGCAGGGACTCATCACGGAAAGAGGACTATAGACCGATTTCCCTGATAAACATAGACGCAAAAATTGTCAACAAAATTCTGGCCAATAGACTTCAACAGGTTATCAAAAAAATCATACACCCCGATCAAAGTGGATTCATCCCAGGGATGCAAAGTTGGTTTAATATATGCAAGTCAATTAATGTAATCCACCACATCAACCGGAGCAAGGTAAAGAACCACATGGTTATATATCTGGATGCGGAAAAAGCGTTTGATAAAATCCAGCACCCATTTATGCTAAAAGCCCTGGAAAAACTGGGATTCCAGGGAACATTCTTGAATATAATCCAGGCAGTTTATGACAAACCAACAGCAAGCATAACTCTAAATGGTGAAAAACTAAAGCCATTCCCTTTAAAATCAGGAACAAGTCAGGGATGTCCACTCTCTCCCCTGCTCTTCAACATAGTACTAGAATTCCTAGCCAGAGCAATAAGGCAAGAAGAAAATATAAAGGGGATCCAAATAGGAACAGATGAAGTTAAACTTTCTTTCTTTGCAGATGACATAATCCTATACCTAAAGAACCCCATAGACTCTACCCACAAGCTACTAGAGCTGATCCAAAACTTTGGCAAAGTTGTAGGATATAAAATAAACCCTCAAAAATCAACGGCCTCTCTCTATGCTAACGACCCGAAGACCAAGGCTGAAATGAGGCAAGCAACTCCTTTTGCAATAGCCTCAAAAAACATAAAATACCTGGGAATAACCTTAACCAAAGAAGTGAAAGACCTCTTTGATGAGAACTTTAAAAGCTTGAAAAATGAAATTAAGGCAGATCTAAGGAAATGGAAAAACCTCCCATGCTCCTGGATTGGGAGAAATGTATCCAATGCCTAACGTATGAAACTGTAACCTCTCTGTACATCAGTTTGATAATAAAACTTTGAAAAAAAATAAAAATAAAATATGAGAGGCTCAGCAAGTTAGTATCTGTGCAGGCAAAGGGGACACATGTGATGATTAATTTAAATTCCACAATCACTATTTAGGTCTGATACACAATAAATGAGTGTCTTCAGAAAAGTGATAGATAAATGACAAGTATAATTGTACCTAAGCAGTAGTCAAATTGCATAAGAAAGTTAAACTGATAAAACTCTGGGGCTGGGAATATGGCCCAGGCCTGGAAATATGGCCTAGTGGTAGGGTGCTTGCCTTGTATACTTGAAGCTCTGGGTTTGATTCCTCAGCATATATATATATATATATATATATATATATATATATATATATATATAGAGAGAGAGAGAGAGAGAGAGAGAGAGAGAGAGAGAGAGAGAGAGAGCCAGAAGTGGTACAGTGGCTCAAGTGGTAGAGTGCTAGCCTTGAATAAAAAGAAGCCAGGGACAGTGCTCAGACCCTGAGTTCAAGTACCAGGATTGGCAAAGAAACAAAACAAAACAAAAACATCTGAAAAGTTAATTATGAATTAAGCTAAAATTTTTGTTAGACCTTTGTTGTATAAGTGATCAATCTATGGCTTAAATCTTAAAATATGTAAAATAGGCCTTTGACTAGGCACTTAATAGAACCTTAAAGTCTGTGATTTTATTTAACTTTGAAGACATTTGAGTGCAAAGTGGATGTGTGAGATTTGTTTTTAGATGTGGCATTTGAAAATGAATTAAAATTCTTTCCCAGGCCTGCTAGTGTTGAATATATATGGACTATAAGTACAGAAAAAAAATTGTCATGAATCATGTATAGACTCACTTTTCAAAAATAGTGAATATTTTGCTTCCTTCTTCAAATATTTTTGTTCAACAAGATTAGCCTACACACTAAAAGTTAATGTCAAAAATCTTTCACAATGTGAATTAGTCTCAATATCTCTAGCTCTTTCTGGAATTGGGTCAAGATACACCTTGAGGCTTTTTATATCATCTGGCTGTGAATAGCAGTTTCAGGCCCAGAGCTAACCAAGCCCTATTAGGAGTATAAAATGGGGCTGGCAGCAGAAAGCATCTCTCTTGGGACCAGTGTCAGCTCTCTGCTGCTTCTTATTGTGTAACTCATGAATCTTAATTCTAGACAGATCTTCCTATCTCTCATCTACATTAATCTACCATCCCTAGGGACATGTGTTCCTTTGCTCCAACTAAGGTTCCTCACACTATTCTCTGTTCTCTTTCCATCTACAGAGCCACTGGGGAACATCAATATAAGCTCCACTCCCAGGGAGATATTGATCCAAATGTCTTCTCCTCATTCAATGCATGCCCTGGTATGACATTCATTTGCTCGAACATACCACTGTCCATATTTTGTCTCCTAATAAATGTGAAACACACAGCTAGTAAAACCAGCTGTAGAACTGTCTTATTCTAGGGGACAGGACTGGTGAGCTGGTGGGTTAGTTAAAAAGGTAATTAAAACATAAAAACATAAAATGATTTGCATATCTTCTAAGTATTTTATCTAGAACATCATTTTTAAAAAATTTATTTGCCAATTTTTTGAGAAAGAGCCATATTGTCCTGATTAGAGTTTCAAGTATATTCATAGTGTCTTACCTATATTTACTAACTTTGGTTTCTTTATGCTGAGAGAGCTAGAAGATACTTTTAGATCTAAATATTTATATGTTCAAAATTTTAAAGTTTTCTTGACTATACTTAAATTGATTGCAACTTTATTTTGTGTAGTATTTTGCTTTTACCAAGCTTTCCTGGAGCATGTGACTTTGTTTTCACAGGCACAAACCTCCTTACAACTTCAGAGCATTGATTTATACAATATGTTATTATTTGTATATATGTAATACATATTATGGCATGCATTATGGCATGTTAATTATCAAAAAGAACAAGATCATGTACTTAGAAACAATCTGATTCTTGCTAAGTGCATAACTCAACTAGTAGGGGCAGAGATGAGGGAGTACAGGCATGAGTGTTCAAAATATTATGGGCATCATTCTAGATGTTCTAAATGGAGGATTGGAGAGGAATCAATCGCAGAAATTAACTGAAAGCATCTGCTTATCAATGATCTCCCAAATTACACAACCCAAGAGTAAGAACTTTTTCTCAGCTCTATATGGAAACCTAGGGAAAGGTTCTGATGGGTTTTGACTATAGTTACCAAGGACATAGAATGTTATGAAAGCACAACTTCGGTCACACTGAGAGTGACACCACCAGAATTGTGCACAGTACCTTTAGACTAAGCAACAAATGTAGTGGAATCTCTCTCTCTTCTCTGCATAAACATTCTTAAGAATTTAACATGGGATATTAGAGTAGTCATAATAGCTAACATTGTATGATTGAACTTACCTCTAATCCTAATGATTAAACTATGCTGTTCCAAGTACTTCGTGAGTGAATAAGATTTCTGTTACTATAAGAAATATCTGATCTCATTAACTCATAAAAAGAAAAGGTTTATTTTTGCTCCCAGTTTGGGAGGTTTTAGCCAATGATTGGTTGGTCTCATTGCTTTGGGCATGTGGTGAAGCAGCAATGCCGTGAACAGATGGCAGAGCAAGATACTTACCTTTTAGTATCTAGGAAGAAAGAGTGAGAGTCCCTATACTCCCTTCAAGAGAATTTGTCCTGTGGCCTAAAATCTCTGTTAGGCCCCACTTTGTAATGTCTCTGTCACTTCCCCATAGGACTGGGGACCAAGCCTTTGCCATGTTCCAGATCTAAACTATAACACTTGTAAGACTATTACCTCATTTATCCCCTGTAAGACTATTACTTCATTTATCCTCTCAATATTATTGTTCGTGTGTGTGCCAGTTCTGGGGCTTGAACTTAGGGCCCAAGTGCTCTCTTTTGCTTTTGTGCTTATGGTTAGTATTCTACCACTTGAGTCACAGCTCTACTCCTAGCTCTTTGCTAGTTACTTGTGAGAATCTCACAGACTTTCCTGCCCAGGCTGCCTTTGAACTTCAATCCTCAGATTCCACCCTCCTGAGTAGTGAGGAATAAAGACAGATGCCATTTGTGCCCAGCTCATACTACACTCCTCTAGCTTATCCCTATTTCCTAAAAGAGCTTTTCATACTTCATACTCTTCTCAAGCTCTCTGTTTCCCAAATGTTAACTTGATTCTCATTCACCAAGAAAAGAGAAAGCCTGTAATCCTAGCTACTCAGGCGGCTGAAATCTGAGGATCACAGCTGGAAGCCAACCCCAGGCAGGAAAGTCTGTGAGACACTTCAATTAATCACAGAAATCACATGCTGTCTATTAACCTACTAGAATGAAGGACATGCGTCAGCAGGCCCAAAGTTCCTTTGGTCTTAAACTCGTTGGATCTAAGATGGCTAAGATGGGTGATTCTTCTACAGTTCTAACTTCATTATCAATCCCTTTGCATGCTGAATAACAATACCTTCTAATACCCTCAATGGTTGACAACTGTCAAGATGTCTACACATTCAGGTGGCATATAAATTCTCAGAAAATATCCACCTTTTCTCAGAAAACTTTTTCCTTTAATTAGCCTGTCATTCTTCCTCCTTTCCCTACCCTAGTCTATAGCCTCCCAATCCCCAATGGTGGAGTTTGGAGTTAACTCTCCCCACCTCCCCTCTTCATGAAGGACAGCATATAACCTTGCCAGACATTACCTGCCCTAAACCAACAATCACCTATTACTGTCAATCACCTGACTGTGAGTGAGAAAATGGACCCCAGACTCTGACATCACTTCTGCATCTGCTGTGGCCACACCTCCTTCTTGCCCTTCCCTATATAATCTCTTTCCACTATCAATTAAGCTACTACACCCTACTTGAGGGATTCAGCTCTCCCAATATACTCTCTTTGGCTTCAGCTGCATGGTGTTCTCCTTTCACCAACCCTTGAAAGATTCATTGGTACAAATTCTATATGAGGTAAGAGAAAATTCCTTAGGCATGCTGTCAGTTAGCGATTGGTCTAGGACTCCATTGATTTTAAGCACAGAGTTGAATCTTATTTTTAGTTGAGGCTATCTTGCTTTTTGTAAAGAAATTTACACTTTATTCCAAATTGAATTGGTCAAGGATTTTCTTAAGCAAGATAGATGAGGAGAAAGGAAAGTTATATTTTTAACAAATATCAAAAGGGCTAAACTCAAAAAAGTTAAAACCAAAAAGTAAATTGTAAAAGCAGATAAGCTTCTCTCTCTGTACATCTCCTTTCTAATGTTGTTACAAGATTAGATTTTAGAGCAACTATGCTCTACCTTCTTGAAAATATGGGAGGGGCTAACTTAAATCTTTTTTTGTTTGTTTTTTCTCAGTCATTGGCCTTGAACTCTGGGCCTGGGCACTGTCCCTGAGATACTCAGCTTAAGGCTACTGCTCTACCAGTTGAGGCACAGCACCACTTTCGTTTTTCTGCTGGTTAATTGGAGATGAATCTCATGGACTTTCCTGCCTGGGCTGGCTTTGAACCATGATCCTCAAATCTCAGTATCATGCATGAGTAGCTAGGATTACAGGCGTGAGCCACCAGTGCTGGTCTGGCTGTTTTGTGTTTTGAATGGTAAAACTCTGGTATTTTTATACAGTAAATTATCTGAGAAGCCACATTTTGAAGAATTGATTCTTGGAGTCTTTATTAGAGCGCTAACAGTCTGCAGGCGGCCAGTTGTTTTATTTGTAGCCCACAAATACCCTTAACACTGTTAGGAAACAGACTAGAGAGGAAAGATAGAACAAAAACAATACCAACGAGAGAGAGAGAGAGAGAGAGAGAGAGAGAGAGAGAGAAAGAGAGAGAGAGACAGAGACTGCCTCCAGGTCTGCTGGTTACCCAGGTAACTGGGTGGAGACTTAATGAGGTGGGGGCATCTGCATGTAGCACTCAGGGAGAGGACCTAACACCATGGTGACAAGAGCCGAACCAGGAGATAGGACACAGGATGCAAACATGGAGTCAGGTGGCATGGCGTAATGGCACCTGAGCTGGCCTGATCATAGGGTCAGGTCAGGGGGCTGGGTCACAGGAAGATCCCAGTCCCAAGCACTTCAGTAACCTATAGGCCAAAGGCCCACCCCTCCCTGTTTCCAGGGATTCCGGAACACCCATCACCTGGAGGTGGGACTTCCCTTCCTCTAGGAATTCAGGCACACTCATCAAGACAAGATGCCAGATAGTACAACTCACCTTGTGGCCAATGATGGTGCTGGCCAGATCTGACCTCCATACTATAGTATCCCTTCTTGGCTTGGTAAATATAGAAAAACGTGTAGTACCCAGGCGAAAGTTAATTCTAAAAGTTATCAGCGTTTTGGGTGGGCACCCATGACCACATGTATTCTCCCAGCTCCAAAAGAAATAGCAACTAACAGCTGCCATTTTGAGCCTTTAACTACCATTTCCAGTATGGAGCGCAGGAAATGTTTCTATCTCCCTACATTAACCCTGTTAAACTAAAATCCTTGCTAAAACTTAAACTTTGTGAGATTCTCCTTTTTTTTTAATTCTGAGACACACTGAGATGTGAGGGGCTCTCAGTAACCTGTGATTTTTCATGTTGAAATTGGGAAACTGAGGAAACTCCTCGTCCATTCTCCAGTGACATTTCTTTGAACCCAGGAGGGAAAGAATCTTGGCTAACACCAGTAAGGGAAAACTGTCCCACCCAGGAGTCTGATAGGCTTTGTGGTATTGTCTTTGTCATCCCTAGAGACCATGTGTAGCCTTCCAGGGGAGAATCCATGGGTTTCTCGAGCAGCCCCCTCCCCCCTCAGCAGATGGAGGATGCATAGGGAAAATAGACTAATAATTGTATTTTTCCAGTAATTTCTTCTTTTAATTCCATGCTTTTCAAAAACTGCAGGAATAATTGCATGTGAATTGACCTCTCTAATGGATGTCTGGTTACCATTGACTGCCAATTTAATCCATTAAGTGCCTTCTATAGAAAAAGAACACAATGCCCCCTAAATGCAGAGGGTCAGCCATAACAAAGAAAACCACCTGAATGGGGCCCATGCAAGAAGAGAAATCCAAACAGCCTCAGAAGGCAAAAAGGCTCTGTTGTTTGTTTATTTATTTATTTTTCAGAAGGGAAGCTAAATAGGGAGTCTTGCCTGTGCTAATCTTTTTCTTTCCTTCCTCTTCTCCTCCCTGCTGCTCCCTCAGGAAGGAAGCCATTCAGGCCACAAGCAGCTCTTATCCTGAGCTTCTTATCTTCAGTGAGAGGAGCCTGTGCTGAAAATGAGATTCAGAGCCACCACCAGGAAAGGCTGTTTCCTTAATTGAGTGTCTCCTTTTTGAAGTCCTGTCTCCTGATGCAGCCTGGAGCTGGCAGGGTCCCCCTGGCCAGTATCACTTGTGTGTAATCTCTCATACACCAGAAGCAGATGCTCCACGCATGGGGTTTTTATGAAAGGCCTTTAATAAGATTTCCCAACCTTCCACATGTCGAGCAGGCAGTGGGAGTATACATTTTCAGAAACGCCACTGATCAAAGGGAACCAGATTTTAGCACTCTGGGGCTTTCCTGCCAGACACCTCAGTCAAGATTCTGCAGTTTGGGGGCACTCACACTCAGAGGGGCCTTTCCAATTTGTCCCTTTTCATGCACACTCCCTGCTCACCCCTACAGTTTCAGCTCCACTTCCAATTCTTCCAATGCATGGAAATTAAAATGAAATCCTTGGATTTTTTTCTTGAACCAAGTTGGGTCTGAGACACACAAGTTGCCAGGAACTCTGGTTCAAAAGCTGATACCAGCCCTTCATTTGGGGTTGATTTGGAAAAAGCTATTTTAAAAACTAAACTTATAATAAAGTAGTGGAGTCAATTAAACTCTAAGCTAAATGTTTCCTGTAATTGAAGACACTACTAAATACAAAGACAAGATTGTCTTGGGATTGAAATCCCTGGTATGAATATTCTGAAGAACTCAGAAATGTTGATTACTCATCTGTTAAATTCATTTTAAGCCCAGGGATACCACTTGGCTTGAGTTCTTAGGTAGCCACCTGCAACCAAGCTTGCTATTAGGAAAACTAAAACTGACTTGGGAGTGAGTAATTGCTCAAAACAAGC
The DNA here is from genome assembly GCF_023159225.1 of Perognathus longimembris pacificus. NCBI lineage: Eukaryota > Metazoa > Chordata > Mammalia > Rodentia > Heteromyidae > Perognathus > Perognathus longimembris. Next base: position 36,601,955 of record NC_063164.1, on the reverse strand, counting down.
AGCAGTGGGTCGCTGTCAGTCACAAGCGGCAGCTGATTCAAGTAAAGCAAAACACTGGGCTACCACCAAGTAACCTCTCTGTCACTTCCATTTTCTGGGGCTAGCATTTTCTATCATGTTGCAGCACTGAATTTCTTTGAACCTCTTCTGATTGTGTGGACTGAATGGTTCCTGAGTGAAAGCCACAAGATCTTTAACCCAAGTTGGTTGTAATTTTGTCTTTGGACACATTTATTGTTTAATTATTATCCCCTGTGGGTTGAAGCAATTTCAGCTGTTCATAAGACTGGCTAATCCTAACACCCAAGTAACAACATGAAAGCACCAAGAGCCAAGGCCTTGTCAGCTGCTTTTATACAAATGCACCTGAGTGAAGTAACTCTATGCTATGCTTCCAATGTGGTTTTAGGGGGACCTCCAAGGTTCATGTATTGGAAGTTTGGTCTTCAGTGTGGCAAGAGTGTGGTTAAGAGGTGGCAGCATAGAATGTTTAAGAGGTTGGGAACTATTGGGTGCTCATTAAGTCGGTGGGGCCATCCATGCTTCTTATTCTGGCTTCTTGTCTTACCATGAGATTCTTGCTCTCCTCTTTTTCCCCTCTTCACCTTTTCCTTCTCTGCCTTCCCCACCCCCCCCCCTCATGTGCTCCCACATTCATGAGAGCTTTCTGCCATCAGAATGCACTCTAGATCCCTTGTATTACATGGATGCTGTCTCCCTACTTTGTCTTACTGTGGGGTAACTGGAGTGAGTCAGGCTCCCCCCCCCCTCGCCCCCCCCTCGCCCCCCCCCCCCCACATAGCTTTTGGAGGGCTTTAGGCCCGTACTTCCCAAGGACTAGGATTCAGCTGGTTGAGCAGATTCATGTTATCTTGAATCATGTATTCTTGAGATTGGGTGCATGTGTGCAGCTTTCTATGGACTTCCTTGGGCAAATGCCACTTTTGTCTAAAAAGTATAAACAAGCAATGGGGTGATAGCACTGTTGGACAACGTGGTGCTGTGTGAACCTGTAAACAGAATGGAGCTGGTGTTTCTGCGCACAGTCTGCAAGTGTGTGCCAGGATGGGCCAGTGCACAATTCTGTTATGCTATGGGCTACTGGTGTTATATGCAATGATGAGTCTATAGATAAATGGTTTTAAAGAAAGCATGGCCTCCATCTTTACCTGGCCTGGCAACTTTCTGTGAGCTGCCTGAAAATTGCCTGAGAAGAGAATCAGCTGCAACTAATTCCTGCCATCACAAAAAAGCAGAACCTCCAAACCAGATGCATATAATTACGTGTTTTTTTTTTTTCTTCTAACTTGGTTGCTGAGCTTTGTAGAGAACCACTCTCTCTCCCCTGCTTAGACTTACAGGTCACCACAGATAGCAGATTCTAGTATCTGTGGAGAGATAGATAGATAGATAGATAGATAGATAGATAGATAGATAGATAGATAGATAGATTCTTCTGGTGTTCTGGTGATTAATTGGACTTGGGGCCTAAACACTGTCCCTGAGCTTTTGCTCAAGCTAGCACTGTAACACTTGTGTCACAGGTTCTACTTTCTTTCTTTCTTTTGGAGATAGTCTCACAGACTTTTCTGCCCAGGCTGGCTTAGAACCTTGATCCTCAGATCTCAGCCTCCCGAGTAGCTAGGATTACAGGCATGAGCCACCAGTATCCAACTTCTTCTTTATTGGGGTTCTACAAATCCCCTCCCTGTGTCTCTCTGTCTCTCTTTGTCTCTTCCTCCCTTTTTCCCCCATATACCTGCTTCCATAGTTCTTTTGTTCCAGATAGAAAAGCACTTCTCCTTTTCCCTGAATGGTCAAATTTCCTTAAAGGAAATAACCTTTACTCTGACAGTTTTTAACACTGTAGTCTGGCATCATCTTTCCCCCCATCCCCCACCATTCACTGAATCTATGGTATTAAGTTGAATAGGGTCTTCTTAGGCCCTGATTTATGAGATTATCTACAACACATTTCCTGTTATCTTCCCAAGCAATGCTTCTTCATGGTTCTCTCCCCTCTCCAATCACTCCTTTATGAGTGGCTTTTCCCTAATTCCCCTGTCCTTTATCTGTTAACAGTCTTGCCTGGATTCAGGACTCACTTTCTCCCTCAACTCCTTCTCCTTGGTTATCATACTCATGCCATTAATTTTTATTATGTTCTAAGCAAGACAACTCTCCTAAGCTCTAAGCACATACCAATTACCTACTCCTCTGCTTAGATGTCCCATAGACAGCAACTCAAAAACCACAATATTTTAGTCAATCTTGTATTTCCTTTGTGAAATACACTCTCACCTCCCACATCAAATTAGTCACCAAGGACAGTTAATTATACCTCCTAATATTCTCAGAATCCTTCAGTTCTCCATCTCTGCTGTAGTCTAGATCTAGACTAGGCCTGGTTCTAGACTGGTTCTCTGAGTGGTAATCTGGGGCTGGGTGGAGTGGATTCTTTAAGTGGTGGAGTATAGTGAGAATTATTTAGGTATTTTAGGGCATACCCTTGAAAAGGATCTGGGGACCCTGGCCTTCTTTTCTTGCTCATTTGTTCCTGACCATGAGATTGTGCAGGTTTGCTTTACCAAGTGCTCCTGTCATGACATGCTACCTAACCACAGTCCTCCAAACAAAGTAGCCAACTAGTCAGACTAGAACCTTTGAAATGATTACAGAATTGTTCTACTTATCCAATTTTGGTAGATTTTCTTTAATATGTTTCTGCATTTGCTATGTGATTGTAGAATAATTTCTGGACTTTAAATATCTTTTTTAAAGGGATGCTCCAAAAGTCACAGACTTTTCACATTACAGCCATTATAGAGTTGTATCCTGATAATAAACACTTCCTAACAAGTGGCTGTGAGCTATTCTGTCTTATTCTGATAGGCTTAGTCTGTCCCAATAAATTTTCTATGACACAAAAGCCCAGGGTCTTTAGGAAGGAAGCACTGTTTTCCAATAGCACAAAAGTTCCTTTGGGTTGAGTATCAGTTGGGATGGTGAAGGTCAGGAGGAGGGAAGTGTGGTGAGGGTGGAGGAAGAGGGACTTATGGCAATAATGTGGTGACAGGGCTGCTGTATTTGGTTGTACAGGTAATTTATTGAGTAACTGTTGTGTCATGATAGATTTATACTTATTACTATAGTTAAAATTATGCTGCATGTTGACCATTTACTACTCCTGACTTGTTTTTCATATTGTCTACCTTTCTCAATATCACAAGAGGCTCTGAATTAATTATATCAGTAGCTTTTATTACACTATGGGTTCTATCAGATTCATAGAAGATTAGAAGATGAAAAGAAAGTGAGGAGGGAGTATTTCTTACCTAGACTCTCTTTATTGGCCTACCATGGGTTAGTCATACCCCTCACAATTCTTGTGACCACTTAGCCTTTTCCATACAACAGCCACTTTCTGGGTTGTACTCTGTCCTGCCCTTGAACCTTCATGCCTAGTGGGTAATAATGGCTTCCAACTGTTACAGTTCCTGAGGTAGTTACTCTCCATGATTGGCTTCTTTAAATCTGGCCCATAACTTTGTAAATAGTCCTTTCATTAAAATGTCCTTAAATTGCCCAATTTGAACACACCATCTGTTTCCTGATGGGACCCTGGCTGATTGTAACCACTTTGCTGCATATGGCAGTCAAATATCTTGAATATTGCCTTACTTTCTTTTACCTTTGCTTGGGCCAGCTGACCAGGAAGATCAGGTGGGGTATAGGACAGTGCTGGTGCTGGTGCTGGTGCTGGTGGAGGAGCTATTGAAATGAGTTTGAGACAATAAATTTCAGATGTGCAACAGACAGCAGAGATTCCTGAACACACATATAGTGCTCCTTGAGAAAGGGTGTACTGACAGCTTAAAAAGGAAAGGTCATACTCAAGAAGTTGAAATCTAAGGATCAGTGTTCAAACCCAGCCCAGACAGGAAAGTCCCTCAGAATCTTATCTTCAATTAAACAATAAAAAGCCAGAAGTAGAACTGTGGCTCAGATGGCAGAGTGACAGCCTTGAGAAAAATTGCTAAGGGACAGCACCCTGAGTTCAAAAAAGAGAAGACCAACTGGAAAACTTCCGCTCTTGTATAAAGAATAAGATTCAAGACTAGGAAAGGAGCCCTAGATTAGAAATGAAGTACTTGAAGTTTCCAACTCAAGAAAGAGGCAACTCATGTTGGGGGTATTATATTGTATATTATAATATAATATTAGACTATTAGAATAAAGTTTTAGCTTCAGCAATGATTACACAGTTGAGAAAGATGGCAGAGAATGAGGACCATCAATTAGAGGTTAGATTTGTTAAGTGCTTCTCGACAACAAAGCTCAAAGAGCCTAACAAATATTAACTCACATAATCCTCCATTGACTTTTTTTTCTTCAAGGCTAGCATTCTGCCACTTGAGCCACTTCTGGCTCAGATCCACTTCTGGCTTTTTGGTGGTTAGCTGGAGAAAAGAGTTTCATGGACTTTCCTGACAGGCTGGCTTTGAACCATGATCTTCAGATCTCAGTCTCCTGAGTAGCTAGGATTACAGGCATGAACCACTGGTACCCTGCTTATTAACTTTAATTTTTTAAAAAATTGTTATTGTAGAGGTGATATATAGAGGGGTAACAGTTACATAGTCAGGCAATGAGTACAATTTTTTTGAAGCAAGTGTCCCCTTCCCTCACACTATCCCAGGTTTTTCCTCTTGTCCCCATCCACAAGATATACAGTTCATTTTTTCCATATAGTATCTAGTGAGTATGCCTGTTGTATTTGTTCACTCTTTGTTGCACCTTTCCTTTTCCTTGCCTTACCTTCCCAAGGACAAACTAATAAACAAGATAAGAGGAAATGGAAACAAACAACAACAACAGCAACTAAAAAAAGTCTCGTATTTACATTTTTTGCAGTTCATTTCATATTTTATATCATCATATGCACACAGCTATTTAGCCTTTCTCCACTGACTTTTGTGAGGTAGGCTTTATTATCTCCATTTTGCAGATGAGAAAACATAGGGCTAGAGATCTCAAGTTACTTATTCAAAGCCATACTGTAGTAAATAATTGTTGAGAGTTAAACTACAGAGCTTGAGCCCTTTTGCTTCTCAATATATAGGAAGTGGTTAGGGGACAGCGTAGTTAGGGGACAGTTGTTCTACATCAACTGTCCAACTTTATCTTCACCCTAAGTCCCCACAATGGTAGCCACAGTTAACTTGGTGCTATTGCCATACTTCTTAAATGCTTTCCTTTTCAACTGGAAAGCTTGAACCTTTCTTGCTCACTCCATAATAATCTATGTGCATTTATTATGTACAGTCACTGTTGGACCTCTACTCATTTCTTATTCTTTATGACAACCCTCTGAGCTGCATGTTAATTTACCACTAGTACATAATTTCCAGAGGAAAAGGATTGTACTTTCCACATAATGCTACCCCATCCAAATTTGTAGCACATCTCAATGTGCTGCTTACTGTGTAAGCTTTTTGGATGAGAAAACAGAGCCACAGCTAGGCCTAACATGATGAAACTAGCCAGCAATGGATGGGACTTGAAGCCCAAACTTTGCCTTCATAGCCTGTGCTGTTTCATTACTCACCCCAACTCAGCCTTTAAAACAAGTTCAGATGTCATCTCCCCTGGGAAGCTGGAAGGGAAATGTATCCTCTCAAAAAACCTTCCCATTCCTCTCCCTGTCCCATGGGATGGCCTAGAGGAAACAGTACATCCCACACTTTGAACAATAGCCTCCATCACATAGCATTTTGCTTCATTTTTGAATCTTCTGCTTCTTCCTTGTAGTCCTCCACAATTTGCTTCAGCCTCCTCTCACCTCCACTCTCCTCCTCTCACCTCCTCTCACCTCTTCTCACCTCTTCTCACCTCTTCTAGCCTCTTCCTCTGAGCTTCCTCTCCCCTCCTGCACTCATTTTAGATTCCCATTCTTAGTTTTCTTCTTTGTTTCCCTTGGCCCAATGCTGCTAGTGACACTTTACATGCGGCCATCCCCTCCTTCCCCCCATTCCCTGGATCCCATTGTGCTCACCCTGCAGAACACACCACTTATGTTTTCATTTCTATCCAACTTTGATCTTCTCCAAAGCTCTTTTTATAGTCTGCAAATTATAGTCCCTACTTCCTCCCAGACTTTGAAATGTGGCAGTATGGGCCAACCTGAGTAAAGTACTTCAAAAAGCAAGACTGGCATCACCCCCTCCCTGACATATTGTACAGTACCAGCAAGGAGAGGACTAGCAGTGAGTGTTTATTTAGGTATTAGATACCTAATAGAAACCTAGTCAAGCTAGGCTCTGGTGGCTTATGTCTGTAATCCTAGCTACTCAGTAGGCTGAGATCTGAGGGTTGCAGTTCAAAACCAGGCCAGGCAGGAAAGTCGGTGAGACTCTTACCTCCAATTAGCCACTATTAGCTGGAAGTAGAGCTGTGTCTCAAGAAGTAAAGGGCTGGGGGCTGGGGATATGGCCTAGTGGCAAGAGAGCTTGCCACTCGTATACATGAGGCCCTGGGTTTGATTCCCCAGCACCACATATACAGAAAACGGCCAGAAGCGGCGCTGTGGCTCAAGTGGCAAGAGTGCTAGCCTTGAGCAAAAGGAAGCCAGGGACAGTGCCCAGGCCCTGAGTCCAAGGCCCAGGACTGGCCAAAAAAAAAAAAAAAAAAAAGAAGTAAAGGGCTAGCCTTGAGCTAAAACGCTTAAGGACAATGCTCAGGCCATAAGCTCATGCTCTAGGACAGGCATAAAAGAAAAAGCAACCCAGCCAAGAGTGAATATAACAGTGGGTAAAACATGACTCTTTGAAGTGTGCAAAGATTGCAAAGTCTTGGTGTTTTTTTTTTTTAAAAAAAATGGTATCATTAAAGTGTTGTGCAGAGAAGTTACATTTACATAAATCAGGTAATGAGTACATATCTTTTTGGACAATGTCCCCAGTTCCCTCACTCTCTCCAAGTTTTTCTCATATATCACCATCAGCAAAGTCTTGTTTTGAATTCATGCTCTAAGTTTAGCAAAGAGAATATGCCACAAAGTTGCCTCGTCAGACTTATCAGATAGGAGCAGATTGTATCAATGATGGGATTCTGTTCAGCTCACATTTGCTATGGCCTTGTGTCCCATGAAAGAGCTATGGATCTAACAACTGTATAACAAAATCTATATTATTCCCAATTAAGAGGATTAATTATTTCTAAAGCCATGAGTTTAAGAAAGTTCAAGTAGTCCTTGGGAAGTCAGCTTTGGAAGGCAAACTGCATTTCACGGTGTCATTTCGATTCCTGGCTCTAAGAGTTTGTGACTCATAACCACAGAGACTACAGCCTAAGCCCAGGCAGCAGCTTGGAGCTGGGAAAAGAGGTTATTACCATAGGTGACTAAACAGCATCTCGCTGAGGTAGCGGAATCTGGGACAGCTAATAAGAAAAGATGACTACTGCCTTTTCTTTGCCACACATTAGGGGTTTTCTTTGGCAGTGTTTCATTTTGTGCATGAAATGGCTGACTTGCCTCTCCAGACCTAAAGTGTCCACAGATGTTGAATTATGGAGTGTTCGAACTAGAAAATTCCTCATGGAGCTTCTCTTCCATGTTCTCAACTTAGACATTGGGAAACTGAGGCAGAGAGACCAGGCTTTTTACTTGGCGGGTTAACTTGCTGATCAAGATCTCAACTGATACCTCTGAGTCCAGGGTCTGTGCCACAAGAATGCCTCATGGACATTTGGTATTCTGGAGTGGAGTAAGTGGAGGAGAAGATAGAATATTCTTTTGTGAATGATACTTTATTGGCATTTGTAATTTGGGCAATATCCTGTTAATCAGTGATGTGCAGCACAGACAATGTCTTTAGCATCTTCCGGAAAACATGAGGGCACAAAACTCAATAAATAGAAGAAATTTCCTGGAGTCAGAGCATTGCTGGACTGGCCATGTTGACCAGAGGCACTCACACACGTTCATGCACTTAGCTAGGCAAGGGCATACCCTGCAGCAGCTTGTGCTGTGTCACCTCCACTCAGCTGAGAACTTTATTTTTCCAAATCTCTTTCCTACAGAGTTAGGTCAGAGTTGATAACAAGTGTGAGATTTGAAAGGCAGAAAAAAAAAATCAGTGACTGTAACTTGCTGAAGGTCTTTCCTGGACCTTCTTGGTGATGGACAAACAAAGCTTTTTCTCACTCTGCTCAGCATCCAGGTCTCCCAGCCTGCTGGCTTTGCTGACCAACAGTGGGCTTCCAGCCCACCAAATGATACCAGCCCACTGACCCACACAGGCTTCAGAGGCAAGGACTCCCCATAGACCTATCCACAACTCCCCTTCATTGTCCCGGATCAACAACTGGAAAGTGATTCATTTATTTGACTCTCATTCTCCAACTCACCTTAACACGTGGCACTTGCTCAGCAACCCTCTCACCTGTGGAAGGTCTAATGTGATAAGTCCTTTCTACTTAGCACACAGCATGATTCTGCTCTCCACATGGAACCCTGAGTCACTCTGGGTCTCCAGGAACCATGAGCCTAAGGGCAGCTAACTCACAAGCCTCTTCCTGTATTTGGCAATCCACAAACTGAAGTGGCAAAGGAGGAGCCAGAAAACTCTTTTATTACCCACAAGCAAATACATGTTGTAAGCCTCTTGAGGCAAAGGAAGTTGTTCCTGTGAAAATTAATTAAAATAGAATCTTGGTATAAAATCCTAACAATGCATCCTAGAGGAGATGTTATACACCCATGGCTGATAACCTAATACAGGAGTGTGCCACAATCACAGCCTTGTACAAAGACCATCACAACCGTTCACAAAAAATATTCCTGTGACATTTTCCCAAGGACTATCTACTAGACTTTGGTCTCATGCCAACACTCTTTCTATTTATCATACTAGACAAGAACTATTGGGTCAAAACAACTTGTCCAATCCTCTTCATTTTTGCTTTTAGAAACTTCCCCTTGTCTCCTTGAATATCTATATCTATATCTAGATGGATAGATAGATAGATGTATCATGCATGTTCCCACTATACTACTTCTGAATAAGCTATCTTTGGAGCATCTCTGTTAATTAGGCTGACATTTCTAACTCTGGAAGCAAAGCACAGTGAGGCGCTGAGGAAGGTGTCTTCAAGCTTTTCTGATTCCCTGTCAGGACAGTGCATCCATTATCCAAAAGTCTTTTGTAAGTTTTGAACTCTCTTCTTCTCACTGAACCCCCAAAAAGACCTGAGAGGAAGTTCAGGATTTTGATATTCTTATTGTCTAATTGACCTGGAGATTTGAAGACTGGTTTCCTTAATCTACTTGTGACAATCTCTTATTTTCAGCCCCTTTGGGGACAAGCCGAGTTATGAAATATCAATCATAAAATGACTTTTAATTCATCTTTTCTAGCCCTTATTTATAATTTGTAATTTTAAACATTATTTAGGAAAAAAATGACAGTGATAAGAACTAATTTGAATGAGCTTCTGGATGTTCAAAAATCATCTTCAAATCTGAAAGCTATTTAACTCACCATATTGCCGCTGAATTCTAATGATGAAGGATGTGACTACATCTGATAGGTAGGATAGCAAATGCTTTCCCTCTATTTTTCGGGGGCAATGTGAATTGATTTTTATATTTTTGAGTAGCAAAATCAGCAATACCTGAGAACAGTGATATACAGGCTGTTAAACAGATGTTATAACCAGAAGGAATTCACTGGTCAAGTGAAGTATGGGAAGTGCTAGCTTCATTCCAACAAAAGTCACAGTGTGGCTCCTTGTCTCCAGAACTCTGCTGAACACTAAGCAAAATTCATTGTGGTCCCAGTCCACAAAGGGGCTGGTAATGTATGAGAACACAGTTAAACAAGCTTCCTTCTTCCTTACTGGAAGATTCTTGAGAGCGAATTATATCACAATACTGATGTGCATTGTGAATACCAAGGGAAAATGTGGGGCACATTTTTTTTTCTTGTGCTGGGACTTGAACTCATGGCCTCTTGCTCTTTTTTTTTTTTTTTGGCCAGTCCTGGGCCTTGGACTCAGGGCCTGAGCACTGTCCCTGGCTTCTTTTTGCTCAAGGCTAGCACTCTGCCACTTGAGCCACAGCGCCCCTTCTGGCCGTTTTCTGTATATGTGGTGCTGGGGAATCGAACCTAGGGCCTCGTGTATCTGAGGCAGGCACTCTTGCCACTAGGCTATATCCCCAGCCCCCTCTTGCTCTTATTTAGCTTTTCTGTTCAAGGCTGGCATGCTAGCACTTGAGCCACACCTCCCTTCTGGCTTTTTGGTGGTTTATTGAAGATAGAATCTCAGGTATTTTCTGCTTAGACTGGCTTTGAACCACAACCCTGAGATCTCAGCCTCCTGAGTGGCTAGGATTATAGATGTGAGCTACCAGGGCTGGGTCATATTTTCTAAACTTATGTGATCATACTTTATCCTTGCTTTCTTTTTAAACATACAGAATAGGACCAGCTATCCTTACAGTACTTGTTAATTAAAAGCAGACATAAATAAACAAGAATCTTGAACCTAAGTAATTTGTAAGAAATATATTTAAAGAGCAGTGCTAGAATCTAACAACATTTAAAAAAGAATATCAAGAAATATGTCATTTACTTCTCATAAAATGAACAAAAACATTGACATCTTTCGGAACAAACCGTGCAGGTTGTATGTATGTATGTACGTATGTATTTTGGTTGGTTATAGGGCTTGAACTCTGGGCCTGGGCACAGTACCTGGGCTCTTCAGCTCAAGGCTAGTGCTTTACCACTTGAGCCACAGCACCACTTCTGGTTTTCTGTTGGTTAATTGGAGATAAGAATCCCATGGAGGGCTGGGATATGGCCTAGTGGCAAGAGTGCTTGCCTCGTATACATGAGGCCCTGGGTTCGATTCCCCAGCACCACATATACAGAAAATGGCCAGAAGTGGCGCTGTGGCTCAAGTGGCAGAGTGCTAGCCTTGAGCAAGAAGAAGCCAGGGATAGTGCTCAGGCCCTGAGTCCAAAGCCCAGGACTGGCCAAAAAAAAAAAGAATCCCATGGACTTTCCTACCCTGGCTGGCTTTGAACCATGATCCTCAGATCTCAGCTTCCTGAGTAGCTAGGATTACAAGCAAGACCTACCTGCATCTGATACTTTGGAGGATTTTAATCTAGTGTCTACCTATGTCCACTTAACAATTATAATCTCTGGTAGCTTTGAAGAACAGGGAATCAGTCTCACTTGAGGGTTAGTCCAAAACTGCTCCTTCTCTGATGTTCTCTGACTGTTAACTCCCACTTGGACCTGGCCCAGCTGAGCCCTGTTGCCTCATGCATTCTGTCCTCTCCCTTGATAGTAGGCTGCTGTTATGGGCTTCAGCCTAGTAGTGATGTAGCAAGACTGTTTCTTGAACTTTGGACTCAGGGCCTGAGCACTGTCCCTGGCTTCTTTTTGCTCAAGGCTAGAACTCTACTACTTGAACCACAGCGCCACTTCAGACTTTTTCTGTTTATGTGGTGCTGGGGAATTGAACCCAGGGCTTCATGCATGCTAGACAAGCACTCTACCACTAGGCCATATTCCCAGCCCAACAACAAACATTTCTTAAGGGTTAGAGTATTGAGGTTGGAAATATAATTTCTTAAGGGTTAGAGTATTAAAATTGTAAGTAGAATTTGGATATTACTTTCCTGATTTCCTTAGCCATTTCATGATGGGGAATGTCTAATCTCAAAATCTTGGATTCCCTCTGTCTTTATTCATACTCTTTCTTTTTTAAAGTTGGCTATATTGAGGTATAATTCACATTTAGTACAACTCATTCCTTTGAATGTACAGTATTTTTATGAATTTTGTCATATACTACAGGTGTATAACAAACATAGTTAAGATACAGAATGTTTCTAGCCAGGTGTGGAGACTCACACTTCTAATTCTAGCTCCACAGGAGGGTAATATGGGGAGATCACAGTTTGAAGCCAGCCACAGTTTGAATGCTGGACATGGCAAGCTTGTCATCCCAGCTACAGAGGGAAGCATAAATAAATAGGAGGATCGTAGTCTAAGCAGGCTCTGGCAGAAAGTGTGACTTTATCTTAAAAACAACCAGAGGAAAAAACAACTGGAGACCTGGTTCAGCAATAAAGCACATGCTAGGGAGGCATGAAGCCCCAAGTTCAAATTCCAGAACCACAAAAAAGATTTAGAGCAGTTTTAACCCCTATCCAGTAGCCATTCACTTACCTTGTCCCCAGCCCTTGAATTCCATGGATCTGTTGTCTATTCCTGTAGTTTTGCCATTTGAAGAATACCATAAAAAAGGAAGTCTAAGGGAATCAGGTAATATATAGATTTACCTTGCATAATGTTTACACTGTTGTGGGTAGTAGTGGCTTCTTGGACTTAATGCTGACTAGTATTACATTGTTTTCTAGGTTGCAATTAAAATTTTATTTGAAAAGGTATTCAAACTGTCATGCATTTTTTGTTTTACCTTACTGCACATCAGACAAAAATCACTAGAAGATTGATTTAGTAGACACAGGAAGAGGAAAAAAATACAGGAAATCAAGAAAATGGCAGGAAACATGATACATCTCTCTATAATAACCTAAAACATTACTGGATTCAATTCTCCAATCAAAAGAAGAATAGCAGATTGGATCAAAAAACATGATCCATCCAATGTTTTCATTGTTTTGGGTTATTTTTGAATTGATTAATGCTTTCACTAATTATGATATATGTTTTTTAATATATTACCTGTATGTCACATAATTGAATACATAAAATATATTAATCTCTGAAAAAATAAAGAATGTGCTTTGAATTGGCCTTTCCTGAGCAATTATTGATGTACATCTTTCATGTGCTTTTACGCATCCTGGATGTCTTTTTTGGTAAAATGTCTGTTTAAATCTTCTATCTATTAAAAAATAAATTGTATGGTTGGTTTTCTTAGTACTGAGCTTTAAGTGATCTTTATTAGTTCTGGATATAAATGTCTCATCAGACAAGCGTTTTGCAATTATTTCTCTCAGTATGTGTGAGAAGTATTTATTCTTTAATAGTCCCTTGCCTATCGCTTATCTAGATGATTCATTTCCTTGATGGTGTCACTCAAAGAGCAGAAAATTTAAGGCTTGATTAATGAATAAAAATTTATCATTTTATGCAGTGTCCCTGCCTCCACTGGCAGCTAAATTCTGCTGCTACTTTTAGATGGGAATTTTTGCCCCCCCAACCCTTCCCTAGTCTCCCCCCCACCACCTCATGAGTCTTCATCTGTGCCCCCAGGGAGTCACCCATTTCTCCTATCCAGCCAGCAGCTTATGACTTTTCTCTATAGGGAGGGTGGGTTCAGGCAGAGATTTTTTTTTTTTTCCACCAAGGCAGCAACTCTTCTCTTGCCATCCACTAGCACATGAAGCCAACTCAGGTCTCCTGCTCCACTTTAAAATTTTTTCATGGGTTGGAGGTTTGTGGAGAAGAGGCTACCTGAGAGGACCACCTTCCTTTGTGGGCATGGGAGTCATGCTCAGAGTATAGCAGCTCATGAAGTGCTGCTTCTGAATCCATCCTATGTGTGTGGGTAGCATCCCATCTCCTTGGTGAGACCTGTCTTTTCTTAAACTTTAGGTTGAGTGGCTCCCTGCTCACCTCAGTTATACTCAATAGCTTACAAGCTGTAGTGTCCCCAGATTTTTCTTTTTGTGATGATGGGGACATGGTGATGCTTTGCCAGCTTTCTCTAGATTAGGCAGAAGTACCATCTTGTTTTCCTCTATAATCACACATCTTGTTTCTTTTCAGCTCTTTCTTCCTTCCCCTCGTGCAACAGAAATGCCAAATTCTAGTCTCATTAGGCAGAGAAACCCAGCTTTCCTTCTGTTCTATTCCCCAAGTATAGGCCACGTTTATTTTTTATCTTATTTTTATTTTTTCCCTTTCATTAAAAAATCATTAGTCATTGTACAAAGGAGTTTCAATCCAGTTATGAGTACAGGCTTCTTGATCACCTCTTCCATGGTTCTCTCCCATCTTCTCCATCCCATGTTTACAATCCTTTTTGTAAACTAAAAAAGAGAAAAACAAATCACATGGAACAAGAACACAGGAAGATCTTTTTATAGAACCAAAGAGCTGTGAACAACTTATAATCATGCATCTTCGACTAAAAGTGCCAGAAAAAAAAACAAAACACTGTTTACGAAATCATCGTGATGCTGATTATCATGTGCTGTGTCTGGAGGCAATACGTCACCAGGTTGATTGGATGACTTAACTGTTGCCTCAGTGGCATTTACTTCAGAGTCTAACACTTCTACAACCATTTTACCTCATGGGTATAGGATGTTGCTACACCTGTGGATGTTATAGCTTCATGAAACTGTTCAAAGGAGGAATGATATTATATAAGGCTGGTGATCATATTAACAACACTCGCCCTTTCTCTTAAAAATAGGGTCACACTATATTGCTTAGGCTGACCCCAACTATAGAACTCATGTGATCCTTCTGCCTCAACCTCCTGAGTAGCTGGGTCTGGAGGTGTGTGCCTTCATGCCAAGCTAGGTAGTTTTCAGATCAAATGTAGTGGAGTGTCATGTAAACGTTTGAGCAGAGAAGAAACACCATGAGTTTTAAGAGGACCACCTAGATTACCATATTGTAAACAGATGGTTGGGGTGATGGGGGAGGGGGGGATGTGGGTGGGTATGTCAGGAAAGAACCGCAGGTACCATTTGGGAACCTAATGCAGAGAAAAGGTCATGGGACTGAAGTGATACAGTGGAGAGAGGGAGCAGTGACAGCAGTTGGCCTGTATAGTTAAGGCAGAGCCAGCATGATTTGCTCATGGTATGTGTAAGAGCTGGGAAAGAGACAATACAGGAAAGATGACTGGAGGGCTTTCTGTTCCGAGCAGCAGGAAGGATGGAGCTGTCATCAGCTGGGATGGGAAGGTTGTGGGTGGAGCCCATTTTGGGGACGTGGTGACTACAGTTTGATTTTGCAGAGGCAAGTATATGATGTTTTTGAGATATCAAGGAGAAATATGCCACAGGCAGTAGAATAGTCAGCTGACTATGTGTGTGACAAGTGTGGGCTGCAGAGAGAAATGACCGGGAAGACAAGGGGGAAAGGCTCTGCTGTATCTATGATGATTTTCTTTTTAAAACAAATTAAGCATTTATTAAAATTCACAAGCTTTCACAAGAGACTGTTATGTACTTTTTTGGTATGCTTTCAAATATTTTATAATTAAATGTTTGAACATTATTATGGAAATTACACATAACAAAACTTACCACTTTAATCATCTTAAGAGGACAGTTCAGGGATACTAACTACATCTATGTCGTGTAGCCATCACAGTCATCCATCTTCCAAATGTGTTTTCAGTATCCTGGACTGAACCTATCAAATGTTAACATCCCCTTCTCCCTTCCTCTCAGACAAGGATTTGTTTACTGTAGGCACCTCATTGAAGTGAATTTGTCCTCTTGCTACTGCCTTAATCACTTAGCATAGTGTCTTCAAGTTTTATTCAAGTTGTAGCATGCCAGAACTGTTTTCCTTTTTCAGATTGAATAGTATTCTATTGTATGTATATATCACATTTTAAAAAATCCATTCATGAACATGTTGGTTTATTATACCTTCTCCTACTGTGACATAAACATTTTTAATCAAAATGAAGTAAATAATGAGAAAATTATAAATAGAAAGCTCAAAAACAAAATAAATCAGTATTCAAAACAAGAATGAAAAAAGCTGCCAGGCTATTGAGGAGACTGAGATCTGAGGATCATTGTTTGAAGCCAGCCTGGGCAGGAAAGTTGTTCATGAGGTTCCAACTAATCAGCCAAAAAAACAGAAGTAGAGATATGGCTCAAGTGGCTGAGTACTAGACTTAAGCAAAAAGAGCTTAGGAATAGTGCCCAGGCCCTGTATTTAAGCCCTTGGACCAGCATGTGTGCGTGTACACACACACACACACACACACACACACACACACACACACACACACAGCGTATATATTGTTAGTACCTACTGATCTCAGTACACTTGTGGGACTGTGCATGTCATGTGTTCCTCATCATTAACAGGGTGTAGTGACAGGACCATTATCTCTGGCCAGCTGCATCCACCATCCCAGGCAGCCCTAGCTGTGGGTGGTGGCTGCCCTCTGCCCTTGGCTTCTGCATCTGTCTCTCCTTATGCCACGGCTGCTATCACATGCCATGTTCTGGCTGAAGCCTAACAGCTTCCTTCTGGTTGAAATGGCAGAAGCCCAAAGAGAAAGCAATCTCAGGCAATTGGCAGGCAGCAAGTACTGGGATGGAGAATTATTCGGATCCCCTGTGCTTAGAAAGCTGATTGCAGGGGAGGCATTCAAGACCCACCCATTTCTTGTTCACAGCCCTTGTGCCTCTGGGCAGCATGCCCATCACTACTGCATGTCTGAATATTTCCAGATGCCCTTTGCAGCCCCTCAAACTCTTTGAAGGGGTCAGGCACTGCCAGCTCCTGCCCTGTGTCACACAAATGCACACTATTAGATGAGGCAGATGAAAATAATCTGTGCTGCCTGGTTGAGGGATAGGTGTGATGCTGGGATGTCTAAGCCCTAAGTGGCTGTGTAATATTAGAAACCCAGCTCTCCAAAGCACTTTGGGGACACATAAAAATCAGTCTTCTCATCCAGAGAGGGTCACACTGTTCCATGCAAAGCCAAATATCTATTCAGTTTGGGGTGTGTGTGTGTGTGTGTGTGTGTGTGTGTGTGTGTGTGTGTGTGTAGAATTGTCTTATTGCTTGTTCCTACCCACTTAAATGGATAGTGTAGTAATGTAGCTTTTTTTCTTATTTGTCTTTTACTTTTTTGTCTCTTCTTTTTTGTCCTGGGGATTGAATCCAGGACATTGCACTTATGCTAGGCTAGTGCTTTGCCATTGCGCTACATCCACAGCCCCAACAGTGTGGATTTGTTTTAGATACATCTCTAGATCCTAATGGATCTGCAGGGCACTGTTTGGAAATCATTGACTTTTCTGGCTTCTTTTGGTTGTTGTTGTTGGTGGCTGTAGGGCTTGAACTCAGGGCCTGGGCAATGTCCCTGAGCTCCTTTGCTTAAGGCTAGTACTCTACCATTGAGCCACAGCTCAACTTCCTGTTTTTGTTTTTGAGTGGTTAAGTGGAGATAAAAATCTCATCAGGACTTTTCTGCCCAGGCTGGCTTTGAATGGTTATCCTCAGATCTCAGCCTCCTGAGTAGCTAAAATTACGTGTCAGTCACTGGTGTCTGACTTTGACTTTCTATGATGCTCTAGAGACCATTAGCCTGTCCCATATAACTACAGTAAGACAGAAGGCTAAGTCCCACAGGTGGGAAGAGGAGGTGTTAAAAAGGCTCCTTGTGAGGACACGAGTCTCTCATCCTCTGGTTGAAAGCATACACTGCAGCTCCAAGTGCAGAGCTTTCTGGGAACTGAAAACAGATCCTCTCTCACATTAGGCAGCCCCACCCAAACTGAGAAAATCATGGTTATAGTGAAGTAGGGATGCTGGATCTGGCTAGCGCCATCTTGGCCACATGGCAGATGGTAGGAAGTTGAGTTTATCTGGTGCCATCTTGTCTTCATGCTGGAGGCAGGGAAGTCCCACCTGCCAGGTGATGGGTATGCCTGAATTCCTAGAGGCAGGGGTAGTGACTTGGACAATAGGTTACTAGACCTGCCAGTCTTGTAAACTCTCAAGCTCCCTAAGACCCTGCCCTGTGATCTGAACCTATTTAGGTCTAGACCAGTTCAGGTGCCATTTTACACCATGCCTCATGTCACCTGGTCCTCCTCCCAGTCAACATGGCATCCCACTTCAGCTCTTCATTGGAGCTGGTCGGGTTTTTTGTATCGTTTCTCTGCTCTTTCTTTCCTCTCTGGCCCTCATGGCTCGTTTTTTATTTTTTTTTATTTTAAGTTTTTATTATCAAACTGAATTACAGAGAGGTTACAGTTTCATACATTAGGCACTGGATACATTTCTTGTACTGTTCGTTACCTTGTCCCTCATTCCCCCTCCCCCCATGGCTCGGTTTTTTAACAGTGTTAAGTGTATTCAGTGTTAAGTGGGCTATAGATCATTGTGATGGGAATCCACCTGCAGACTACCTGTACTCCAATAAAAGCTCCAAGTCCTACCTCTCAAAATGTGGCTTCTCTGTTTTCTCATCATACAGACCATACATGGCAAAAAGAACCATAACTGGTTTTATTGTTCATCTCCTGGAAATCTCACAAGATTCAGGTCTGTCTTCCACTTCCTGAGCTTTGGGTTTCCTCACAGGCTTGCCAACTGGGAGTTCTACAGCTGTCAGGTGCCTGGTAGGAAACACCCCAGGCAGGCAGCTCAGATGTTAGTTTCTCCTTTATGCAGATTCAAAGTAGACCAGAGAACAGGAAATGAAGGAGAGAGCAGAGAGAAGGTGATGGGATTGGAGATGCCACAGGCCACCTTGGAGGAGTAAAGGCCTTGTTGGGAGATATTTGTAGCTTTTGTTAAAAGGCTGCCTTGGGAACCATGTTGCAATTTCAGACCCTTCTAGACAAGACCCTTTTCTCTACTGGCCCATTGAAAAGTGAGATACAAAAGGAAAACCAAAACTACATTAAGCACCTTAAAAAAAACAAACCAAACCTTAAAATGCCTTTGGAAATTTCAAGAAGTTCTTGAGTGGAATCTTAATTTTATTCCTTTAGGAAATTCAGCATGAACCTGTCTCCCTCTTGTGGAATTAATTTCATCTCTACTAAATTCTCCACATGAGAACTTAGTGAAAAAGAAAAATGTGTGAAACCCATGGGGTCTTGTGGTGTTTTGTCTCTCCATTGTTTTCCTTGGCACAAGAAAAGGAAGTACTGCTATAGGTATCAAAGAAAATGCTTTCATTTCCATGAATTGAACAAATGTATTGAAAGAAGCTTCTAATCTAGCCAAAATTCTGCATGTTAAATATAATGCTTAGAGATTTAGCAAGAATTTAAGATTACTTAATCTTTTCAATTATCAGGTTAAATTCCATCTCCATTTTATGATTAAAGAAGGTAAAGAAGGACCACGATACTAAATTTGTGTCTCATTGGCCCAACTCCACAATATTCTCTGCAGACTTGTTAGCATCAACAACACGATACAATCATGTTCAGTACTTACTGCTCACTTCCCTTTGGCAAAGCATTAGGCCAAGCATTTAGTTACATTATCTTTCTGACTGTTGGAAGCAAAATTCTTAGCCTAAATTTACTAAGATTTATGAACCTTAAAGAGCTTAAGAAACTTGCTTAAGGTCACACAATCAGTTATTTCAGGCATAAATCAGATTAATATCCATGATCCAGAATGGAGATTTAGGAATGAAGAATAACAGAGATACATGACCTTGCTCTCCCAAGCTATGAGAGAGAAGCTGAGACATACGTAAATAAATGCAAATAATCCATAGGATTTTTCCTGTAATATTTTGAAGGAATAGGCTTGTAAATAACATGAGTGGAACATGTTTTATAATTGCTCTTGGAAGGCTAAACTTTCAGACGTGGAGTATTTTTGATTAACCATAAAAGGGCATTACTCATGGGGGACAGCCAGGAAGTAGAAGAGAATGTCAGTCATTATTGCTCCATTATGGATCTAGTCACACACATGGATTGCCAGTTGCTAGTGAGACAGATTTTTACCAACCAGCATGAACATGATATGACACAACTACATTGCTGAGCTGGAAACTCCTGGGGCTGACCAACAAGAAAGGGTAGGGTTACAGAGGCTCTTTTGATATGTCAGTTGTTTTCTTTTTAAAATACTCACTATGCCATCTTGGTCAATTTCCTACAGACTGTCATTCTGCTATTCTTGAACTGAATTTAGGTCTATATACTACAGACAGAATATATAGACTTTGCTAATGGCTTCCAACAAACTATAGACTCTTGATTACTTTGGTGATGCGTTTCATCATAAATTTGCCTGTGAGGGATTGTGCTATTAACCCACCCTTTCTCCAAGCTCCCAGCTCATCTTCAGGAGACTGACTGGTATATTGGAGGGAAACCACAGGGTTTGGTACAGATTTTCCTAAGCAGAGTATCTGCTATTAATTGCCAGGAAGGCAACATAACCTCAGAGCTATTCTAGAATGGTTGGCAAGTGAGGCAGGGCATCTTTAAGCTCACAGATAAAAATGCTAGGTTCTGAAAAAGTGACCTAAATTAGAGGGAAAAATGTTTTCTCTCAGAAAACATTAAGTACTAAGGCAACTTCAAGGTTGGTTAATCCTGAGGTACAGTGATGGCACCCAAGATTCAGGTTTTTGGTTTCTATATTTTTACTCTAGTGTTTTGTCCTGTCAGGCTCATTCTCTAACTTGCTGTACTCATAGTCACAAGACAGCTGTCACACCTCCAGGTGTTAATACACAGAGATGAAAACAATCAGCACCACACAAGTCTCTCTTCCTGGGTTTGTTTTCCCCTTTAAGAGTAAAGGAAAGGGCTGGGAATATGGACTCGTGGCAAGAGTGCTCGCTTCCTATACATGAAGCCCTGGGTTCGATTCCTCAGCACTTCATATACAGAAAACGGCCAGAAGTGGCACTGTGGCTCAAGTGGTAGAGTGCTAGCCTTGAGCAAAAAGAAGCCAGGAACAGTGCTCAACCCCTGAGTCCCAAGCGTCAGGACTGGCAAAAACAAAACAAAACAAAAAGAATAAAGGAATTACTTGCTAAGAAACCCTCCCCCAGTGGATATTTGCTCATAGCTTATGGAACAGAACTAGATCAAACATGCATGTTGAAATTCTCTGGCATGGAAAATATATCTCTACAATGGAATTAGACCAATGGAGATTTGAGACATAGTCTTGGGAATGAAATAGGTCCTGTCCTTAAATGAAGGGGTAGCAGAGAAATGGCTGTTGAGCAAGCAACCAAAGTGACTGCTATGTAAGGCTGGGATGTGTGAGTTGTTATGCATATTTCTGTAAAACACTTCTTTTAAGGACACTATTTTTGTCCAGACCCTGTCTCAACCTTTTGGAATGTAATGGCAGAAATAACTGCACTGAACACCTATAAAAATTTTGAGCCAAACAATTCTGATTTAGGAGAGTAAGGGGAAGAGTTAGGAAAAGTGGAAAGAAGGGGAGAAAGGGAGAGAGGAAGGGAGGAAGAGAAGAGGAAGGGAGGAAGGAAAGGAGGAATGGAGATACACAGAGAGAAACCTTACAAATGTTCAACCCGGTTGACAATGGGAAATTGTAAAGAATAGTGTTCATCACTGTCATTTCACAAGCAGTCTAACAATGGCAATTGTGTTTTTTCCAGTATTTTCCAGACCACCACAGAGAAGAAAGCCCAAGAAGTCTGAATTTCATAGTGTGTGTTTTAAATAATGTCCTTTGACTAGAGAAGTAAGTTTATATAATGAAAACATTAATATTTACCATACTGTGTATCTATTAATGCATTGTGCCCATGTGTGTGACTGAAACTGTAGCTGTTGTCATTTAGGACAAGGCTTTCATACTCAGACAAGGAGGCTCCAAAGTCCATTTGGAAGGAAGCAGCAGAGAGCCAGGGAACTTGCCCTGAACGTGCAGAGAGAGAAAGAGAGAGGAAGAAGAGAGGAAATGAGAAAATGAGCCAAGCTATGAGGCAGGAAGCAACCTCGTGAACTAAATATGAGAAATTCCTGTGGCAGGGCAGTCAAAGGGCCTTCGTGTGCAACTGCATTTGAACTTGTGTTGTTGATACGTGGCCTCTTTGCTCACTCCAAGGCTGTGCTGTCTCACATCACACCCTGAGGCCCATGTGAGTCTTGGAGGGAATAAAAATGGCCAAATTCACATCTAGCTTGGTGTAGGGAAGGGGAAGAGAAGAACCAGAATTTTTGTGAAAGATAATTTAATAGAATAACCCTAGCACCACAGGGACAGTGGCCTCAAACTCAGGCTTCAGACTCCCATGGGATTGGGAAAGGGGTCAAAGCAATTTTATTTAAACCTTAAAGGCAGGAAATTACCATGTGGCACCTGCATTACATTGATATAGTAAGAAACAAAATGTGATGATGCTGACAGAAAGTAACTGATGTCCTTTCTCCTACCTAGCCTAACCATTTGCATGTTTGAAATTTTTTTTTTTTTTTTTTTTACTAGTCCTGAGGCTTGTATTCAGGGCCTGAATACTGTCCCTGGCTTCCTTTTGCTCAAGGCTAGCACTACCACTTGAGCCACAGCGCCACTTCTGGCCTTTTCTGTTTATGTGGTGCTGAGGAATTGAACCTAGGGCTTTGTGCATGCTAGGCAAGCACTCCCAGCCCCAGAAGATGATTTTTTTTTTTTTTTTTTTGCCTGTCCTGGGGCTTGGACTTAGGGCCTGAGCACTGTCCCTGGCTTCCTTTTGCTCAAGTTTAGCACTCTGCCACTTGAGCCACAGCGCCACTTCTGGCTGTTTTCTATATATGTGGTGCTGAGAGGAATCGAACCTAGGGCTTTCTGTATACTAAGTGAGCACTCTTGCCACTAGGCCAAATTCCCAGCCCTGTGAAGTCTTAAAAACTGTATTCAGATGCTAGCTAGTTAGGAGGCTGAAACTGGAGGATCATTGCTCATTGCCAGCCAAGGCAGAAAAGTTTGTGAGACTCTTATCTCTAATTAACTACCAGAAAACTGGAAGCAGAGCTGTGGCTCAAAGTGGTACAGTGCTAGCCTTGAGCAGGAAAGTTCAAGGCTAGCTCCTACACCTGTTTTCAAGCCTCATGACTGAAAAAAATGTTACCTATCTGCCTATTTTCTATCCATCCATCCAGAGAGCAAGTGAGCTGAGTTTAATTGGTGCAGAAAATTAAACAGATTTCTGTCATTTTCTTTCTTTACAGTTTGTGTATTGCTGGACATGATGATGCATGCTTGTAATCACAGAATTTGCAAGGTTGAGGCAGGAGGATCATGAGTTGAGGGCCACTCTGGTTAACCTAGAGAGACTCTGAATCAAAAAGAGAAAAAAAAATATTTTCATTTTACTTCTACATTGTTCTTAGAAACTTTTGGAAGAGTGAAGATACAAGTTAAACGTCTGTCTTAGTGCTGTGTAGCTAGCTTACTTTTCTTCCTTTTACAAAAGTTGGCTCTGGATAGATTTTCTTGAGTCTTTTGTTTGAATGCTAAGTACTGATCTTGAATATCAGCTGTTAACACAAACAGAAGCATAGACTTGGGACAACATCCAGGAAAGCACTGCAGGCCGCCCTTGGCTTAGAAGCAGGGCTGGAGATCTGCCCCGCCCTCCCTTTCCTACCTTCTCATAACCTTTTCTTTTGATCTATCCAATCCAAAGCTGCAATTGCTAACTCTGAGGTTTGGAACATTTTCTGCCCCCTCCCCCACTTTTATTAGCATATGTGAATTGTACCAAATGCTGTGTTTCATTGTGGCATTCCCATCTTTTCACATAATGTACGTTCATGAAGCTCATTCCCTCATTTTCCTGGCTTTGCTCCCTCTCTCTCCCTGTCCCACTGGTGCCTTCCCTTTCTCCTAACAGTTTTACTTCTATTTTCATTCTTGGTTTTTCCTTTTTTTTTTCTCCCAAGACTCCACATATGAGAGAAACATGAAATGTTTGTCTTTCTGAATCTGGCCTATTTTGTTAGCATGATGATTTCCAACTCCATCTGTTTTCCTTCAAATGGCAGGGATTTTCTTAAACATTACATTAAAACCAATACTGATGATTGACAACAAAGCAACACTTGCCTTTTATTTTAATGGGACAATATCACTGTAATTCTAAAATCCAAGGGAATAGGAATATCTGTTTTTCTGTGCCTATCCATGATCATCCCCCCACCCCCCAAACAAGTCTTTCTCACCTATGGGTTAAGACCCCTACACAGACTCTTTCTAATGTCTCAAATGGGGACACCAAATAGTTTCTATACTTCTGTGTAGGCATAGTACTCATCAAATGTGTGTAGATGCTATTATGGCTTAAGGCACAGATTTATTGAAAAGTATTGCTAAATTAATAATAGTCTTTAGTTGTGGAAATGTCTTTGGTCAATGAAATATGACTATTACCATGTGGCTGTTGCATCAGTTCCTTTTTAATGCTTGCATACAAAGAAAAAGAATGAAAACAACTTTAAAGCCCAATGCCAGAGGTCTGGTTAAATGAAAGATTCTATGTTCTTATAACTGATATACTAAGTAACCATTAAAACATCATATAGTACAGTCAAATATGGAATGACAAGGAAAATGTGCAGCATAATATTACTACCTGGGAAATCCAGGCTCTAAACCAGTGTCATGATATATATTCATCAAATATATCACAGAATAAAAGAATATTATTCTGAAGTATTATTATTTATCTCAGGGAATGGGATTACAGTTTATTTTCTTTTCATTTTTTAGATGCTCTATAATTCCAATTATAAGACAAAATTTAAATTTATTTTTAAGGGTCCTCTTACAAAGGAGTTTGCTATCGTCCCATAAATAAATCAGTCTTGGTGACTCTTGGCCTTTTCAACTCACTAGGAGGGCTCAGGTGTTTAATATTTTGGATGAGCGAGGCAATATGGCTCAGCTTTTGCTTGAAGCCCTCTCCCTCACCCTATCATCTGTGGTATTTTTGCTAATGATGTGACTTGATGCATTGTCACCATGCCCTGGGGAGCAAGTGCAGCTGGGCATTTCTTTCTCAGAAACAGGACGGACCTTCTCTAATGGCTGTGAGATATGGAGGCATTAAAAAAAGAAGTGTTGAGATTATAAAATCCTCCCTTACCTCTAAACAAAATTGGGTGTGAGTATGGGGTGCTTAGTATGTATGTATATGGTGTCTTTCAATAAGAGAAAGTAATAATTAGAGCCAAGTGTGGCTCTAGGCTAGAGTGGGCCATTACTGCCCCCTTTTTCCAAGCTTGCAGATGGACAGAATTATGTTGCCTTAATAATGAGACTCTTAAGTGCCAGCTGTCATCCAGCATTGCAGCCCTCCGTGCTAACAAAGCCCTCATTAAATGGTTTGCTCAGAATAATTTGCCTCCTTTTCTTGCCTTGCTGGGCAATTGACAACTTAGCCCCTACACTCCTCCCTCCAGACCTTCAGTGGACACCATTAATCACGGAAAAAGAAGTCTATGTCATGTTTGGTGGGATGCTAATTTTTTAATCCTACATGTCTTCATATTATTTTTATGCCCTGTTTCAAAAGTTTTTAAATGAGGTTGGGAGCTAACATCCTGTGCTATCATTCATTCCATGGCAAAATAATAATTGCTAATTTTCTTCTTCAGAGAATCAGAGCTTTATCAGGAATAACATTATGCAAATGACTATGCAAATGTCAACCAGAGAAGTATCTTGGAGAAAAAGTTCAGATAAAGCCTTCAGAACATATCCAAAGTTGGTTGAAAAAAAATAATAACTGAACATTTTAAACTATAAGGTCACCATAGTAGCAAAGGGAAGTTATTAGAGTAAGAATTTTCTGAGACAGCTCTACCCTCTTGAAAAAA
Source organism: Perognathus longimembris pacificus (assembly GCF_023159225.1). Classification (NCBI taxonomy): domain Eukaryota; kingdom Metazoa; phylum Chordata; class Mammalia; order Rodentia; family Heteromyidae; genus Perognathus; species Perognathus longimembris. Next base: position 36,576,367 of record NC_063164.1, on the reverse strand, counting down.
AAAGAAGCTGGCATACATTAGTATTTATTTTAGCTTATTTTATTTATGACACTATGGGGTGTCCTTGACAATCTTTTGTATGGCATCTAACAGATCACAATGCTTAGCGTTGAAGCTTCTTAGCCTTAAGAATCAATTCTTTATTTTCTCCACTTTCTACTTATTATTCTGATCAGTAGGATGTTTAGCTTTCTCACATTGAATATTATTGGAAGAAAGTAAATGGAATATTTAGGGACAAATGCTGAATTCTTTCAAAACTGAGTTTTTATAGTATTGGTAAAGAAACAGCATCTTTTTTAATAGCCCAGAATATTACATCATCTTTGCTGTTCCTCGGGATGTGCCCTTTAACACCTGGGAAAGAAGTGGGATTTCAGTCAACCATGTAATGGCATCAGCACCCACACTATATTTAACATACTGACATATGAATATGTTTAATTACCCAAATTGGAAAATTGTGATTGCTTGCATTTGGGGTGGTAAAGCTGAGGTTTTCATTTTTGTTTTGTAAAGACTGAGTCTTTAACAGGAAAGAATATTAGATAGTCTAAAATCTACAGAAATAAAATCTATATAAAATCTTACCTCTAGATAGGGAAAACAAAGGCCTCACTGCTCTGCCCTGAAATTTTCATAAAAAATATTCCTCTCTGTACCTATAAATCTATAAATAAACATGTTGGGTGGTTATGCAAATAGCTGCAAATCAAATTAACTGAAGTATAATTGACTCTATGGTGAGCTCAGATAGTATAATCTTTTAGAAAGACTAGGTCAAAGCCCAATAAAATCGACACCAACAAATGAATACATCAAAGAGGGGATGTGGGGCCAAGGGGAGGAAATAAGGGGGAAAGTAAAGGGGAAGGGGAGAAGAAGTAACGAAGTCATTGTATATACCACAAAATTAAGGAAAATAAGGGAAGGGGTTGGTCGAAGAGGGGTGAACAAGTTGATGGGGTAACATTGATCAAGATGCACTGTATTCAAAAATTGCTTTGTACAACTACTTAAAGGTAATATGTTTTTAAAAAACAAAATTCCTCTCCACTATGCAAATGTGCTTCCAAAGAGTAGTGACATACCAAATTAGTGCAACCTGACCACAGCCTCTGAATCAGCTTAGTAGAAATGCAGATCCCTGGGTTCTGCCTAGCTCTAGTCCAGTGTCTGGGGCCTGAGATTGGCATTTTCAGCAGACCCAGCATTCTAAAGCAGTATATTAAGCCATGAAAAATTAGAAAAGGGATAAATAGTTTCCTCTAAGAGGTTCCCCAGGAAGGAGATAAAGAAAGGCTTTAGCACTGGAGGATTGAGGAGGGTAGGTTGTAGGCAATGAGAGAAGATGGTAGCACCTGACAAAAATCCCAGTAACTTAGCACTTTTGTTGAAGGCCGCACAGCCATTGAAGGTTGGGGCCGTGGAGCTCTGTAGCCAGGAGCCAGGGCTGTGGAGTCCTGTGGATCTGGGGACAACTCTTAACTAGGAGCTGCATTCGTTATCATATTTTAATGTCAGTTTTTTTCACATGTGAAGTGGGTATGAAAGTAGAGTTGTCAAGAGCATTAAAAATAGCTGCTAGAAAAATAGAATAATCTAGCTCATTTTTTAAAAGTAGGAGAACCGGGTGTTCTAATGGCTCACACCTGTAATCCTAGCTACTCTGGAGGTTGAGCTCTGGGGATTGCAGTTCGATGCTAGTCTGGGCAGGAAAATCCATGAGACTCTTATCTCCAATGAAAACAGGAAAGTGGCACCATGGCTCAAAGTGGTAGAGCATTAGCCTTGAACAAAAGAGTTTAAGGACAGTGATGAGGCCCTGAGTTCAAGCCCCACAACCAACAAAAATGAATAAATAAATAATAATGTAGAATGGAGGAGTATAAGAAATAGCAATAGACAGGAAGAATGGTTGAAGAATATTATACATATATGTGGAATATCACAATGAACCCCCTTAGGACAATTAATATATGTGCTTAAAAAAGATAAACAAGAAAAATGATAGTGGTTCATGGCCAGTGGAATTGTTGGAGTGGGGTTTCTGTGCATCCAGCATTTACTGCTGTGTGACCTTGCTCGTATCTAATTAAACATTTCAGTTTCTTCATATACCTGGCACCAAGGAAGTAGTATCTACCCTTTGGGGTAGTTTGAGAGTTTTTGAGGATTTAAATGAGAAAATATAGGTACAAATCTATAAAAGTAGCTAGCATAAACAACTCAATGAATGTTACCTCTCATTATCTCATATACAAAAGAGCTGGCACACAGTGAGAACTTATAAATGAGCTATTAGTATAGTAACAATCACCCCTGGCTTTAAGGCAGGCCAAAATATGGTTGCCAAAATCGGTTACACAATCTTCGCTGACTTGCACCCCCATGTCTTGTTTCTAGTCTGTCATCACAGTGTTGATGTAGTTATTTGAGGTGACATCTGCTTCAGATACTTCTTGTATAGTGGTATACATGCATATAATTGGGCAGAGAAATATCTGAATATTTTATGAAGATATGTAGGTGGAAGGGTAGATTGCCTGGGGTGAACTGAAGAGGCCCTCTTGAGAGCAGAGCAACACAACTATAGCAATGGTAGTAGAAGCCGGGATCATAATGAATACACACATAACAAAAAATAATTTGAAAATCCAAAAATGTACTTGCTTGATTAAAAGTCTAGCCCATTCCCTCAGGGATTTGACATTGTTCTTTGTACCTCTGAGTGAAGCTACCCAATAACCACCACAGCAATAGTTTTATTCGATGCTGTTTGAAAATCTCTTGTTCTTGAAATTTGAGAATTAGGGTCTGGTGTTTAGTTCACTATCATTTCTTGCCTCAAAAACCCTCTAATCTTTGTAGGAAAAGAAAAGAATACAGAAAAGCTGTTTGACCTTTGCTTCCTGCTGGGCACTGATGGGACTTATAATTAAAAGAAAATTGGAATGGAACAGTACTGTTTATTCACTGATGACTGAGAGGGAGTGGGGGACCAGAAATGAAGGAGGATGTTGGGGACTCAGAGAGATGAGAAGAATGCAGATCACTACAACAGTTTCACTATGGTTCCTCTTTGGCCAAAGAAGACACTCTAGTCCTTACTGGGGAGTTCTAGAAGGCACACAGATGAAGGAAATTTCTAATGTAGCATTACAAGCTTGCATGCCGTGGGTCTAACATGGTTTTGCAGAACTGAAACGACTGGATAGATAGTTCACTTGTTTCTGTTACATTTGAGACTTTCTAAAGAGGTCAGAGATAACATAGCATTATTGGCTAGAGAGGAATACAGAAATAAATTCTTTTCATAGTTCAGGGCCAGTCTTGTAGAGTACAGAAATAGAGTGTTGTGACATGACAGTAAAGGGTTGGCATTGCTGTTGCCTAACCATTAGCCCTGGGGGGAGTGGGGCTGGAGGTTCCATCCAAAATCTTCCCAAGCATGGTTCTCTTTTTACTAAAACAGACAACCTGTTGTTCTCATGCACTGTAAAGGTGAAGATGCAAAGCATAATCCACCAAAATGCTTTATTAATATGAGATATGTTGAAAGCGGAAATAGAAAGTCTCATTCTGGTCTCATAAACTAAAAAAGTTATTCTTTAAAAGTTTTTATTTAGCTGTACAAAAGAATTTCATTTTAACATACCAGTTTGAGTATCATGCATCTTGATCAATGTATCTACTTCCATCATGCTTCTCCATCACTCCCAACTCCACCTATTCCCTCAAATTACCTGGCCCCATTTTTACATATGTACATTGAATATCACAACATTCACCCACCCTTCCTCTCTCCATGCATTTGCCCTCCTACCCTTTGACTCCCTCCCATCCCTTGACCTCCTCCCTTCTGATAATACGTGTAAAAACAGTTATTTGTTAGATCAGGATAAAATTAATATCACTATTAACATTTCACACAACTTTATACTTTCATTTAACAAATATTGTGGATCACCTTCTGTGCTGGTCACTGTGACAACCTTGTGTACCAACTGGATGTAGAAGCTGGATTCAAGATCTAACATTCTAAAGGTGAAGGTTAAAAAGCAAACAACCCTGGGCTGGGAATGTGGCTTAATAGTAGAGTGCTTGCCTTGCATGCATGAAGCCCTGGATTTGATTCCTCAGCACCACATAAACAGAAAAAGGCTGAAGTGGTGCTGTGGCTCAAGAGGCAGAGTGCTAGCCTTGGAAAAAAAAGAAACCAGGGACAGTGCTCAGGCCCTGAGTCCAAGCCCCAGGACTGGCTAAACAACAACAACAACAACAACAACAACAACAACAACAATAACAACAACACAGATTAAAAGAAAAGCAAACAACCTTCAAATTCAGAACCTGTAATACATGGCAGCTGGTAAGTCTAACTTATAGACTACATAAAAAGTATTTTTTTAAGAGTTGATATTTAGAGTGATCATGTTGAAGGCTGAACTTGAGTGGGATATGAAGGAATCTGAATACTTCGACAAGGAAGTGGAGGGAAAGTTCTCAGATGAGGCATAGTGATGGTGGGTAGCTCACTTTTGCTGGACCACAAATCTATCTGTGAGAAATAAAGTATCTGCTGGTATCACATTGGAGAATTTGGACTATATTTGGAGAACTTGCAAATTATGAACATGTTTGAGCAGGGAAGGGGCATAATCAGAGAGGAAAATCAGGGCAATGTAATCTCATGGAGTTGGGCAGGAAGGATTGCATCAGGAGAGTCTGGAGCCTGGAGATCAAACAGAAGAGGTAAGCCAAAGGTCAAGTAGGAAGTGAGCTAGCTCAGAGCTAGGACCATTCCACTGAAATAAAAAAGAAACTGTACACAGTCAATTGTAGTTTAGACACTAATTGGTTAATGGAAAAAGGATTTGATTACCAGCTAGACAGCATCCACATAGCTTTGTTAGTCTGAGGCCAAAAGTCAGTAGCTTTTGTAGAACATAGTAAAAATAACTATATACCAAATATTTTAGGTGCTTTTGGTGACAGCAGAAAGCCAAACCTGGAAATACAGAAAGACCATCTATTTTTTAATGTATAGTTTTGAATGCTTGTATGTATACACACTCATTCATTCCAGGATGAGAAAATGCTTATGGTGGAATAAGACTGACAATGGCAATATTTGGGTGGCATCTGCTTGTTAGGCTAGTACTCAGGAGGCTGAGGCAGGAGGATCTCAAGTTCAAGGCCAGCCTGAGTTACAAAGTAACATTTAATTCAAAAAAACAAAAGAAATGCTATTGGCCTTGGCAAGGTTGGAATCTTAAGGGAAAACAATCAACCATTAGTTGGAATGTTATTCTACTTTTTCTTCCTGAAGGACAACTTCTTATTCTCAAGAAAAAATTCTGATATGAATTATGTCAGCTGAAGCTTAGCAGGTACTCTTTTTGTGTCCCACACCAATGAAAGTATTGTTCCTTGTGGCCAATAAGATATGTGTTATAGTAAGAGCTTGATTTAAGTCTCCCAGAGAAAGAAGAGAAATTGGAAAGTCAAGTTTGGCATATGTGCTTTAATTTGTGATATTAATGAATATTCAGAGTGGGAAACCCAGTTTTGAGATGTGTGGCAGGGAGATCAGGTTAAACATCTGACACCAGATACTTTGATATATATCATTCCTTATTCATTGCTAAATGTTTCCCCCATCTTTTCCCTACAAAGTATTACAAACAAGCTAAAAGGACTGACAACAAGTGCATAGCTTCTTGGTCATAATTTGCTGTGAGGCCAGATGTTTCATGTAATATTTATAAGGGATGATCTTTGTAATTGGCAGGAAAGTGGTGTAGAGTGCTGCAATAAATTAGAAAGGGAATACAAACAGGCCTACTTCCCTGAGCAATGATCAATGATCATTTTATAGGTAATGTTTCTATCAGCAATTTAGAGTCATTTACCCTTAAATATGGTCTTCCTAAGGAACTTGTGCATCTTCAAGTCCTTCACCTCTGAAGGAGGCTGCTGTATAGAATTCCTCTTACTGCAGTGCATTTTGAAGGACAGCCCTATTCATACCATTTGGTTAATATCACTCTCCACCTCTTAGATGGTAAATTTTATGAAGATCTGGCTCCTTACTCAAACTTTCTACTGGAATATTTAATATTTTCCTTTTATTTATCATGGCAAAAATAGCTCTTTACCCTGAGCAAACTGCTTTTTACTCAGCCTTCTCCATCACTAAGTTTCTTAGCCAAATTCACGGAAATCATTCTTGACTCTTCTTTCCCTCATCCACGTAGTTTATCCAGCTGAAGAGTCCCTGTCAAGTACAGCCCTCAAGTATGTCCAATGCCTACCTGCTTTTCATCTATTACGCTGCCAGAGTCCTACTCCAACCACCATTCTGTCTTTGTAATGGCCTCTGAGCTGGCCACCTTGGCCGGGTAGCACTTTGCAAGGGTAATCTGGTTAGGCCACTTACCTGCTTAAAATCTCCAATGGCTTCCTATTGCAGTCCAAGTAAATTTCGAGCTCCTTATTGTGATTGCCAAGACTTTATGGTATCTTAACAGCATAGACAGCTCCTTTTTCATTTGAGATGATCAACTGTAATAGGCTTCTTTTGATTCTCTGAGAAATACAGAGCCTCACAAACCACTTCCTAGGACTTCTCCACCATATTTTGACTGGCTTATTTGCAGGATATACCCAGTACCAGAAAGGAAGCTTAGAATGCATGGATGTAGATGCTAAATGGCTGAAGGTAATATTATTGAGCACAAGTAGCATTATAGAAGCCAGGTGTTTTGGTTAGGGTATCATCAAGACCAAGACAAATCTAGATCACCTTGAGACTTAGAGAAACAGAACAAGGTCAGATTTGTTTACCTAAAACATTTATGTGCAAGAAATTCTTTTAATATACAGCTTTCTACTTTTTTAATGCTAAAATATTCCACAAGGTAAGAAGATATAATATTTGAATGTATGTATCCAATCCACTTAGTTTGTGCATGGATGGCCAATAATAGCAAGTATTTTACATATGTGATTGAATGTGGAAAGGTGTTGGCATATTGCAATGGTAAAATAGCTTTTAAAATACCTCAGGGCCTGGGTGTTGTTCTTGAGCATTTTTTTGCTCAAGGCTAGCACTCTACCTCTTGAGCCACAACTCCACTTATAGATATTTTTAGTGGCTAATTGGAAATAAAAATTTCACAGACTTTCCTGTCTGGGCTGTCTTTGAACCGCAATCCTCAAATCTCAACCTCCTGAGTAGTTAGGATTATAAGTATGTGCCACCAGTGTCCAGCTTAATTTTCAGATGTATACTGTAGCAAACTGTAAAAGCATACAAGATCACTTTCAAATCAAACACCAGTCAGATGCATATTAATATACAATATACGAGTTGAGTAACTTTTTCTGAAATGTTTGGAACCACACGTTTTGGTTTTTAGACTTCAGATTTTTAAATATTTGCATATGAATAATATGATACCTTGGTAATGATATTCATCAAAACAATAAATTCATTAATGTTTCATATACACGTTATACATATAGCTTAAAGGTAATTTTATTTTAGTGCACTTGGCATTTGTAGTGTGGCCTATTACATAAAATCATATGTAGAATGTCCTAGTTGTAGCATTGTATTCAACCTTTAAATTTTTTAGATTTTAGAACGATTAGGATTCTATATTTTTAGGAAAGAGATATTCAACCTTTAATCCTCTACCTTAGGCTATGTCTTTTCCTCTCTTTCTCAGAGTGTTGTTTTCTTCTGTGGTTTAGAGCAAGTTACCAATGGAACCTATTCATTGCTTAATTTAACTGTCTCTTTTTCCCAGGTAAAAATATACACAAAGACTGGGAACATGATTAAAGTAGTAAACTGTTTTCTTATCAAGTGCAAGATCCTAAGTCAAATTCCAGAACTCATTCAGATTAGATAGATGGAATATCTATCTATCTATCTATCTATCTATCTATCTATCTATCTATCTCTACCTCTATTTATCTCCAACAAATAAATATACACAATAACTTCTTTAAAGAAACTGTAACTTTTCCTCCCTCAGGATTTCTATTAATAAGTACAACAAAGCTAGGAAGATTTGAGCTCTTTTAAAATATGTAACCCATAGTAATGAATTCATTACCATATAATACTTAAAGCTTTGATTATCCATACATGAGAGCTTCCATTATTAATGATTGCTTATGAAATTAATCTTTCTAACTTTCATTATGATTCAAATTAACTTGATTAGTTGGTCTAATGATTCATACTTCTATCACCCTCTACTTTTAATTTCTGAAGCCCAAAATGACATAAAATGTCTTTAGGGGAACAGCACTTAAAATTAGGATTTTACATTGATGTACTAAGTAAATGAGTTGAATTGATGAAGAGCAATGGAATGTAGTTTTCTTTCATACACTGTCCTCTGGTGTTTAAATGTCCACACTGCACATTAAAATGAAAACCCCAAACCAAGCATAAAACATTAATAGCTCCTTGTTTTTGTTAAGGTATGTTTACTTTTACATTTTTCTTCATAGTTATTTACCTTGTTGAGATAAGTGAATGAATAAAAGAAGTCATTGACATGATAAAGTTTAAGTGTGTTCTAATATTTCAAATTAAGGGCTTATACAATGCACATTTGTGATGACAGGAGAGAAATGATCTTTTGAATAGTGAACATAGAGATTTCTCTTATAGTGAAATAATTTAGCATTAAAGAACTTAATTCTCCTCTAGATTTGTGTGTGTGCATGCATGTGTGCATCAGTACTAGGGCTTGAAATCAGAGCTTCAAGCTCTTGGTTGGCTTTTTTTTTTTTCACTCAAGGCTGGCACTCTACTACTTGAGCCACAGCTTTGCTCTGGCTTTTTGCTGGTTAATTGGAGATAAGAATCTCTTGAATTGGTCTGTCAGGGCGGACTTCCAACTGTAATCCTCAAATCTCAGTCTCCTGAGTATCTATGATTACAGATATGAGACATCAGTGCCTGCTCCTTCCTAGATTTTCATATTTATGAGTCCTTACTAGGGGTTTAGATAAGGAGTATTTGGTGATGCTTGTGAAAATAGGGACATTAAACTCTCAATCAGGTATTGTGTGTGTGTGTGTGTGTGTGTGTGTGTGTGTGTGAATTCTGTAATCCTAATGAATACCTCTCCCCCCCCCCCCATTTGTTTGAGCACCTTTCAATATCTTTGTGTTAAACTGAAATTTGAGTTAAAATTTCCTAAGTGGTACTTTTTTTTGCTTTAATTTAGGTTATAATTTACATGGAATATTTTTAAAGTATCTTTAAAATTGGAAGCTAGACAAGTAGATTTAGTAGGTTTTTGTTGTTTTAATTTTTTATTGCTAGTCCTGGGGCTTGAACTCAGGGCCTGGGCACTGTCCCTGAGATTGTTTTGCTCAAGGCTAGCATTCTACCACTTGAGCCACAGCACCACTTCTGGCCTTTTTCTGTTTATATGGTACTGAGGAATCGAAGCCAGGGCTTCCTGCATGCTAGGCAAGCACTCTACCACTAAGCCACATTCCCAGCCCTGTTTTTAGTGTTTTGAACAATTTTTTTTCTTAAATGACTGAGTGTAATCATTGTGCATTTCCAAATGTTACAAATTTACTTCTATTCATTTGTTAAAATTAACTGAGGAAGCCCAGTGATATGTGGTTATGGGAAGAGAAGGTATAGGAAATGAGATATATTAGGAGGAGACTGTGTTATTTTTTTTTGTTATTCATTTATTTATTTTTGGCCAGTCCTGGGGCTTGGACTCTGGGCCTGAGCACTGTCCCTGGCTTCTTTTTGCTCAAGGCTAGCACTCTGCCACTTGAGCGACAGCGCCACTTCTGGCCATTTTCTGTATATGTGGTGCTGGGGAATCGAACCCAGGGCCTCATGTATATGAGGCAGGCACTCTTGCCACTAGGCCATATCCCCAGCCCCGAGACTGTGTTATTTTGTGACACTGGGCGCAAGTTATTCCAAGTAGCTAGCACATTGGCAGGGCATGATGAAGTCACTATGATTTGAGGTCTAGTCCTTACTTAGCTCAGCAGATTCAGAATCCGGAGTCTGTGACTTAACCATGGATGTCTTACTACCTAGGAAGTTACTGTTACTACTAATAATAGCTAACATTTATTAGAAGCCTAATCTGCTGGGCTGCAGGTTTTAACTATATTACTTCATTTAATCTTCATAAAAACTTCCTTTGGTGAGTACTATCATTTTTATAGGGGAAGAAACTGTAGTTCAGAGCAGTTATTTGCTCTAAATCACCCAGCTAGACTGAAATAAAAATGCTAATTTTATAATAAAAGAGAATAAAAGTTAGGTCCTATAATAATGATATCTTGGTGTAAGAAAAAGAAATGCCAGTTTGTGGTTACAAAACTTGCGGTTTAGTTTAAATATTCAATCTTGTCAATGAATCATTGTGACTACAAACCCAGAAATCTCTTTGTGATTTCTAGGAACTTTTGGATTTCTCATTTTATTTCTTCAGTTGCTCACTCACTCATAATTCAACAACATGTTACATCAGTCTCCATGTGTTTGCCTATTTTCTGAGGTCTGTTTTACTATTGAGCTCTGGTTTTACCCCAGATAATCTGATAAAATTAAAAGTATTTCAATTTTTAAAAATTTGTCAAGACAATCTCTTCTTTCCTTCTCCCCCTCCCCCTCCTCCTCCCCCTCCCCTTTTCCTCCTTTTGCTTAGACAACTGCTTTTTGCTCAAGGAACCACAGCTCCACTTCTGGCTTTTTCTGTGATTGGAGATGAGTCTCATGGAGTTTACTGTCCAGGCTGACTTCAAACTGTGACCCTCAGATCTTAGCCTCCTGAGTAGGCACTGATACCCAGCTTTAAGGCTGTTTTATGCCTTAAAATATGATCTATTTTGGAAAAACTTACACAGGCTGTAATAAATATTCTGTAAATTCTGTCAAGTCCATTTAGTCTAGAGTGTCATTGAAGTCTGAGGATTCTTTGCTTATTTATGTTTTGTTGGAATGACATGTCTTTTGGTGAGAATGGGATATTCAAGTCTCCCATTAGCATTGTGTTGGACTCTGTCTATGCTTTTATGTTGAGTGGTATTTGTTTAATGACATTGAGTGAACCAACATTTGGTCCATAGCAGAGAGCAGTTGACATTTCCTTTGGAAAGATTGCTCTGTTTATTAACATGGAGTCACCTTCTTTGTCTCTTCTGATTCATATGAATATATCTACTGTGACCTGCTTTTGGGTTTTTTGATTGGTAGATCTTTTTTCCAACCTTCTACTTTAAGCCAGTTTGTTTTGTCAGAAAGATGCATTTATTGTAGGTAACACATGCCAGGTTGTGCTTTTCAATACAATTTGTCATTCAATGTTTCTTGACCAGAGAATTGAGACCACTAACATTCAATGCTATTGGAAGGTTTGTAGTAATTCCTACCATTTTTTTCCTTATAGTGTTTAGTATTTTTCCTGTCTTCATTTGTACATCTGCTTATCTGCTTGTGTTTTTTCCTGTGTTTTTATGGTTGCATTTTCCTCTCTCTTCTATGTATACAATTCCTTTCAATATCTTCTGTAGTTCTAGTTCAGTGATCCTAAATTACTTTGCTTTTTGTTTAGCATGGGAGGTTTTTATTTGTCCCTAGTTATGAATGATAGCTTTGGAAGATAGATTAATCTAAGTGGACACTTGTTTATTTTCAGGGCTTCAAATACATCATGTCTTCCTTGCTTTTAAGGTTTCTGGTGACAAGATCTGTTATTTTGGCATTATTTACCATTGTATGTGACTGGGTGTTTCTCTCTTGCAGTTTTCAGTATTTCCTTGTTAAAACAAGGTGTGTCTTGGGCTGGTTCTTTTCTCATCAAATCTTTTGTCTGTCTTCAGTGCCTTCTATACTGGAATGACTGCTTCTTCCCCAAAATTTGGATTTTTTTTATTTAATTGAGCATGTTTTCACATTTTCTTCTTCTATGCCTGATACAGTCTCTTAATACTGTCCCATATTCCACTTATCTTTCCTTTTTTCCCTACTTCCTTGTTTGACTATCCTAATACATCTGTGCTGTCCTTTAGAATTGTTACTGTTTTCATTTTGATCCACTCTAATGAGGAGGTCTTCCCCAGTATTTTTCTTTTCTTTTTCTTTTTTGCCAGTCCTGAGACTTGAACTCTGGGCCTGAGCACTGTTCCTGGCTTCTCTTTGCTCAAGGCTAGCACTCTACCATTTGAACCACAGTGCCCCTTCTGGCTTTTTCTATATATGTGGTGCTGAGGAATCGAACCCAGGGCTTCGTGTATACAAGACAAGCACTCTACCACTAGGCCATATTCCCAGCCCCCCCAGTATTTTTCTTTGAGTCATTGAGCTTTTTATCTCTAATACTTTTAAACTCTTTTACAGGATTTCTGTATCCTTATTGAATTTCTATTACATATCTTGTATTTTCTTCCTTCAGCTATTTGTTTTTATCTTCTATGGATTCATTTAATTTTTTTATACATGTCCTTTTACACTTTTTTTTGTCAGTTGTGGGGCTTGAGTTCAAGGCCTGGGTGCTGTCTCCAAGCTCTTTTGTTTAAGGCTAGTGCTCCGCCACTCTGAGCCATAGCTCCACTTCCAGCTTTTGAGTGGTTAATTGGAGATAAGAGTCTCATGGAAACTTTTCTGCTTGGGCTGCCTTTGAACTCCGATCTTCAGATCTCAGCCCCCTGAATAGCTAGGATTACAGGCTTGAGCCATTGGCACCCATCTGCTTATCAATTTTTAAAATGTAATTTTATTATTATTATTTTGTTGTTGTTTAGGTAGTACTGAGGAATGGAACCTAGGCCCTCATGCATGCTAGGCAAGCACTCTGCCACTAAGCCACATTCCCAGCTTCTCTTTATTATTCTTATAACAATGCTTTTGAATTATTTGTCTGGGCCCGCTGCTCCTTTTTCCTCCTCCTATTTTTTTTTCTTCTTCTTTCTTCACATTCCTAGCAACCATTATTCTAGAATTGTTGACCTTTGGAGTTATCCTAGTATCTTTGTCTTATTTTTTTCCATATGTGTGCTCTTGCATTGAGATTTATGTGTCTAAAACTTATGTGTCTAAGATTAATTCTTTGCCTGGACATTTTGATCACTTGTAGTTGAGTGTTGCAGAGCTAGGCAGCACTGTGTAATAGGGGGATTGTGGCATAGTTTCTTCCCGAAGTTCTCATTTTCTTCAGACCCTGCCTAGCAGCTAAGACTGAATCTTGGGTAGTATAGTGTGAGCTCAGAGCTCTTTTCCCTGCCTATTATTAAGTCCCCAAAGCCTCTAGACAGCGCCTAGGTGCCCAGTACTCTGTTAAACACAGCTTTAACTTGTTTCTGTAGTGAATCTCAGGCACTGAGACTTGCCCCAGACTTGCCTTAACAGGGAAGATGGAGGTCACAGAACTCCAGGCCCTTTACTTCCAGAGCTCCTGATGCAGTTTTAAATCCTTACCTTTATCTCATTCCTTCCTTCTCTAATTCCATTTCTCTTGCTGTCTTATTGTTCTCTAAGCTCCTGAGATACAATTCAATGTTTAGGCCTGCCTGGCTGCAGGCTTCTTGCAAGAAGCTATTGTAGACTGCTCTCTGGAAGCTCCTAAAATCTGAGTCTCTACCAGTAGAACTGAATGTCCAGTTTCCTGAAGTATCCTTCAGACATGAAACTTCTCTCACCAGCATGGTGTGGCTACCAGCCACTTCCCTAGCTCTACCCCAGAGCTCTTAACTTGACCAGAGTCAAACCTTTTTCTCTCTTTGGCAGCCTCAGATGACAATCTGCCACCCCCAAGACTGTGGCTTAGTAACCTAGAAGTCCTTCAGGCCAGATCATTTTCCAATCTCCATTTCATATACAATGAATACTATAATGTGTGGAGATTTTCTCTGGTTCATTTTACTTAGCATAATGTAGTCCAGGTCCATCCATGTAACAGCATAAGCCAATTTATTTTTTCCTATTTTTTTTGGTCAGTACTGGGCTTTGAACTCAAGACCTTATGCTTACTTAGCTTGCTTACTTGGCTGGTGTTCTACTACTTAAACCATGCTTCTAGCCCGTTTTTTTGTTGGTTACACTGGGGATAATGTTTCATAAACTTTTCTGCCCAGGCTTGCCTCAAACTGTGATCTTCCAGATATTAGTCTCCTGAGATTTTAGGATTAGATGAGAGCTACTGACACTTCTGATACATCTTTCTTTTTTATTCTCATATCATATTCCATACACTGAATATAGTGAACTTTTGTTTATATTCTTGAGTTGATAGACATTAGACATTTCAGCTATTATGAATAGTACTGATATGAACATTGTTTTCCAAACAGACTATATCTTCTTACAGTTTTCCCAAGCAATGTATAAGTGTCTTGATTTCTCCTCCCCCACCCCACCTTTTTTGTGTGTGTGGTACTAAGAATCAAACCTATGACTTCCACAAGTGCTCCCCCATTAAGCCACATGCCCAGCCCTGTCTTTAATTTTAGCCATCCTAGTGGACATAACTACAATCTAAGGTTTCATTTATGATTAGTAATTCATTAATCATTTTTTTATTGAGACAATAACTTTTTCCATAAGCCAGTTTGGGCTCAAACTGGTTCCTCCTATCTCAGCTTCTAAATGGTAATCACAGGCCTAGATATTTTCTTCCCTTTTATATGCTGGTATTGTGAATTTTTTTAACCTTCCTTCACTTCTTTTGGTCATGTGCTTTGGAGCATAAAAGTTTAAAATTCAAGGGTGTACAATCAATCACATTCAAAAACTTATTGTTTGTTCTTTTGGTAATAAGAAACTATTGCTTAATGCCAAGTCACAAAAATTTTAGGCCTACATTTTCTTGTACATGTAGTTCTATGACCAATTTAATAACCTACTTTTTTACTTTCTTTCTTTATAGGTTTCAAATGTCTATTATAACAGCATACATTATTTATTATTCATTTTATTTATTTAGCTATATTTTTTATTTTTGCTAGTCCTGGGGCTTGAACTCAGAGCTTCTTTTTGCTCAAGGCTAGCACTGTATCACTTGAGCCACAGTGCCACTTCCAGCTTTTTCTGTTTAGGTGATACTGAGGAATTGAACCCAGGGCTTCATGCATGCTAGGCACCCTACCACTAAGCCACATTCCCAGCACCAAGCACTCATTATTTAATCTTTGAATCTTACTCTTCTGTAGAACAGAGAAGTGGGCTGTCTTTAAATGAAACTACTATATACTGAAAGCTTGTTCATCTTGTGTGGAATCTTTGAGAAAAAAATGGGGCTCCAAGTTCTTTGGGTAGGGGCTAACAGAGAAATTATTTAAAATTTGTTTCATAAATACATAGAAGAGATTGTTTCATATTTGGAGGTGTTTGCAATTTAGCAAAATACACAGCTTTGCCTGAACTAAATGGGAAGCCAGGACCAAAAATGTAAGTATCTTCACTTTTCAGAATCTTAGAATAAAATTTTTCTTCATGTGAGTCAATTTTTTTTTTTAGGCCAGTCCTGGGCCTTGGGCTCAGGGCCTGAGCACTGTCCCTGGCTTCTTCCCGCTCAAGGCTAGCAGTCTGCCACTTGAGCCACAGCGCCGCTTCTGGCCGTTTTCTGTATATGTGGTGCTGGAATCGAACCTAGGGCCTCGGGTATACCGAGGCAGGCACTCTTGCCACTAGGCTATATCCCCAGCCCCCGTGTGAGTCAATTTTGTACCTGATAGAGTTGGAAGTTTAACAGAACAATTCTACCTATCACTTAGAGGAATGTGTCTGCTTTCTAACTAGGCTACAGATGTACTCTTGCAGATAATTCAAGGTGATAAAGACAATTAGCTGCAGATTTTCAGGTCTGGGTTTTGCAAGGCCCCCTGGTAGCCAAAATGTACCATGTGCTCCCATTAATTGCTGCTCCCTGGGTTGAAATCTAGAGCTAAGAAGCTGACAGTTCACTGTAAAGAGTTCTTATCTGGCAACTGAGTTTTCCCAAGTTAACAAGGCATAAGGTCATTAATTCTCAGGAGATTAGAAAAGGCACAATACTTTAATGAAGTCTTATTTGTTGGGAGTGACTAGAGACCATGGCTTAACTGAGGACCTTTTATAAAATGAACTTAAATTTCTAATTACTATAATTGAATGATTTACACACACACAATGACATGGTAGTTTCCACAAGACAATCAATGAGAATAACAACATTTTCTTATAAAGTATGGAAAATAAGCTTCCTAAATTTATGACAGGACTTCTACCATTATTATTTATATTCCAATATCCATGTTTGTATTCATTTAAAAATCATATTGTCTTTTCTTAGATAGATAGCAATAGGCATTCAAAACACAAGGATGCAACATGAATCATGAATCAGAAAATAGGAATTTAAAAATGTATTAAAATTATTTTATTATCACTAAGTAAATTGCACAAAGGAGTTTCCCTTTTAACAAAGCAGTTAATGATGCAATATATCTTGATCAATGTCACCCTTTCAACATTCTCACCTATTCTTCCTGTACCTATCCCTTCATTCACTCTTAAATTTTTAGGATATACAAATATAATTTTGATAGGTTATTCCTCCATCTGATTAAAGACAACTGATAAATAATTACTTAAGTGAGGGATCAAAGCTGGATTATATCCAGAATTTCTCAACTGTGTGTGTGTGATGTGTATATGTGTGTGGTGTGTGTGTGTGTGTGTGTGTGTGTGTGTGAGAGAGAGAGAGAGAGAGAGAGAGAGAGAGAGAGAGAGAGAGAGAGAGAGAGAGAGAGAGGGGATGGGGGTGACCCAACACAGAAAGGATGTGGCATGTGGTGAGAAGAACAAGGACGAAATGTTTCTAGAACATCAGTTAGAGAGATGAATGGGAGCACAATGATGATGAAAAACTAGAAGCAATAATTAATGCAGGAAATGTCCTTTGATCCTTTTGTACAAAAACAAAGCAACCTGTTTTAAACCCTCCTCCTTGTATCTCTTGCTTATGTTTTTCTCCTCTGATGAAAACTTTCATTCCCTATGCTTCACGCCACCAGAGAGAAGACAGAGACTTTCAACAGCTGTTTTCAGTCTCAACTTTGAGTAAGAATGCTACACAATACCAAACCTTCAACTTTTGACTTCTTCCAGCTTTATCTGAGTGATAATACAATGAGGAACTTCATGGCTATGAAAAAATACAAGTACCTTATACTTACACAAAGAAAGCCAGCTTAGCATCCATTAGCAATAGATTTTCTTTAAAAAAGTGTTATTTCTCTGTGACCCAGGAGTCGCAGAAATAAAATGATTTTTGAAAGGAGGAGTCCTCACATTGGAATAAAGACAGCAGTCTACCTCTGAAATCAAATTGTGCTGAAAATAGTTGCAAGTGAATCAACTTCAGTGAGAAACAAATTGTTTGAACAATAGACTTAATTAACTTGTGTTTATGTCTTCTCTCATGGTAGGTGTGAAGTCCCAGAGCACCTGGGGATACACCTGAGTTAGAGCCCAGAGTAGCTTCCAGAAGAGTGTGAAAAATGACTGATGCGTTAAATAAGGCCATAATGGTACAGTAGCTCTCCCCTGCTGTCCCTTGTGAAGGCTCCCGAGGGAAGGAATTATAGAGTATCCTGGAGCTTTGTCTACTGTATTTCTTTTAACTTTAAAAGAGCATTTAGCACTAATGGAAGTGCAGTTTGGATTGGCTTATAAAGGCCTCTCCATTAGCAGATGCATACTGCTTCTAGATGATAAAAAAAGATTGGCAGGAAGGTGAGATCTAGCTTCTCTCATGCCTGGCTTGATGGAGAGAAATCTCTTCCTTGTACCATGGCATGTATTTGAGGAAATGCTTCAAGGGCTTTACCTGAGGTTTAGTTGACCAGTTACATAGAACTGAATACTTAACTTCTGACTTTGGGAATTCTTCTGTCCTAAGTTAGGCTTGTCTTCCCTAGACAGTCTTCATCTCAGCTATTTATTGTAATGCATATTAATTAAATTCTGCAATAAAATGTTTAGAGGCACAGAAGACTGTTTAGGACAGGGAGAGACATAACTTTTCTCTAGCTGTGTTTTCAACTTGCTTTAGCCACTACTGATTGAGTTATGAAATTCACTTGGTTTCCTGCAATAAGAAAATCCAATCTACTTAGTATTAATCTTTTCATAGAGATCAATTGCATTCAGTGTTAATGAGGTAATATTCACTTGATAGAGAAATGGCTACTGTACTTCATTATCTAAATTCTTATTTCCTGTTGAAGGGATTGCCGTTAATTTATGAGTGATAAGTCAAACTAGTCAAGGACTTAGTTTGATTCTAAGAGAATAATTGAACATAATGTAGTTGCTTAAAATGCTAACCTATGACATATGTGAATTTATACATGATTTATTCATTCCTCAAACAACTAGCCAACAACTCTACTTTCCCATGACCAGCAGTGCCTGGACTGCTAACTCAGATGAAATGAGGTACCTTCAGAGGGCTTTAGACATACATAGGGGCTGGTAATTCAAAGATGAATAAGGCAGTCATAAGGGGGTTACAGTAGAAGGGGACCTGTTTTGATATGACCAGTTCTATCATTTTTAGAATATGTTCATTAAGGGTGACTTTGTGAATAGATTTCATTAGGTTCTCTTACCTTGTGGCAGATAACTGTCAGCCTTCAGACACCAACTTTCTTGAAGCAAATATGATATACTCATATAAACTCATTCCCCAAACTGATTTTGTGCAAGAAGCAGTGATTAGATACTGAGAAATTCATGGTCTGCTCTAGGAGTCAGGATTTCTAGAGGAGAGAGCCATGTAAGCAGTGGGCTAAGTAGAAATAGCTTCATTGAAAAGCATGAAAGCAGCATAGAGGAAGTCACATAATCTGTGCTGTCTGGTGAAAGCTGTGGAGGTGAGCATATTGTTAAGTCTTAGAAGTTGACTGTGAGGAAAGAAGATAGAGATGGGTAATTCAAATGTAAGGAACAGTAAAAGAAAAGAATCTGGACAAGAAACCGCCTAATAGGCCATTTAGAGAAAACTGGGAGATCCTATGTGGCCAGTACTCTGAATTAATGACAGAGAATAGTTAGGTGGGAGGGCAAAGAAGCTGATGGGGTCAGAGTAGGTATGCTGCTCTGACAAGAATCGTTTAGAGAGTTTTAAGCAGGGAAATGAAGTTGGCTTGTGTAAGAGGAATAGGCTCATAATGTCCATGGGAGTGGAGTCAGCTGTGTACTGGAAAAGGTAGAGACTAATGGGAGCATGAGTTTGTAGCTCTCCTGGAAAGAGGTGCTGTGAATCCATTGGGGAGCAGAAATGAAAAGCAAAGATGCTGTGGACTGAGAATAAACTCATCAATCGAATGAGTAGAGAGGACAAGGATCCTGGAGAGAAATATGACCGTGGGTAGAGGTGTTGACCGAGGTCATTGGCTGGGGTCTTCTGACAAGATGAGCTCAATGTGCAGGCTTACGTGTCATGTGAAGTTAACTGCTAGGGGCATTAGGAGAAGGAACCAAAATACTAGAGGGGTTGGGGTCTGAGATTATGTCGTCATAGGGAAACATTGGTTTGGAGGGTGAATTTAATTGAATGAAAAGGATCTGATCTCATATAGTATTAGAGTAGAATGACAAGCTATGGATCCAATACAGTGACAGTTGAGGAGGTTACTTAAAATACATTATACTGCTGAGATATTTCCACTACCAGACATAGAGCTGAACTTCTGCTTTGGTGAGACAGTTTATTTAACATTACGGAGGTTTCTTGTTTATTGTTTCAATCAGTTAGATATCAAGTACCTCTCCTGTGCGTTGTTCACCAATTCTAATATCAGAGACAATGCCTCAGGAAAGCAAACTTTTAATTAATAATTATTATTAAATAGATTTTAAAAATAGTTATTGTAGGGCTGGGGATATAGCCTAGTGGCAAGAGTGCCTGCCTCGGATACACGAGGCCCTAGGTTCGATTCCCCAGCACCACATATACAGAAAACGGCCAGAAGCGGCGCTGTGGCTCAAAAGGGCTAGCCTTGAGCGGGAAGAAGCCAGGGACAGTGCTCAGGCCCTGAGTCCAAGGCCCAGGACTGGCCAAAAAAAAAAAAAAATAGTTATTGTAGAGATGATGTATACAGAGGGGATATAGCTACATGAATCAGGTAATGCATACAATTCTTTTTGAACTATGTCTCCCCTTCCCTGGATTTCTCAGTTTTTCCCTCCTGTCTCCACAAGATGTACAGTTCCTTTTCCACATAGTGTCTAGTGAGTATACTGTTATATTTGTTCACCATTGTTCCACCTTTTCTGTGTCCCCCCCACTTGCCCTCCCAAATACAAATAAAATGACAAGACAAATGGAAAAGAAAAAAAGAATGGCATCAACACAACCAAACTCTTGTTTCTTTTTCTTGGAGTTCATTTCATAAAATATTATTTTGTATGATCATCTGCACATAGCCATTGAGCCTTTGTCAACCACTCCCATGCATGACCTCCTTTTTGGCCTCTGTGTGTTTGTCAAGAGTTCTATATAACTTATCAGTATGTCCCAGTATATGTGTGTGTGTGTGTGTGTGTGTGTGTGTGTGTGTGTGTGTGTGTGTGTGTGTATTTTAAAGTTTGGTTACTTGTAGACTTACAGGCACATGCTAGTTACCTCAAATAAAATCTTGCACACGTATAGTTTACATCCTTGTCTAGATGATTAGGAAATATGAGGAATGCTATGGAATTTTATTCATTTTCCAGACTTATCCATGAAGAGAGACCCAACATTTTCACTTGTTACGGTACATGTTGTTAGGATCTTTTTTGAAACTATGTGGCAGTAATTCAACTTTAAATAGTTTATGTTTTCTCTAAACTACAGAGGCATGCTGTGGACTCTGGGTTTTCCTAGAGCAGGAGGATAATCACATTGATGAAAGGAGAATGGAAGAAGCAGGCTTTGGGTGTGTCGGGGTAAGCTACTGTCACTCTATAACACAGCTCTGACAAGATCTCTGTCTAACAAGGCTTTCTGGAAGAATCCTACAGTAGAGGAATGGCTAGGTCTATGATTCTTAAACTGTCTAGATTGTGTCATGAAAACATAGGGATGCAGAGGATTTTTTTTTCAGGAAAAAATGCAGCCATTTATGCTAAGAACTATCTACTACTACTACTACTATACTACTACTACTTACTCTTTACTAAAGGACTGTACACACATTTCTTTTGGTTTGGAACAGCTGCTATGGCTGGAGTAAGTTTGTTGGCAGATCACATATTCTTTCTCAGATAATTTCCCAGTCTCCAGTGTCACTTAGGGTCCCACAGCAGCCTCCAGCAACCACCCTTCTGTATTTTCTCCTGGATACTCATGTGCTTATTGTGAATCATTTCCAACAAAACAAAACAAAAATAAAACTCCATGGAGGCAGAGGCCCAGTGCCAAGACAAGGTCCTGTAAAAGTATCTGCGGGAGTGCTAGACCCTGTGTCCTAGAGTGCAGTGGATGTGTGGGGACCTTTCTCTTCCAACTGAGAGAGATACATTCTGAAGCATGAAGTTATGTCTCTGTTTTGCCTCAAAGTTTCCAAAATGGTATCTCTCCTCTCACTTAAAAATGTTCTCAGCAAATAAAGTGATGGCTGGATGATTTTTTTTTTTTTTGCAAATACCTCTCTAATGTATACACTAAAGTAAAACAGCAGGATTGTGAGCATTCCTGGCAGCACAGACTTTTTTTCTGGGGTCTGAGCAGCCTTTCCAATGTGCTCTGATCCCTCAACTGGAGTGGCATTTGAGGGCCACTGTTGGAAGGTTTGTATCAAGGATGGATCTGGACAGAAGATGATGGGAACAGGCCAGCACACCAGCTTCTTCCATGGAGATGGAGTCTTGCATATTTTTTTCTTCCTAGAATAGCCAGGACTGCAGTCCTTCCCATCTGAGCATCACAGATACAGGAGATCATAGAAGCATAACCAACTTTCGGGTGAGAAAGGGTTGCAAATGTATGCAGTGCCTTGTCTTAAGCCAGGCTCCTCCTGCCTCTGTAGGACCTGGGTATATTGGCTTGAGCCCCCACACGCAGCACCCTCTGCAATTTCAGACAGATGACTACAACATTCTGCTTGTACTGTGAGAACTTTCTGAGATTGAACTTCACTCCCTCAGCAACCAAGCTTCCCAAGACATTCAAGCATATGCATCACTCTGCAGTGAGGTGGAGTATCCTGAAGGTCAAAAAACAGAAATGATTAAGTAGGCGTAGTTCTGTGGGTTCATTTCTGGGTCTTCAATTCTGTTCAGGCCTGTTCCAGTGCCAATACCAAGCTGTTTTTATTACTTTACCTTTATAATACAGCTTGAAGTTGGGTATTGTAATTCCTCCAGCACTGTTCTTTCTGCTTAAGATTGTTTTTGCTATTCTAGGTCGTTTATTGTTCCATATGAATTTCTGGATTGCTTCCTCTATTTCATTAAAAAATGGTGTTGGGATATTAATGGGTACTGCATTGAATTTGTAGATAGCCTTTGGCAATATTGCCATTTTGTTTATATTAATCCTCCCAATCCAGGAGCATGGGAGGTTTTTCCATTTCCTTAGTTCTGACTTAATTTCATTTTTCATGTTTTTAAAGTTCTCATCATAGAGGTCTTTCACTTCTTTGGTTGTTATTCCTAGGTATTTTATGTTTTTTGAGGCTATTGCAAAAGTAGTTGCTTTCCTGATTTCAGCCTTGGTCTTCGGGTCGTTAGCATAGAGAAGGGCAATTAATTTTTGAGGGTTTATTTCATATCCTACAACTTTGCCAAAGTTTTGGATCAGCTCGAGTAGCTTGGGAGTAGAGTCTATGCGGTTCTTTAGGTATAGGATCATGTCATCTGCAAAGAGAGAAAGTTTAACTTCATCTTTTCCTATTTGGATCCCCTTTATATTTTCTTCTTGCCTTATTGCTCTGGCTAGGAATTCTAGTACTATGTTGAAGAGAAGGGGAGAGAGTGGACATCCCTGCCTTGTTCCTGATTTTAAAGGGAATGGCTTTAGTTTTTCACCATTTAGAGTTATGCTTGCTGTTGGTTTGTCATAAACTGCCTGGATTATATTCAGGAATGTTCCCTGGAATCCCAGTTTTTCCAGGGCTTTTAGCATACATGGGTGTTGGATTTTATCAAATGCTTTCTCCGCATCAAGTGATATAACCATGTGGTTCTTTACCTTGCTCCGGTTGATGTGGTGGATTACATTAATTGACTTGCATATGTTGAACCAACTTTGCATCCCTGGGATGAATCCACTTTGATCATGATGTGTGATTTTTTTGATGATCTGTTGAAGTCAATTGGCCAGAATTTTGTTGAGAATTTTTGAGTCTATATTCATCAGGGAAATCGGTCTATAGTCCTCATTCCGTGATGAGTCCCTGCCTGGTTTTGGGATGAGGGTTATATTGGCTTCATAGAATGTATCTGGTAGTGAACGTTCTCTTTCAATTTCATTGAAGAGTTTGAGAAATATTGGTGTGAGTTCTGTTTTGAAGGCCTTGTAGAATTCTGCTGTGAATCCGTCTAGACCTGGACTTTTCTTGGCTGGGAGATCACTTATTGCCTTTTCTATTTCAATACTGGATATGGGTCTGTTTAGAAGGTTTAAGTCTTGAAGACCCAGAAATGAACCCACAGAACTACGCCTACTTAATCTTTGATAAAGGAGCTAAAACAATAGTCTGAAAGAAAGATAGCCTCTTTAACAAATGGTGCTGGCAAAACTGGTTCAACACATGCAGCAAACTAAAACTAGATCCTTATAGATCACAATGCACCAAAATCAACTCCAAATGGATCAAAGAACTCAAAATCAAAACAGAGACCCTGAAAACACTAAAGGAAGGAGTAGTAGAAACACTTGGGCTACTTGGTACAGGACGGAACTTCCTTAACAAAGACCCAGAAAGGCTACAAATCAAAGAAAGGTTGGACAAATGGGACTGCATCAAACTACAGAGCTTCTTCTGGGTAAAGGACATAGCTCACAAGTTAAACAGAAAGCCCACAGATTGGGAGAAGATCTTTACTGGCCATTCAACAGACAAAGGCCTCATATCTAAAATATATGCAGAACTAAAAAAATTACCTTCATCCAAAACAAAACTGCAAAGAACCAATAGCCCCCTCATCAAGTGGGCTAGAGACTTAAGAAGAGACTTCTCTGATGAGGAAATGAGAATGGCCAAGAGACATATGAAAAAGTGCTCTACATCACTGGCCATAAAAGAAATGCAAATCAGGGCTGGGAATATGGCCTAGTGGCAAGAGTGCTTGCCTCCTACACATGAAGCTCTCGGTTCGATTCCCCAGCACCACATATATGGAAAATGGCCAGAAGGGGCGCTGTGGCTCAGGTGGCAGAGTGCTAGCCTTGAGTGGGAAGAAGCCAGGGACAGTGCTCAGGCCCTGATTCCAAGGCCCAGGACTGGCCAAAAAAAACCCACAAAAAACAAAAAACAAAAAAACAGAAAAGAAATGCAAATCAAAACAACATTGAGATTCCATCTCACCCAAGTAAGAATGTCCTATATCAAGAAAACTAACAATAACAATTGTTGGAGGGGATGTAGCCAAAAGGGAACCCTACTTTGTTGTTGGTGGGAATGTAAACTGGTTCAGCCACTCTGGCAAGGGGTATGGAGATTCCTCAGAAGGCTAAATATAGAACTCCCCTATGACCCAGCAGCCCCACTTTTGGGTATCTATCCGAAAGACCACGAACATAATCACACTAAAGCCACCAGCACAACAATGTTCATTGCAGCACAACTTGTCATAGCTAGAATCTGGAACCAACCCAGATACCCCTCAGTAGATCAGTGGATCAGGAAAATGTGGTACATACAAACAATGGAATTTTATGCCTCTATCAGAAAGAATGACATTGCCCCATTTGTAAGGAAATGGAAGGACTTGGAAAAAGTTATACTAAGTGAAGTGAGCCAGACCCAAAGAAACATGGACTCTATGATCTCCCTTATAGGGAATAATTAGCACAGGTTTAGGCAAGTCACAGCAGATGATCACAGGAGCCCAATAGCTATACCCTATGAACACATAAGATAATGCTAAGTGAAATGAACTCCATGTTATGGAAACGATTGTTATATCACAGTTGTAACTACTTTCAATGTTCCATATGTAACTGTAGCCTCTATTGTTGATGATATTCTTGTATCACCTTCCTGTGGTTGTACCTACACTATCTCTGTATCTTATCTGAGTATATTGGAAACCGGGTATACTGGTATTAGAACAAGGAAATTGGAAGGGAATACCAAAATCGAGAGACACAGGGTAAAAAAAGACAAACAACTACAAAAGCAATACTTAGAAACTGTTTGGTGAAAATGAACTGAACAACTGAACAACTCATGGGGAGGGAGGGGGAAGGGAAAGGCGGAGAGGGGAGCGGGGAATGAGGGACGAGGTAACAAACAGTACAAGAAATGTATCCAATGCCTAATGTATGAAACTGTAACCTCTCTGTAATCCAGTTTGATTATATATATAACAGAAATGCAGGCAAGGTAATCAAGGGAGGAAACTTCCCTTTTTTCTGTTGTAGACTGATGAGCTCACTTGAGAAATCCCAGTGAAAGAAAAAAACACACAGAATTTCAATAGGCCAGTATCTGTCTGGTTGATTCTCTAGAGGTAGTCACCCACCTACCTTCCTGATTTCTAGGTTTCTGTATTGAGAAGCACAAGGAGGGGCTTTACTAGGTACAGGTGAAGAGGAGGGATAGGCTGTAGACCTAGCATGAACTAGCAGGGAAAGATGAATATTGCCAGTCTGATTTGCTGTGATGGAAGCTGGCTTGGGAAACATGAAGAATTCAAGCTATCTATTGTAAGCCACTGTTTCTTCTACAAGGAGAGGCTAGGGAAGCCAGCAGGAACTATAAGCAGTGTTGGCCAGTAGGAAAAAGAAAGTGAGCAGATACACAAAGAAATGGAAATGCCAAGGAATGTGAAGAAATAACAAAATGAAAAGCTTGCTTAATAGCTCAAGGAATATTGATCCTCATTTGACTGAGCTGAGGAGTATCTCTATTCTTGCCAATGAAACCCCCATAAATAGGGGAAGTAGGATTAAGTGAACTCTTATTGTGTGCAATATATTTGCTGAGGGTTTCATAGATTTCCTCATTCACACTTACAGTACTCTAAAAATATGCATTCTAGTATGCCAGTTGTGCTTTACCATCCTTCCATTAGAAGTAAAGGATTAATGGGATAACTAGGCCTGCTGACATGGTAGCCACCAGTGAGTATTATGTCATTAGTAAGCATTTCAACGTCATCAGTACCCAGATCTACTGGAAAAGCCTTTGAAAGGAGATGAGATGGATGGGGTACTGCTGGGATTTGGGAGACTAAGAAGAGCCTAGGCACATTCACTTGGTAACACAAGGCCCTAGCAACATGGATTCATTTCTGGTTCAGTTCTGGAAATAAATCCTAGTTGAATAAATGACTGAATCTGTCACCTTCTAAGTGGAATAAAGCACCATATGTGTGCAGAAGGATTGGTACTAGGAAATAGAAGGCTAGGGATGGATGGAGCTGGAAGTAGATCCGATTCACTACCAGCTTTAGGGACCCTCACAGAAAGAGTGGGAGGAGGTGTGGCTATGGGACTGCCTGGAGGACTAGATGGGGGAAATCTCTGTAGGCAATTGCTATATAAAGTATGGGTGATGAGGTATAGAGTCAAGAAAGGAACTTTTAGGTAATTCTCTGGCTACTACTGCCCCTTATCCACTTCCTGGGTTTAGTAGTGTAATCCCCAGTCCTGCTTCCACATCTACAACACAGGACAGTCTAGGAGAACTACCTGTGAGCAGCCTCTCAGACTTACCAGCTGACTGCAGTAGTGACACTGAGGCCATGGCTGGTCATTTATAAAGCCAAGCTTGCTCCCAATTAGAGCTGGTACTCTCAAAGAACTGGAGGTTTTACCCTAAGGGAACAACTGTCACTTGACTTCGTTGTAACTCCACACATTTCCACCGACTTGGGGGTGGGAGAAACTAGCCACGCCCCTTCCTTTTTCTTCTTTCTCACTGACCAATGACATGAGAACATGTAGGCCACGCCCACATTCCTAGTTGCCTAGTACCACCTTGGATTCAATTCTTCTGGCTCACACCACCACCGGCAGTTGTAGGAGTTAGACATACTTCATGGTGATCCCTGGATTACAGGTGATTGAGGTGAATCCCAAAGTCCTGGGAATGTGTTTTCCTCTACTTTCCCCATTCTTTCCCTGTCCGAAGAAACAAGAAGGAGAAAATTGGCTCCAGCCAAGAAAAAAAATTACAAGACTACCAACAAAGCAAGTGTCCTGGTGGTTCCCCAGGAGTGAAGAAGAAAAATAAAACTGGTGGTTACCCAATGACCACCACTGGGGATTCTAAGTCATCCATGGAGACACCAAAAGACTATGCTAACCTGAGCCACCCACCACTTGTTTCACAGGCTGTCATAGCCTTCTTTTGAAGCTTGCATCACTAAGACATCACTTTGAAAAGTCAGCGAGATTGGGAAGAGGGGAGCAGTGCTCACTATGTGGAGTCTGTTATATAATCTTGGGTGGGAGGGGGGTGGAGGTTGTCCCTGGAGACCTTCTGTAAGTGAAAGATCCTGGGCAGGTGCTGCCCAAGATGCTGCACCACTAGCACGAAGCCTTGAACAAACACTGCCTCCCCTATCGGGCTAAGGATAAGAGGAGCTGTTGGAGGTAGTAGTGATTGCCTAGAGATATAACAGCCAAACTTAGGGAGGTGGGCCCAGGTCTCTGGACCACCCTTGTCCTTGTTACCTCTGCTACCCTAGTCTTTCCTATTCAGTCCCTATACTTGCTACCCTGCCCCTGTCACTCTAGCTTCCTTGTCTGCAACCACAGTCCTTCCTGCCCTGTCACTGAACCTGAGTCTTGGCTACTCTGTGCCTACTGCCAAGTCCCTGCTTATTCTCTGTTACTTTGTCCTTGCCACTCTTAGCCACTGCTACTATGTCCCTGCCACTTCAGTCTTTGCTACTCTGTTCTTGCTACCATGTGCCTGCTGCCTAGTTCCTACTCCTACAAATCCTGACACTTTATTCTCCGCCACTCTGTCTCAGACAACCCAGTGCATTCTATTGTTTTCTGGTGGTTTTTTTTTTGTTGTTGTTGTTGTTGTTTTGGCCAGTCCTGGGCCTTGGACTCAGGGCCTGAGCACTGTCCCTGGCTTCTTTTTGCTCAAGGTTAGCACTCTGCCACTTGAGCCACAGTGCCACTTCTGGCCGTTTTCTATATATGTGGTGCTGGGAATTGAGCCCAGGGCTTCATGTATAGGAGGCAAGCACTCTTGCCACTAGGCCATATTCCTAGTCCTCATTCTATTGTTATACTGCCCCTGACAACTCAGTCCTCAGTATGCTGTCCCTGCCACTCTATGCCTGCTCCTCAGTTCCTGATACCCCAGTCTCTGATACCCTAGCACCTGCTAACTTGTCCTTCCCAGTCCAGTATCTTCCACACTCATTCTTGTTAACCTAATTCATGACAGTGCTGTCCATAATAACCTGTGTTTATTACCCTGTCCCTGCCACCCCAGTCTCTACTCAGGAGAGGGCTGAGTAGACACAGACAGTTCACTTCACACTTCAAAGCTCCTGTCTTCTTATAGGCACATTAGGATGTAACAACTAAGTGTCACTCTCTTGGGTCGTATTGTAAGTGGGGCCCTAACTGAGGCCCAACACAGCACTGGTGCTAAGAGGCAGCCCAAACTATAGGGACATCAGCAGGCCATTGGTAACCAGGAAAGGAGGACGCCCAGGTGAGGGTTACCGCAAAAGATAACACTCTTTTCAAAGGAATTTGAGAGGGAGAGGTGAGCTAGGTTCCAATTGTATATTTGTGTTCTGAATTACATTATAGCATAGGTTTATGTTTTATGTTTTCTTAATTATTTTATGTAGTAGGTTTGTATACTAAATATATTTAACTTATGGGATAGCTTTATATGATTATATTAATGATGTTCTGTATTTCATACTATAGTGGAGTATATTGGTAGGTCTGCATTTGTACAAATACACTGCAATGCAATACTGAGTTTGACTATGTTCAAAGACCACAGTGAGGATATTGAGAGGAGCAGCAGAATTCAAGTGGCAACACAGAGAGATCATTAAAGTTCAAAGCTTGAAGGGCCATTGGTAAGAGCTGTAACAAAAGACAGTTCTTCACAATGGAATATAGGAGGAATGAAATGGGTGGGTTTTTTTTTTTTTTTTTTTTGCCAGTCCTGGGCCTTGGACTCAGGGCCTGAGTACTGTCTCAGGCTTCTTTTTGCTCAAGGCTAGCACTCTGCCACTTGAGCCACAGCGCCACTTCTGGCCATTTTCTATATATGTGGTGCTGAGGAATCGAACCTAGGGCTTCACGTATAAGCCCGTGGAATGAAATGTTTTATGTGTTACATAGTATTTCAGGAAGTAGTTGTACATTGTAAGTGATATACATTGTTTTATGCTATAAGATTGTATATTCACAAATCTGCATTTTTGTATATTCCTAAACCTGTATTTTTCAAAATGCATTGAAGTTTATGCATCCATAGTGAATGTTGTAATTTTTATGTTAAAAAGTCATAATAGAAATTTGAGGAGGGAAATCAGAATGAAACTTTAACAAAAAGGAAAAAAATTTGTTGAATGAATAAAAATGTATTCCTACAATCAAGGACATCCATGTCATTTTGAAAGAGTCAACCAGAATTATCTTCCTCACAGACAGGGCATGAGGGGACCACTTCCTTGATAGGCATAGAGATATTAGAAGAAACAACAGAGTGCTGGTTATTTCATGTTGGATTTCTGTCTGGCCTAGCACATTTTACACCAGTGCAGCCATTCAGATTGGATTCACTTCCTTGATGAAAGCAGACATGGTCGTTGGTGGAATTATTAGAGAGCTGCAACTGGTATTTCAGAACCATTTAATGAAGACAGAAGCTGTTATGAAGTTCTAATATCCATGATCCCCAGAGCCCTCTTGTTCTTTGACAACTCATTTCCGTCTCACAAATGTGTTCCGTGGGTCTTAGTGTGACCATTCAGTCAGTAGGCCCTGGCTTATGAAGAAGCTGTAATGTGTCAATCCTAGTATCTCACTTGCAAACTATTTCTTATCTAGATGTTGAAAAGCTATTTCAGCAGCACTTAACTTAATTGGTTTGTGACCAGACAAGGACCCTAGGCCCTACTTACATAGCATGGGCAGTACACTTTACTTCAACAATTCCAGAAAGTTCTCATAAGGTTAGTTTTCCCCTATCAATTACTCAATGGTTCTGTACCTGATAGCAGGCAGAGTCTCTGCATATTAAACATGTTAGCAGAACCAAATTTTACTAATCACGAAGAGTAATTACAGTAGGTAACCAAAAACTCAAACTCCATTTGAAAAGATATGTCAGATTTCTGATATAATCTTCCTGTTTATATTTTTTAAAAAATTCCTACTTTTGGAGTCACATATGTCATGCTCACAGTAGTAAGCTATTCTTCAGTTTATATTTGTACATTTATTTTGTGTGCTGGCACTGGGGTTTGAACTCAGGGGTAGGTATAGCTATTTTTTTTTTTTAGGAAAAAATAAGCATGTTTGTTGATTGTTTACTTGGTCTAGAACAGACTTTATTCTAATTCCCCTCCCCCATCACATCAACTTTGTTATCACCTTACTGCACAGTATTGGCAGGGCCACGTTTTCTTTCATTTGTTTTCCCACTTGTAAAATGAGGAGGGAGAAAGGCCTTCTAACTTCTGTGAGTCTGTACAGTCAGTATCCCCAACTCTGTGAGAGCATTTCTTTCTCCTATGGAACATTTTCCCATTGTGGCCTATGGTAGTGACCTCTTCCCCAGGCTGTTCTCTTCAGTTGGTCTATGTGTTGCCATTTCTAGTTCTGAATTCAGATATAATCTGCTCTGGGAGTTGCTAGGGGCAATGATAACCCTCTCTCTAGTAGGGAGGAAATTCGACTCTCTTATATGTGTGGAATTTCTTAGTTACCTCAAGGAAGGTACCCCTGATAAATGCAAAACCAGCACAGGGATCCTTTGTTCACCATCACATTACACTTCAGTTTTTGATGACTTTAGTCAGTGATACTCATTCTGCCTATGGGGGAATAGAAAATTTGTTTTGATGTGAACTGGTGGGCAATAAATTATATGATTGGTATGGAGTAGCTCAGGGCCAAGAGAACCCTGCTCCTTAATAGGAAGTCTTGACCTAAAATACACAGGTTATTTTCTTAGGAAGAAATAAGGAAATCACCCCTGTGAGGGAAGGGCAGGGCAGATTTGTGACTTAGCTTTCACTGGACTAGAAGATTAATTAACACAAAAATGTTATTGTGGCTATCAGTCCACCTAGAGTTTTAAATGCTACAAAAAAATTATAGTGATTAGTGTATCCAGCTAGCATGACAACACACATATTCAGTATCATTTTTGATTTCCAGCAGTGCCTTTGCAACCTGGGAAATTCTCCTCTTGAATTTGTTTCTCAAGAACATGCTTTTTAATAGTTCTGACTTGACTTTTATATCTTGAGCAAAACTGAAATAGTCAGCTAAAGACTAATTATGCCAAATGTTGGAACACGCATAATTACCAGTGTTCCAGCAGGGGGCACCAAGCACCATCATAGTGTTTTCCTTTTCCTTTTTCTTTTTTTATCCTCAGCTCCTTATTTTAGGCTTATTTAATGGAAGCTGATTGCGTTAGACTAATGGTTCTGCTTTTTGCATAATCTGTACCACAAAAACCTGGAAGGATTTTTATTTCTGCATAATTTTAAATTTTGGTTTCTGCTCTATTAGATTCCATTCTGAGATTAGAAAAGATCACAGGAAAAGCAAAGTGTTGGCTGCAAGGCTTTTGAGTAGAACCTCCTGACATGTTCCAAGAGCCCCCATGACACAGTAGCCTGGCCTGGTGGTAGAGTTAATTGCAGAGGAGAAGAGGAGGGTATGCACATATTTTCTTGTAAATTGTAAATTTTGTTTTTATCAAATCAATAGCAAAATTGATAAATGAGCTTTTCATTAGCAAATGCTAATTATAATGGAAAAACTTCTAACCATATACACAGGCAAAAACAGACATGGAAGGGCTACACTGTAATTTCCTGTGGATCACAGTTGGCAGTGTTTGACAGCACAAGTCAAGGACCTTATAGGCAAGATTATCTAGAAAATCCTTGCTTCAGAAGCCAAAATCCTTTAATTCTTCAGTATTTAAATGCAGCTGTATTGCTGATTAGCTGTCAGAACTAGAGCACACTGAAGTGCCCTGTTTAGTGATTAACTCAACGGACCAATTTTGCTCTCAGATACTTCTATGGAGGAAAAAAATAATTTGCATATAGATTTGGAAAAAGGACTGTTTCTTTCTGGAATTGGGGGATGCAGAACATGTGAATGTCACAAAATTCCTCATCCCACAATGGTCGCTAAGTAAACCTGTCACTGTGTTATCCTCATCATCAAGAATGTGACACAGCTCCAGGGATGTTGCTGGGAACAAAGCTTTCTTGTTTCTCAGTGCTTTATCGATTAGTGTGTCCCTGCTCTCTGCCAAATGGGAATCAGCATTCAGAGAGAGCTTTCTGCTCTGAGCCATCATGGATTGTAATCCTTGGCTGTCTATGTGCAAATCTGCACAAGATTTTCTTTTCCTTTTGCTTTTCTGCTTATACTTAATATGTCTAGAGCTGCATACATTCTGGGTATAATGTGAGGTCTCTACAACATACAGAGATATTCCTATTGCTCAGTCTAAATTTCTCCCTTTTTTCTGATTCTCAGGCACAGATATCCAGGGTCTCCTCTACCATTCTAGCATTGTGGGCATCTGCGAGCCAGGGAACAGGTGTGAAGTGGTTTAACTGTTATCTCAATCTCTCTTTGCCAACTGGGGCACTGGATAGCACTACACAGAACATATTTCTGTGACTTTAAGGATGCGCATCCACTATTTGAAATCAGCACTTTGCACTGAAAAGATGGAACAGACTCTAGAAAGAACCAAGAGAGAGACAACCTCTAAATTCTTCTATATATATAAACTCATCAAAAAAAAAACGATGAACAGCAGGGGTTCATTAAGAACATCAGAAGAAAGTGAAAGGAGTTGACAGACGGTAGATAAAATCTGAACTGTGATCACGTGCAGAACACAGCATAATCGAGAGTTAGTAAAGAGGAGTCTGAAACCAGAAGACAGGCACTAGACATACATCAGTAAGGCGCCAGCACATCAGATTCCCTCCTGGAATTTTTCAAGGTTTGGGGCAACAGCTTATGTACCCTATGTCTAAATATTTTAATATTAATATTGGGGTTTATATAATGACACAAGATATTCTGCCTCCTAGAAAAATACATTTCATAAAGAATGGAGAAGTCAGGTTCTAACTGAGTCCCTCCCCCTACTATTCTCAGGCCTACAATCTACCCTCTCTCTTGACACCTTTGGATCCTTCCCATTTTATGAGGTATCCTGTGTAGATAGGTGCTAATAATCAAGAAGGGTAGACTTCTTGTCAATTGGCTTTCTAGTATAGCCTCACTTTTGAATGATGCTTTCCCACCCCTCCTGGAGGAGGTCAAAGAGAAGGCAGCAAAAGATAGGTCACATCCAACAGCTAAAAGTAAAGTACTGGGCATGGTTGACACCCAAACTTGGCCATTATATCACTTTTTGGGGCCCAAAAGGGTCTTTTTTCTGGTCGGTGGGAGTTTCTGTGTGTCTATAAAACTTCCAGCAGTGATCTCCAAGTCCTGTTGTTACTGAAAAACTTAGAAGAACTGAATGCAATGAGTTAACTAAGAGAACCATATGGGATTTGGTTTATTTTTGTCCTGTAAGTGCAAACAAAATATTTAAAAAGCAACAATCTCTTTCTAATGAGTTATTTCTTATTAATATTTTCAGCCCCTTTTTATTGATGCTTTCCTTCTCCCTGCTTCCCTTGTGGGCTTGATGCCATTTTTAGAGCAATTCAGAGCCAACCACCTGCTTCCAGTTCAAGGCATATGAAGAACTGGTAGACTAAAAGAAATTACTGTGAATAAAACTATAGGCTCATTGCACAGGCCTTAACCACAAACATAAGCATAACAGGGGTACTGAGATAGAACATATAATATCAACTTACTTTTCTTCCTTCTGAGTTGATGATTTATTGCTTCTGATTGGACTCTTTTTACTTCTCTTGAGATGACATGGTATCCTTTATTGGAGAGCTCAGTGTACAGATGAAACATCTTTTCATGATACTTGTTTTCTGAAAAAGTATCACAAAGATGAAAGGATGCTGGGTCTTTGGGCTTTGCTACCTCTGGCTATTCACCCCTTTAAGCTTGTTAGTTCCTTCCTATCATTTCCCTCAGAATTATGGTGTTCTGAGAAGAAACCAGTATTTTGAAGTTAAGCATTCAAGATTAAGTATCAAATTTGTAAACGTTGGGATCTATTTCTGCTTTATTTCTTATTGTCAAAATAGGACATGAAAGAAGGAAATTTTCCCTCTAGAGCGATCACATGAACATATTTTCACTTTTGCTCAAAGTGAACCAATAGTCTAGATGAGAGAAATAAGTATGCTCTGATAGGGATAATATTTGAGGTGATTGTAGAGGTTGGAGTCAGTGCTTTTAACTTGGCTTGATGCATCAGTGTGACTCTAGCTAAGTCAAAAGACTCCAAACTAGTTCCTTCAGATGTGTAGCAATTTTACACCTCATGAAAGCATATGGCCAGGAGGGAAGTTGCTCACTAGTAAATGTTCCTTTGCAGTATTGGATTTGGCTTTGGTTCCTGTAAAGCAGTTTTAAAAAAATAAACCAGCTTTACAAACAGATCAAAGCTTTTAAGCCCATGAAGAAGGCTTGCCTTTATGTATATAATAATATACCTGCCTCTCCCAACCAAAACCCCACCACTTAGCCCCCAGCCTCAGCCATCCACACTGGCCCATTTTAGCCTGAACAAGGTCTAGCAGGTGAGGAGCTTGAGCCAATGATTGGAATGGAGAAGCCAAAGTAAGACTTGAATTGAAATCTCAGTTTCATTATTTAGGCAGCAAGTTTTCAGGAATATGTGAAAATAAGACATTAATTTATTTGCTTTATAGAATGTGGGCTTTGGATTCAGAAAACCAATATGAAAAGCAGGTCTATTTAAGGGAGGTGAGATTTTCTAATATGGTGGAGTTAACACGTGCAGATTTTCATAAACTTTAAAGCTGTCATTTTGCCGGGGACATTTCTCCCTGCACCTTCCTCCTCTGGCTTCTGCATCTTCCTGTTTCCCTGGTGGAATCTCTTCTCCCCAGGAGGAATAACAAGGAAGCACATAACCACTTAAATTCTTAAGTGCTCTGTGACCTTGGGCAAAATACTACACCTGTCCAAGTGTCAGATTTGTTATCTGTGAAATGTCATAATGCAGTTAGTTGATGGGGTGATAATGAGCATTAAATGAGGTAATGTTCACAAAGTGTTGGTATTGGCCTGGAACCTGGTAGACACTGAGTACATCATAGCTCTTACAATAAAAATAATACCATAAGTCAGTGAGATACTAACTTATTCACCCACTAGCTGTTATTTACCTGTATTGGTGACATAGAAGTCTTGAGGAAAGTGGCCATGTGCCTTGAGGGATTGGCCTCATTGGCTTTGGAATATAGGCCTAATTTAGGGCTAGGAATCCTGTCTCTTAAGGTTAGTTTGCCAGATTTATTGGAGAATTGTCCACAGCAGATTCCTGAACTGCAGCCATGTCATTAGGGAGCTGCTGAGAATGAAGACTTCACTAGCTACTACTCATGGTACAATTATCCTCTGCTTTCCAATTTTAACTTTTGGGTCATATTCCTTTTCAGAAACAAAGGAACCCTTCTACTACTGCTAAATTATTTCCTCTCTTCCTTTTTTGGAGACTCAGCCTCTAAATATTTCAATATTGTAAGCCAATAAAACCACTTAGGAAAAGATTGTTTGCTAGATGATAACTTCCTTACATTTCTTCTATTATCAGTTCTCCAAGTGGGGTATCTACCATTAATAGCCACATTCCTTCAAAATATGTTAAATAGGATCCCACTCTTCTGCTAGTAAAACAGAAAGTCTTAGGTGGGTTCAGCAATCTGAGTTTTAACAAGCACTCAGAATGATTCTAATGAGAGCTGATATATAAGAAACATTGTTCTATGTTTTAAACCAAGGTTTTTGCTCTAACACAGTTCTTTACAATTTGTCTTGTGAACCTCCCATAATGACAGTCACAAAGACTGCTATGAAGATTGTTGGTTCTGCCAAACTCATGCACTTTCAAGCCAGTCTAATAATTTCTTTAATCTGAGATGGATAATCTCATATGGTGGGTGCTCCCACTGGGCCAGCATTTAACCAGGCCTGTTCTCTACTTATTTGTGTCATAATGGGCTTCTTGTCTTCCCTCAGAGTCCTTGTCGTTTATGTTCCTCTGTCTGACAATCTCCTCTCAAGAGGTGCAGTCATTTCAAAATTAACCCACTGATGCTTCCAATTCACCCAAGGGCCTTTGGGTTTTTGTGGTCAAATATGTTGACCTTTCCATATTTGGAACAAATATAGAAGTGACTCAATTATGGATACCATTTGAAGCTTTAAGAAGCTTTTAAGGTTTTAATATTTTCCAAATCCCTAGCCCTGCAAATGATTTCTTTGGTCAGCTCTGAAGTTGTGGCTTTCTTCTTTCTCAGGTCTCTTAGGCTTCAGAGAACCTATTAATAGTGCAACCTGGGAGAATTTTCCCCTGGCATTCCTGTCTGTCTAGCCTGGCCTCTAAAATGAAATTAGCTGTTTGTATATGTCCAAGATCTCAACTTCCCCTGAAGGAAACAGGACCCTGCCCAGCTTCACATTCAATTTTCTTCGAGGCTACCTGACGACGGGAAGACTGACACGGTCCCTTTCCCTTTGCTACCCAAACTTTTATTTTCCTAAAAGACCAAATGTATAGAAAAGTAAATAGAATGGTGTGACATGATATTTCATATTGTTATTCACAGTTCATCTGTTGCTTTCTCTGTGACATACCTTTATTTCTCCCCCGCCCCCCCCCCCACACACATACATTTTCCCACCATTTAAAAGAAAGTCCAAGGGCTGGGAATATAACCTAATGGTAGAGTGTTTGCCTCGTATGCATGAAGCCCTGGGTTCGACTTGTCAGCACCACATATATAGAAAAAGCTGGAAGTGGCACTGTGGCAAGTGGTAGAGTGCTAGCCTTGAGCAAAAAAGAAGCCAGGGACAGTGTTCAGGCCCAGAGTTCAAGCGCCAGGACTGGCAAAAAACAAAGAAAGAAAATTGATTATTTTATCCTTAGCCATTTTAATAAGGATTTCCTAAAACCAAACTTTTTTTTCATAAATAACTACCATTCCAGTATTGGATATGATTATGACATAATATATAGTTTTACATGTTACAAGAAATATATATATGTTGTAATATGTAGTTCCTAGTCAGAGCACTCTGGGTGTTTCAATTGTTGTATGTTATTATATTTCAGCCCCTTTAAATTCAGAATGTATAACATTTAAAAAGCAAGTTAAAAAAATCTCATATAGGGGCTGGGAATGTGGCTTAGTGGTACAGTGCTTGCCTAGCATACATGAAGCCCTGGGTTCAATCAGCAGCACATAAACAGAAAAAGCCAGAAGTGGTGCTGTGGCTCAAATGGTAGAGTGGTAGCCTTGAGCAAAAGGAGGCCAGGGGCAGCGGTCAGGCCCTGAGTTCAAGCCCCAGGACTGGCAAAAAAAATCTCATATGGTATATGGCTTTCTTTTTTTCTTTCTTTCTCTCTTTCTCTTTCTTTCTTTCTTTCTTTCTTTCTTTCTTTCTTTCTTTCTTTCTTTCTTTCTTTCTTTCTGTCTTTCTTTCTCTCTCTCTTTCTTTCTTTCTTTCTTTCTTTTTCTTTCTTTCTTTCTTTCATCTATCTATCTGCTGGTCCTGAGGCTTGAACTTAGAGCCTGAGTACTTACTGTTCCTGAGCATTTTTGCTCAAGGCTAGTGTTGTACTACTTTAAGCCACAGCTCTACTTCTGGCCTTTTCTTTTTCTGTGTGTGGTTAATTGGAAATAAGAGTCTTAAGGACTTTCCTGCCTGGGTTGGCTTTGAATCCTGATCCTCAGATCTCAGCCGCCTCAGTAGCTAGGTTTATGAGTGTAAGTCACCAGCACTCAGTCATCATTGTGACATTTTTTTAAATGTGTATTTTTTTTAACTTTCTGGTCCTAGGGCTTGAACTCATGGCGTGGCCTCTATCCCTAAACCTCTTTATGTTCAAGGATAATGCTCCACCACTTGAGCCCACCACTTGAGCCACAGTGCCACTTTGGGTTTTTTGAGTAGTTTGGAGATAAGAGTCTCATCAACTTTTCTGCCTAGGCTGACTTCCATGTGATCTTCAGATCTCAGCTACCTGAGTAGCTAGGATGACAGGCATGAGCCACCAGTGCCTGGAATATAGTGACATTTTTGAAAGTGTATATGCCATAGATTCATAATTTGGATTTTGGGATGTAATGTTTTCTTATGGTTACATCTATGTGAAACATTTTGGGCCAAATGCCACATAAATGATAGCATCTTTTTTTTCATACCCAGACATTGTGGGGATCTGTTACAATTCAGGCTATGAAAATGTAGGGGAATATGGTGGAATCTCTGAATCATAGAGCATGAAGGAAATGCAATCTGACCCGATCATTTCACATTAAAAAAGATCACATTGAGTCACAAGGAGTTCACAACTTGTCTGACTACACAGCTAGTGACAGTGCTGGCTTCTGCTACACTGTCTCTGAAACTCTCCTGTAATGTCCTCATTCACTTTCTTCAACTCTTCCGGACCTGGTTGAGTGTGAGATAGATTCTGGCATATAGGCCAGTTGACACAGTTCTATAGATGCCAGAGTTTGTTATTGTGAAACCTTTCCTTTCCTTGGATTCAAAGTCTAGCAAATAAAACCCCCTGGGTAACCTCTCAGAAATACTCAAGAAGTAACGCATACCTGTTTACAACAGAGAAAACAGATTTCATGTAGAGAGTGGCCTTCTGCCCAGCTCCAGAAACACTTCTGGGTTAAGAGGAGCAGCAGCTCAGCACTTCTGAGCTATTTATGTCGATTTAAAAGGCAGGTGTCTTCCCATTGACCTGTTTTCGGTGCTATAATCCCATTACCTTAACACTATCCTCTAGAGTTTTGCATTGTTTGGGAATTTTCAATTCATTTATTTGTAACAGATCAAAAGCTATCTGGCACACACACTGTGTTTGGACACAGGCTCTCTGATGGGTCTTGCAGTCTCTCTCAATGCATATATCCTAATAGTTCTCATGGGCTGCCTACTACCTTCAGTTTTAAGCAGCCACTTTAGTCACAGAACTCCCTAAGAGATTAACCAATGAAAGAAAAATGTAGCTTTGAAGTATATTTCTGTTCAAAAGAAAAATGTGTTTTTGTGAGGTATCTGGTTGCTTTATACTCTTGAGTGAGGAGTGCTAACAATCCTTCAGTTCAGATTCCTGCATAAGTATCTTAGTGCACTGGCCTCATAAACAGTTGAGCTGGTGAGCTGTGGTCTACAGATTCATCTTCAAGATATTTTGTGTATGTGCTAGTACTGGAGCTTGAACTCAAGGCCTTGTACTCTTGTTTAGCTTTTTCACTCAAGGCTAATTCTCTACCACTTGAACTACCTTTCCACATCTGGTGTCTTACTGGTTGGTTGGAGTTAAGGTTCTCTTGGCTTTTCTGCCTGGGCTGATTTCAAACTTTGATCCTCATATCTCAGCCTCCTGAGTAGCTAGGTTAACAGGCATGAGCCATTGTTGCTCAGCTCATGATTGTTTATTTGCATGTGTGACATGCTCAGAGTGAGGTTGGCAAACTAAGGCCCCTGGATCAGAGCTGCTCACCAAATATCCCTTCTGTTTCCATATGGTCCACTGTAAGATGTAAATAGTTGAAATAACTGAAAAACAAGTAGTATTTTATGACTTTTAAAAATTAGTCAAAATCTAGATCCTGTTGTCTACAAATAAAAGTATTATTTGAACATACACTCATTTGTGCTATGGCTTATTTATTTCTGGAACTTTCCATTTAATTGTGCTTGACTACTGTTGACTGAACTACAAAGAAGGAGATTATGATATAGCACAGACAAAATTTTGCACTGTACTTGTCAACTGCTATGAGTGAGGGGCAGGATGGGTCTGACCACCAAGTGTCACGGCTGAGATTGAGCTACTTCAAAAGCCATGCACCCCTCATACATCACTTTCTTCATATGTGCAATTAGGATATAAGGGAAAATCTGCTTTGCAGCTGTTGAGGTAGTTCATTGAGACAAAACATTAGCTGAATGAACCCCAATTGGTAGTGAGCAATCAGTAAATGACAGATAGCATAGCCCTCCCTCTGTGACAGGGCGTTGTCTAGCTCTTCCCCATTCAGGAATCTGCCATCTATGGGGATGATGGGCAGAAGTGAAAGCACCAAGAATGGAAGACAGTTCCATCCAGGAAAATAGCTTGTGCAAGAGCACTGAGGCTCATGTGGTGTCTGACAACTTCAATGAATTTAGCAGATTTAGTTTTCCATGTTTAATGACACAAGTCTGATTATGTAGGTAAAATATGTCAAAATAATTACAATTTCATAAAAGAGTGAGGAAATGAAAGATAAAAACCATCTAATGGAGCCAGGCATAGGACAGCTGACAAGGATGGCCAGCCCTGTGTTACTCGGGGGCAGCAGCTCAGAGGATGTGATCTAACAGATGCACATTAACTGTGTTCTGAATGAAAAGAGTGATGGGGAGAGTTTGGTTCAAGAGCATGAGAAAACATGGGCTGTGGTAAGTGTGAGGTATGCACATGAAATTTATTGGAGAAATCTGTGTCTTGTGAAAGTTCTCCAATGTTGTATTTTGTAGGCAGTAGTAAGTTTAAGGACCAAGAATTATGAAAAAGAGGAAGCTTTTTCAAGCATTATAAAAAGAAATAAATAGAAGGGAGAGATCCTAGAATAAAGGAGAACTGGGCACAAAGTTACAGAACTAGCTCAGATGAGGAGAATGGTCCAGCACAGCAGTGGGAAGTAGAGATAGAGAGGTTAGACAAAGGGCTCCCTTCTCCATACATAGCTAGAATTGGTTTATGTGATTCAAGCAACACAATCAATCAGCTTGGTTAGATTTTCAGGGTTGAAGGATGCTGATTGTGCTGGACCTGTGGACCACTGGAGATCAGGAAGATGTATTGTCACCACAGTGGGTGCTATCTGACCCTGAAGCCACGGGGAGCATTGAGGTTAGGAGAGGGGACAGAGGAGAGACACCCTTGTGAAGGCCCACTGTATGGGGAGGAGGATTGTGCATGTAGGAACTGATGAAAAGACAGAGTATCAGAATTAAGGAGTTTCCAAAAAGCCACCAAGAAACGTTTTTAGGGAATGGTGGACTCCTCAGGATCCAGAGGAAGTGGAGAGTTAACTGGCAAAGGCTGAGATAAAAACAGGGAATGTTCAATTCACTGATACTTGTATGGAAGGTGTTTCAGCAAAATATTACTATTGTGATGCTTTAGTGACTGAATAGGTTAGAAGTGAATACTT
This sequence comes from Perognathus longimembris pacificus, assembly GCF_023159225.1. Taxonomy (NCBI): domain Eukaryota; kingdom Metazoa; phylum Chordata; class Mammalia; order Rodentia; family Heteromyidae; genus Perognathus; species Perognathus longimembris. The sequence continues at coordinate 36,534,561 of NC_063164.1, read as the reverse complement.
CTTCTATCTTCTTTTTTTCCCTCCCTCCTTCCATCCTTTTCATTTCTTTCTGCCAATACTGAGGCTTGATCCCAGGGCCTCATGTTCGCACTTGGCTTTTTCACTCAAGGCTAGCAGTCTACCACTTGAGTCACTTCTTTACTTCTGGCTTTATGCTGGTTAATTGGAGATAAGTCTCAGAGACTTTTCTGCTCAGTCTGGCTTTGAACCCAGACCCTCAAATCTCAGCCTTCTGAGTAGTTAGGATTGTAGATATGAGTCACCAGTACTTGGCTAAACTTAGATTTAATCATTAACAGCAATAGGAAAAACCAAACAAACCCTTCACTATGGTATTTCCTCTGCATCCTCAGTGGACCATTACATACTGCTCTGGTTTAGAAGAAGAAAGCTGAGTTATAGGCCTGCAAAGGAAAACCTAGTCAAGTACTTCACATATGACCTGTCAGTATTTCACATTCCCACCCAACAGAGCCAGTACTACCAAACTAAAATAAAACTAATGCTGTGGCCACTCTGTGTATAATTTACAGTTAAATATCTTTGTGACTATACATAAGGCACCACCAGCTAGATTCTTTCACAATAGAATATCCCAGAGGCATTATTTTTATTGGTTGGAGCAGTAAGAAATAAAGACGAAGATAAATTTAATATTTAACTCTAAATCTTTAGTCTCCCTCATTAGCTGACTTGCCTGCAGCCACATTGCTGTAAATTAAACTGCCTACGCTGGTAGGTTGCCAAGACACACATCCCGCGAAATGTTAACACTTCTTGTTCTTACGGCTGATCAAGTTAAAAACAAAAAAGTAATCTGTTTGCCATCCAGAGAGGTCATTAGAAAGGGTAGTTAAAAAAAAAAAACTGTCAACTTATTCTGAGTTGGAAATAGAAAAGTGGCTCTTTTTTTGGTCCTAAGTTGGTCTTTATAGGAAGCAGAATCTAATGGAACTGAATGGAATGTTGATGTTTCTCTCTCTCTCTCTCTTTTTCTGTTTGAGTGTGAGTGTGCACATGCACAGGCCTATACTGAAGCGTAAACTCAAGGTTTAGGCACTATCCTTTACCTTATTTATTAAAGGCTAGTGCTCTACCACTTGAACCACAGCTCTACTTCCACCTTTTTTCTGGTTAGTTGTGGAGAGAAAAGTCTCATGGACTTTCTACCTGGGCTCTGTGAAGGGCATTCCTCAGCTCTCAGCCACCTGAGTAGCTAGGATTACAGGTGTGACCTATCAGCATCCAGCTGTAATTACTTGGGTGGGTGGAGACTTCATCACAGAAGGGTTTCCAGGAAGCTACTTTATTTATGATTCTCTAATCAAATCACTGCCAACTTATCAGTTCCCTGAGGAAGGAAGAACATGCCTCCTGGCTAGTGGAAGCCTGTGAAGATAGAGCAAGGCCATCATGAGGAATCCTCCTCCCAGAGGCTGGAATTCACAACTCGGAGAGCTGTGTGCTAGGGCAGAGAAAGTCCTTCCTGTGAGAGACTGGGGGTTTTGTGGTGAAAATGTGGTCTGGTCTTTTTTCCACTTCTAATTCATTTGTCATTCCAGACTCTTTCAATTCTCATGACAGGAAACAGAGCTCTGATTCAAGGAATGTTTATTGAGCAGCACAAACTGTTTATAACCAGAGAGCAAATAGGACAAGACATTATCTGTACTTGTGTGTTCCCACATCTGTCAGAATAGTGGCATCAGGAACAAATACATCTTCCACCTGTCAGAGAGTTATCAGCAAGTCTGTTCTTAAACTGGGTTTGCTCAACCTAGGCTGTACACTTCAATCACCCGGATAGCACTGGCATATCCCAGTGCCCCACCCCCACCACACACCAATTTACATCCTCATCTCTGATGGGACTTGGGTACCTATCTGTACTTACTTCCTAAATGATTCCAATAGGCAGCCAAATTTGAGAATCATTGTATTCTCAATCCTGGTCACTCATTAGATTCACTTTGGTCATTAGATTGGATCCAGACCAAGCCAATCAGAATCAGAACTTCTTTCTTTCTTTCTTTCTTTTTTTTTTTTTTTGGCAGTGCTGGGATTTGAACTCAGGTCCTCATACTTGTTGGGCTGATGCTCTCCTGCGGAGCCACACCTTTAGTCCTTCCTCCCCCTTTTTGGAGACAAGGTCTCACTTCTTGCCTGGTTGTGTGCCTGGAGAGTGATCACTGATATGACCAGCACATACCATTATTTCTGGCATTTTTATTTTAAGATAGAGTGTCGTGCTTTTACTGCTGGGCTGCACTGAAACTATGATCTTCCCTACTTAGCCTCTCATGTATTTATGATAATGGCATCCCCACCACGCCTAGCTATTCATTGAGAAGGAGACTGCCAACTTTTTTTCTGCTCAGGTTGACCTTGAACCATGATCCTCCCGACCTCACTCTTCCAATTAGCTAGGATAATTGGCACAAATCACCAGTACTAGACCAGAATCACAATGTTTAAGGACATTTCCTACGTGATTTTAATATGAACCCACCATGGAGAATCTCTGCTTTTAAACAAATTCACAAAGTGTGATTGCAGAGCACACAGTGGGGACATCTATGCTCCTCATTAAATGTCATGCAAGGCCTATCTGAATCAGAAGTTTTGCAATCTCTCCAGCGAACTCACATTCTCAAAATACTCAAGACCCAGTCCTGAAACCTCCTTCATCTCCTTTTGTAGATTACTCAACTTCCACTAAGAAGAAACTTATACATTCCCACCCCTGAAAATGGAGTTTACATTCCTGCGAATGTGCAAATAGCAAAACATAGTATCTAAGCTAAATTAGAAAGAACAAGATACAGAACAGCTGGTATAATACTTGGTTTTTAAGCACTAAAAAGGAATAGTTCAATGCCTATATTTGTGTGATGGTGGGAGGACCCTTTTGATATTTTGTATCATGTACACATAATTCCTCTATTTAAAAAGAAAGCAACTAAAAATACCAATATTACAGGGAGAGAAGTCACAGTAAACTTTATACTGTTAAAGTATAAACTAGGGCATGTTAAAATATTAAAGAGTTTATATAAGCAAACAAATTCATGAGTTGGGCAGCCCAAATTGCATTTGACTCTCACAGAGTGGATGAGAGCATAGATAATATCTGATTGGCTAAAGTGTAGTAGTTGCCCAGATCTTGGTTGGTAGATCTTGTTTTGTTTTTCTAGATTATCAATGTCTATACTGGATTGTGTTTTAATTTACTTATGTAGGAGCCCAGCTATGGGAACTGCCTTAGTGTAATGGGCTCCCAATTAGTTAGGTTTACACTACTTATTTATACTCTAGAATGATTTACCTTATCAGAATATTTTTCTGGATACTTGCTGATTTGACAAAGAATAGAATTTGTATCAGAAGATGCAGGAAAGCCATGACAGTATGGGGAAAAGGAACAGGAAAGAATTTCAGATTCACAAAGTCAATCTTTGCAAGTTTACATTTTTACCTATTGTCAGTCTGTACCTTGATCTAGAAGACAAAAGATGGGTACATACCAGTATGTAACGTTTTTGTAGACATTGTTAGAAACAAATAACAGACTTCATGCCTTCACCAGGTTCTGGCTAAAATAATGTGTGTATTGGGGGAAGGGATTAGCTCTTCATCCAGGGAGGTCTTAGCTCTCTCTCAACAAGCTTTTTAGAAATGTGACCTCAAGTTCTCCTGTAGCCAGCAGATGGCAGCAGCAATCTAGTTTCTGGTATATCCCAGGAGATAAGTGAATTAGGTGGTTCCTGGTCATTTAGACATGAAAGAAAATCTCTTAATTTCTGACAAGCATAGATGTTTAAGTGGAGAATAAAGAGGAAAAGATATAATGCTTCATAGTAAACGGATTTAATCTAAAGAGAAGGGAGTAACCTATAACATTTCTTATTGTAGGCCCACATCTTACTGAATGATGGACCAGTGATGATCTCATTGGGTCATCAGTGGCAATGAGATGGATACTAATGTCATTACCCCGGGTTGCCAGAGTTAGAATAGGTTTGAGAACTTGCCAGAATTCTCAGAGAAGCAAGTAACAGAGAAGGATATAAACCCAATTTGACCACTTAATCATTTTAGCACTGCATTGAGTCAAACTGCTTCTTGCATTTTGAAATATTAGGCACCAGTTGAAATGGGCTTTGAAGGCTGTCTTGGATTTGGACCACATTTTGAGTGAGGAGGGAGGATTTTCCAGCCAAATGGCAGAATTTTGAGGATAAGAGGATATTACTACTTGATGTTTTATGTCCCAGTACTGTAGTGGTCACAAGAGTAAGAGGCTGAGTCTTTTCTAGCTGAGTGCTGGCGGGCTCGTGCCTGTCAACTGATATCTCAGGATCACAGTTCAAAGTCAGCTCTGGGACATGTATCTGAAGAGACACTTGTCTCGAATTAACCAGCAAAGATCTAGAAGTGGGGGCATGCTCAAGTGATAGAGCATTAGTCTTGGGCTAGCTTTGAGTGAAAAAGCCAAGCAAGAGGCAAGGCCCTGAATTCAAGCCCCATTACCAGCAAACAAAAAAGAATACTTTCTAAACTCAAACTATATGTCTTCTCAGACAACACTTCTTGGAGTCAGAGGAATCCTGAAGTGGAAGAAAATTGTCTTTGGAAAAGTGGATGGAATGCTTATTTACCTAAGACAATGTAAACCTGAAGTTAAGTGAGAAGTTTCATGTTGTATGAAGTGTCATAGGAATACTTGTTAATGGGAAGTTTCTCTGTATTGTTGCCTTCATAACCAAACAAATACTCTTACATCTCTATTTTTCAGAATTTCCCTTCATTCTCCCTAGGAACAATGAAGAAATTATCTTCCTACGGTTTCCTGCACCTTACCTCTCATCCTTTTACCTTCCAATTTTGGCTGGCTGCTATCTTATTTTTATACCACCAAGTACTGTGGTTTGTATCCTTATTTTTATGCCATCAAGTACTGTGGTTTGTATCCTATCTACAACTGTAGAAAGAACAGTTGTGTTATGGTTAAGGAGTATTTGCTACAGAACTGAGCGGGGGACAAAGGGGACAAAGGGGGGAGAAAGGCGATGACTAGCCTATGTTCTTGCAGGGAAAATTGCCAAGGTCATTTGGGCTCTCTGTTCTACCATGCTTAAAGCCAGATAATTGCTTGGTGTATTATTGAATCTGTTTATATCTTTCTCACAAATAAATGTATTTTAAAGGTTTGGTTCTGTTTGACTTTTCTTTTTTCTCATGAGAAAAAATGGCCCTCATTTGCAATGATGCTTGACTATGGCCCCTTGTGTAGAACTCTGAATGATGGTATACCTTCTTCACAGATTCACTCTTTACTTGTCACCCTGAATTGTCTTTGCATTGTACTGCTTGGTTGGTTTTTCTCTTTATTAAATCTCAGATTCCCTCCCTAATTGGATTTGCTTCCATGTTTTGATAAAACACATCCTTAGTAATTTCAGAAGGAGCACACAGGGAGTATAATTTCCAAAGATTTACATGCTAAGTTTTACCTTGACTGAAATTTGAGAATGTTCTTTTCCTAAGTTCCCTCTGAACTGTTCTAAATGGACCTTAAACAGAGTAAAACACCAGTTTTCAGCAAGATTTAGGAAATAAAGGCTTTTAGTAGATACAAAGATGGAAATCATATCTATACCCCTTCAAGTCACCAAGAAGATGCCTGTGGGTTTCACACCATTCCTGTTCTTCCCTAGAAAAGAGAGAAAATGATTTTAAATTATGCTCCAGCCCATGGCTATTTATAGCATAAAACCTGTGGCTCTCTTAATGATAAACAAAAGATACTTTTTTTTGCCAGTCCTGGGACTTGAACTCAGGGCCTGAGCACTGTCCCTGGCTTCTTTTTGCTCAAGGCCAATACTCTACCACTTGAGCCATAACACTCTTTCTGGTGTTTTCTATATATATGGTGCTGAAGAATTGAACCCAGGGCTTACATATGAGGCAAGTATTCTACCACTAGGCCATGTTCCCAGCCCCAAAATATACTTTTAAATAAAGTGAGAATAATGTTCAGACCATTCACTCTATTTATCCTCTTAACAATACTTAGGTGAATGTGCAGTCATTCTTGAATGGAGTAGCTCACCACCTTTTGTCTGTACCCCCCACAGAAGTAGGTGCTATATGCAGTGGTTAGGGTGTGATTCCTCACACCAGACTGTCTGAGTTCAAATCTTGCCTCAGCTGCTTCCTCACTGGGCCACTTTGCTTAAGTTCCCTAAGGTTAAAGAGATGTTCCCTTTGCTTCAGATGTTCCTCTGTGAAATGAAGATAACAGTAACATGCAATAACAGTGTTACAAAAATAAAATGATTTTTCCTCTGCTGGATCCCACATCTGAGGAACCTCCCATGTCTTCTATGACCATTATTCAGTTGTGAATTAGGTTGACCTAGCACACCCTCAAGGCATGTTCAAGTCTGAAGAAAGATGGAGTCTTTTTCGGTCTCCTAGTGAAGAAACAGCATCTAAGGTGAGAACAAATGCTGTAATCTGGCCTCAGTGGTCTATGAAAACAGGGATTGGTTCTTATGTGAATCCGTGTGTGTGTGTGTGTGTGTGTGTGTGTGTGATGGCATTAAAAAGATATAAAACATCTGAAGAAGCCAGCCAGGCACCAGGGGCTCATGCCCATAATCCTAGTTACTTAACATGTTGAGACCTGGAGGATCCAGGTTTGAAACCAGCCTGTGCTATTTCTAATTGACCAACAAAATGCCAGATTGTAGACATGACTCAAGTGAAAGAGCCAAGTAAGAGTGCAAAAACATGAATGTAAGCCCGGTTACCAACAGACACATACACACACACACACTGAAAGAGGGTGAGAGAGAAATAATAACAAATAAACACTCTCAGTTTGTACTTTGGTCCATTTCAAGTATCAGTGGACAAATATACCAATCTAGCTAATGACAGAAAGTATTTAAAAACTGCACAAAAAAAACTGCACAGAAAATGTCTGAGAGTTTCTGAATCTTGAGCTGGAACTGGGAAAGGGCAGGTGTGTGTAGGTAAGCTGTTAGAAATAAGGAGGTCCTGAAAGGGATTCTCCCTTGTCTAGTCCTTCACATTGGGCTTGTTTCCTAGATTGGAATGTCAGAGTTGTGCTTCATGGGATCTCTATAGTTTTCCACTGTGAATGTCTGAGTCTCTGAGCAGCAGTGGGACCACTCAATATGACAAGATATATATATATATATATATATATATATATATATATATATATACAAAGTTGGATATTCAGGTTAAACACAAGGACAATAGCCCATGAACACACTTGTTTCTCTAATGACAGGTTTTAAAGGCAAGGTGGAAGAGAGAGAGAAAGAGGTTTAAATGTGGGTCAGATCTAGCATTTCAAACATAATAAAACCATGTAAATATTGAATTAAATTTCGAAGTAGGGTCTAATGAAACTCCAGATGTTGGTGGAATCAAGTTCAGAAAAAGAATATAGAGTTCCAGGAAGAAATCCTCCATCCCTTCCTTTTTATTTGAACTGATATTAAAGTTCTTAGCACGTGGCATCTAAACTCTCCTAAGAACCTAGACTTGGGGGGGAGGGGGGTATGAGGGACGAGGTAACAAACAGTACAAGTAATGTATCCAATGCCTAATGTATGAAACTGTAACCTCTCTGTACATCAGTTAGATAAAAAAAAATTGAAAACAAAAGCAAAAACAAACAAACAAATAAAAAAAAAACCTAGACTTGAAACTTGATATTACTTTGTGTTTAAATCATTACTTTGGGGGATTATCTTATATTCACTTGATCAAGACTTTAAAAAATTATCATTAAAATGACTAAGCACAGATTATGTATAGTAGGCAGATTTTGAGTAATTCCCTTGAAAACAAATACTTAAAAAAGTTTTCTCATAGGAATTGAGTTTTCTTTCTTAAGCAGAAGCAGGTCTCAGCTATGTATCAGTCTAGAATCATAAGTTTGAGATAATGGTTTATCTTGGGTAATATTCCAGCTACCATCGCCAGGCCTTCACTTGTCAGCCATGCAGGAAGGAAGCCCTTCTGCTGCGATTCTAATGTGATGGGTATGTAACACCTCACACAGCCATTGTGCTTCTCCTATAGCCTGGATTAACAGGCATGTACACTACTATGCCTTGCTGCTCCAGTTATGTTTGAAATAAGGGTCCTGCTGTTTGCCTGAATCAGTGTGGACCATGACTTTCCTATATGTCTTCCTGCCACCAATCCCAGCCTTTTCTATTGTGATATGTGGAGGGAGGTTCCTTAGGAACTTTTTGCTCAAGCTGGTTTAGAAGCTTTCCTTCTAATCTCGCCTCCTGAGTAGTTAAGATTGTAGGCATGAGCCACCTTACCTGGCCAGGTAAATAATTTTTTTTGTAGGTCCTGGGGCTTGAACTCTGGTCTGCGCTCTGTCTCTGAGCTTCTTTGTGCTCAAGGCTAGTGCTCTACCACTTGAGCCACAGCATAAAGCCACAGCTTTTTCTGAGTAGTTTATTGGAGATAAGAGTCTCACAAATTCTCCTGCCAGTGCTGGCTTCAAACTGTGATCCTCAGATTTCAGCCTCCTGAGTAGCCAGGATTACAGGCATGAGCTACTGGTGCCCAGGTCAGATAAAAATTCTTAAAAGCACTATTTTTTTTCCAGAGGTTGAAAAATTGGAAACTGTTTTAAGACACCCATGCTCAGAGGGGCTTTGGTGTGCAAGAGGCTGTTTTGTTCACTGAACTAAAATATTGCAGTCTCTCATTTATCTACAATATAGTTTACCATAAAGTGAAGATAATTTCTTCTCTCCAAACCCTACATTAAGAGAAAGATGATAACTAAGGATGCATCACAGTGGGGATGTAGCACAGTAAGCCAGGATCACAGTGATTAAGCCCACTCTTAAAAAAAAAAAAAAGCCAATTTCACGTAACGTTCCCAGTAGTCCCCCCTGAAGCACTGCAGAAACTTGAGGTGCTTGTGTATCCTCCAAGATTTAATTACATACAGTGTCACCTTCCAGATTGTGGCAATCTGTGTTAATTTAAAATATTCATAATGAAATATTCATAATGAACTCCAGATATTTAAAATGATTTCTAAGTATATAACAATGTTTCCTCATACAACATGGTCTTTGACACTATTCACTTTCCCAAAACAACTGGCTTTAAAAAAAATAACTGGGAGCTGATAACTCATGTCTCTAATCTTAGCTATTCAGGAGTCTGATTTGAGGATCAAAGCTGGAAGCCATCTTGGGCATATTTGTCTCCAATTTAACAATAACAACAACAACAAAAAAAGCCCAAACTGGAAGTATGGCTCAAGTGGTAAAACACTAGTCTTGATTAAGAAAGCTAAGTAAGATCATGAGGCCCTGAGTTCATGCCTTTATAACAGTACCAAAAAAAAGAAAAAAAAAAAAGCCAGTTGCCCCTGGAGAATCAAAGTCCTAAGCCAACCTGGATAGAAAAGTCTGTGATAGACTCTAACTCTAAACTAACCAGAAAAAAGCCAAGTAAAATAAGAACTCAAGTGGTACAGTGCCAACCAGGCAAGCAAACTAAGCTAGTGTGAGAGAGGCCCTGTGTTTGAACTTCAGTAACAGAAAAAAGTGTGTGTGGGGGGGGGGGTGGGTAAGGATAAAATCATCTGATTGGCTTTGATAAAACAAAATACAAGAAAGGGGTTAGCTATTGAAATTCTTATTTCTTAAAGTCATCCTATTTCACCTTTACATTTCTTTTTTATTTTTCTTGATTGTGGGGCTTGAACTCAGGGCTTGGATGCTATCCTTGATCTCTTTACTCAAGCAAAGCTAGGACTGCACAACTTGAGCCACAGTTATTTCTTACAAAAATAAAATTTCTAGCAGCAGCTTGTCTTCAGAGAGGCAAGCCCAGTTACTGTTGCACATGTGGCATGATTTGAGGTGTGGGAAATAATCAGAGTTCAAGTGCCTTGCCTATCATGATGCCATTCAACAAACACTAATTTCCTCAGAATCCAGCATTAACCTTTGGATTCTTTGAAACATCTTCTTTAAGAATATTCAGCTCATTCTTTGTTTAATGTCAATTTTTTTATTGTCAAGATGATGTACAGAGGGGTTACAGTTACATACTTAAGGTAGTGAGTACATTTGTTGTCATACTTATTACCCCTTCCTCATTTTTCTCCCACTTTCCCTCCCCCAAACCAGCCCCCTTTGCTTTCATCTTTTTTTTTAACCATCCCAATGATGGCTATTGTCATTCTAGTCTACAATGCTTATGGAACCTATGAAAATTAACAATAAGACAATTCCTTCCCAGTTGGGTGTTAATGTACATTTTTTTTCCTTTTGCTTAGTATAATGTTCCTACTTTTTCTCTCATTTCTTCCCTCCCCCTATTGCCCTTAAGCTGCTTAATTCTCTTTCATCAATGTCCATTGTAGCTATTGGGCCCCCCCACACTGTATTTTTTTCACCTGCTTTCCACTCATTCTGTGCCCTCCTCCCAGCTTCCCTAAGATGTGCACATGTATACACCATATGTGAGGTAAAGAATATACGGTCCTCTAAATACAATAAGACTAAGAAGAGGTCCTTTGTTTTCTTTGGAGTTATTTTCAGTCTGTATATTATTTTAGGTACATATGAAGTAGTGCTTGGGTCTTACTTTTTGGTGCTTTTCTCCTAAGACTGTCCTTTTAAGGTCTCACTATGTATTGCTATCTTGGATCTTGTTTGATTTGTCATGTCTCTTTGCAATTTGATTCTAACACCCACACATCAGGGAGACCATGCACTGTTTGTCTCTGTTCTTAGCTTGTCTTGCTCAACGTGATTTGTCTAGTTCTGTCCATTTCCTGTGAATGCAATTATTTTATCATTTCTAATAGCTGTGTAGAATTCCAATGTGTACAGGTCTATAGTGGGGCATCTGGGTTGTTTCCATTTCTTGGCTATTGTGGACAATGTAGCAATGCACATGGAGGTGCAGGTGTCCTTGCTGTATCTTGGATACTCTTGCTCAGGGTATATGCCTAGGAGCAATATGGCTGGGTCATAGGGTATGTCTATGTTTATTTTTTTAAGGAACCTCCAGACTGCTTCCCAGAGTGGTTGTACTAGTTTACTTTCCCACCAGCAATGCAGTAGGGTTCCTCTTTCTCTGCATTCCCTCCAGCATTTGTTGTTGCCTAAGTTCAGAGTATAGGCCATTCTGATTGGGGTAAGGGTTATCTCAGGGTTTTTTGTTGTTGTTGTTTTTTGTTTTTGTATTTCCTTTACTGCCATGGATGCTGAACATTTCCTCATGTATTTCTTTGCCATTTTTATTTCTTTTTCTGTGAAGTCTCTCTTTAGCTCCCTTGCCCATTTAGTGATTGGCTTATTAGGTTTGGGAGGGATTCATTTCTTGAGCTCCATGGGAGTTTTCTGCAGTTGCTGGAGTCTTGCAGTCTTTGGTGGCCAGGGTGCTACACAGCCTGGGAAGGGGTCTTCACAATTTTCCAACTTTTTGCAGCGTATGGGCTTTTTGATTTTTTTCTTTCCTGGTTCTTGTGATTCTCTGCTTGTTTGAATTTTCTTTGTTGCTGATCTCTTGGGGTGGGGGTGGGGTCTGGGTGTTGGAACTCCCAACTTGCTATTTGGTTGGAGTGAACTGGGGTGATTCCCTGTTGTTTTGGTGCTATCTTCCTTCCTTCAGTTCTTTCTCTTTATTGACATACAGACTCATTCCCACAAATATGCACTGATAATTTTGACTAGCCAACTCCAGTATCTGGAATAGAATGGTAAATGACAAAGCCCTGAACCCACAGAGCAATGAGTCTAGACACTGACAGTGAGAGCAGCATGGCGGGGATGTTTCCCCTGTCAGAAGAGATCAAGCAGGAGCTCACATAGAAGAGTGAAACACAGAGTCAGAGAGGATTCAAGAGAGATGAAGAGCCAGATACCAATGATCTCCAGCTACTCAGGAGGCCGAGCTCTGAGAATCACAGTTTAAAACCAGCCCAGGCAGAGAAGTCCAAAAGTGTCATCTCCAATTAACCAGAAAAAAAAATCCAGAAGTGGAAGTGTGGTTCAAGTGGTAGAGTGCTAGCCTTGAGTAGAAAATGTCAAACATTCAAGTCCCTGAGTTCAAGACTTAGTACTCTGGCCAGGGGCAGTGAGGGGTGAAAGGAATCTAGATATCTCCATCTATGTCTGCAGGTCTGCGGCTGGCCTGGACACCACCATTGACACTGGGTCTCAAGATGAAGAACGCCATTCCTTCCATAGCTCTGCCTGTATCCAGACAAAGGGTAGCTGCTTACAAAACAAGGAGAAAGAACAAAACAATAACCATAACAAATAAAAGCCTCGGAGCTAAAGAAAAACAAAATGTCATGATTTGTGCATTTTTCTACAAAACTGATTTGTTCTGTGGTAGAAGATAGAGTTGCATTTGATTTCTACAAGATATGCAGTAATGGGTTATGTACTCTAGGGAAAGAGTATTGTTAAGGGAGCAAGAACGTGATGGATTCACTTCCTCGGTGAGGTTTATAATATGTGGCAGTTTTAGTGCGAGCAGGTATTTGGTCTATAAACTTGGAGAGCTTGGCATTAGTGGTAGCTCGGTTCTAAATGAAGAAAAATGCAGCTCTCCCTCTCCCTCTGGTTATTAGGCCTTCTGGGGATACATGGGAAGATGAAGTGTTTTCCTGATGTTGTGTTTGCCTGTCACGGTAATGTGCACACACCCTGTCACCAGCACCTGTATGCAGCACCCCCCTGCCCCCCAGACCTACTGGCTTTTGTTGGTGATGGCTGTTCATTGCAAGGCTCCAGCCTCATTGTGTGCTGAACAGAGTCAGGGTTATTTCAACTCCTTGTTCAAATGCTCCCTCTCAATTAGATGCTCTACGATTAGCTGCTTTGCAATTAGATGCTGGATCTCTTATTCTGAGAACAGCCAGTTTCACGGTCCCCAGAGGCCATTTCATGTCCTCACTTCTCAGAGCCTGCTGTTCTGCTTGTTTCCGTTTACATGGTGCTAAAGAGAGGCAGAGCAGGAAGCCAGCTGGCTTCCCGGAGGGCCTGGGAGGCTGCCCCTGACTGGGGCCGCTAGAGACCTGGGTCTGGTCTCAGCTGGCCAGGTGTGAGACTGCATAGTGTCATCTCCACAAGAAGCAGTGCCATTCTCATGTTAACTAATTTTGTTGGCTCAAGTAGAATGCCAATTAACTCATTTTTCTATTAGAAATGTATTTGCCAGGCAACATATCTGTGTCAGCCACACACACAGTTAAAGTCTATTGGGCAACTAAATGATAGATCGTGAGACTCACTCCCACATACTGTTCATGGGGTACAAATTGGGAGGAGTGTTTTATTATGTGGAAACTGAACCAGTGTGTTGAGTTCTTGCTTTGTATCTCTATCCCTTACAAATGTATCTGGTGGAGGAGCTTCCTCCAGTCATTGGCTGAGAATATGAATGGGCCCCTAATTTTCTGCCTACTCTTAGGGAAGAGGAATGCAGGATCTAAGCCATCAATCCAACCTCAGTCTTCACTTGCAGGATGAAAGGGCCTTCCATGTGTCTGTAATCGACAGACCGCTTGGGTACCTGTTATCCTTCTCTTCCTTTCTTCCTGACTGATAATTTCATCTTCTGGTGGGACATGGCCCAGTGGGAGGATGGTTGACTTGAGGTGACTGTCACCATGTTTTCACCTTTTAGAGATAGCCTAGATCCTCCAGAGACAATCCTTGTTACCCATCTACTTCTCCCAAGCTCTGAATTTGTCTTTGCCTGAGTGACTCAAGGTAGGATGACCAGTTTTTTCTTCCATCCTTTGAATATTTTTTCAGGTGCCTAATTTTGGTATGAAGTACCCATTGTAATGAAAATCCTTCATCCATCTATCATATCTATCTATCTATCTATCTATCTATCTATCTATCTATCTATCTATCTATCTATCTATCATCTACCTATCATCTATCTATCTGATATCTCCATATTCAATCCCCAGAAATGGAATGGTGCTCATGAATGTTAGTAAATGTACCATGAAGAGTGTGTGCTCTGGCATTGTTCCTAAGCTCTAGGGTTGAAACTTCCATTTTAATGTCCTATTATCTATGCATTGAGAGTCTTAAAATGTTCACAATAACAATAAAATGTTTATTTAGCACTTTCTATACCCTAGAGGCAGTTCACAGAGCTCTCTCTGTACGGTTTAATTTCTCAGCAATCTTATGAATTATATATCATCATTATCTTCATTTTGTAGATAAAGATACTGAGACAAGGAAGGACTAGGCCCATATCCCTAAAAAGTGATTAATCTAGAATTTCATCCAGTTTGCTTCTCACACTCACTATTCTAACCAGTGTACTTGTCTGTGATCATGAACATAACAATTCCAGTTCTGTTTACTCGAGGAAATAATTGGATGAGTGTGCCTGAGTCTTAGTTGCAATGTTTTCTAATAACTTGAAAAAAACAGCTGGCTACAACCTAGATGTTTGGTAGCATGAAAGCAAGAACCAACTACCATTTTCACCCAAACATGAAAATGAGCCATAACATTCAATGCTAGCAAGATGGCAGAACAGACATCTTCCACATGCCAATGGGAGTGTGAATACTTCCAAACACTGAAAAATTTGACAGAAACTTGTAAAAATGTAAATAAATAAGCTCTTTGACCAAGAACTTTTCTGGAAAGATCTCTATTATAGAAAATGAAGCATGTGCTTAGAACAAACTTTGAAAATAATGGAAGGGCAATGGCTGTCCATAATAGCACATTCATCCACCCTATGAAATACTAATATAGTACATGAAATCATGAATAAGATGGTGATTGTTGTTGTTCCCTCTCACTGCCCTCTCCCCCTCAAGATACTCAGGAGGTTGAGATCCAGAGAATCACAGTTTAAAGCTAGCACAGATAGAAAAGTCTATGAGACTCTCTTCCAAACCAGCAAAAAAGCAGGGCTAGATGGGCATCAGGGCTGAAGTCACAGCTTAAGCGGTAGAGTGCCAGCTAAGAAAGCAGGCTGAGTGTAAGGCCCTAAGTCTAAACCCCGTTACTACTGAAAAAATTGTTGATTTGATTTTTTTTGTTTTTAACTGGAATAATTCCATTAAATATAGTGTAGAGAACATTTACTTTCATGATGATGTATAGAACAAGATGTGTGTGTGTGTGTCTGTATGTGTGTGTGTGTGTGTTGTGTGCACCAGTTTTGGGTCTTGAACTTGGGCCCTCTCACTTGGCATTTTAGACTCAAGGCTGGTGCTCTAGCCATACCCCCACTTCCCCTTTTGCTGGTGAATTGGGGATTAGAGTCTTGGAGACTTTTCTGCCCAGACTGGCTTTGAACTACAATCCTCAGATCTTAGCCTTCTGAGTAGCTAGGATTATTATGAGCCACTGGCACCTAGCAAGATGCCATTTTTGTCTCTAGAAATGAGATTCTTTGTGAGTTCTTATGAATATTTGTTTAAGTATGGACAAAAGTCTAGATGGTTGCAAACCAAGATATTAACTTGGCTACTTCAAGGGGAGAAACATAAAGAAGTATGTATATATGTATGTTACGGAGGGGCTTTTACATGTCTTTGGAGAGTATGCATTCAACACTTAGCAACTGAAATTTTTAAGGAAAAAATTAAAGGATAGAAAGACATCTATGGTCCATTATCAAGTAAAAAGAAACATACATCCACAAGCCAAACACACATCCGCAAGTCTCAGTTAAAAAGTAAGCTAAAATATATGTATATGTAGTCTCACATGTGTTTGCAGAGAAAAATCCCTAGAAGGGATATACCATTCCAAAATGTTAAGACAGTTTCTTGAGCTGTGAAATTTTATTTTAATGCATTTACCTGTGGTATTTTAAGATTATCAAGCAATTAGCAAGCATTAATTTATAGAAATAAAAAATACAGAGAAATAAAAATGAGGAATTGATTTACAAGGAAAGATAAGGAATTTAGAATTGGGCTTGAAGTGAAAAGAAAATTTAAGAGGGTGATTGATGAAATGGCGTCAGAGAAAAATGCTGCCTGACCTTAAGGATGGCACATTTGAGTAGTTAGTTAAATGTCTGAAAATGCTTTCTCCATTAGAGGGCGACATCTTCTGTGTCATTAGCCAACAATCTTCTTGTCACAATACATGACCTAGAAAGATTATGGGAAGAGAGGCAATTGAGAGATTTCTTTTGTTTCCAGGAGGCTACATTTTCCATCTAAAATGTGTTGTTTTCTTTGAAAGAATGTTGATAGATGAAAAGGAAGATAAAGAATTTAGAATAAAAGAGCAGCAGAAGAGAGATTCACAAAGACTTACAGAAGCAGAGCCTGAATGAAGTTCAGTTTGATAGGGTGTGATGGATCTTAGCATCCTTCTGTGGGATGAAGTCTGTTCTAGTGTACCTGCAGCTGTGAAAGCTGCATGAACATGGTTGGAAACATAAGGAACTCTAGAGTTGTATTTATATTAAGATCTGGGCTTAACAATGGCAGGTAGTGTTCGTCGCATTTGTCACTTGCCGTTTGCAGATGTTGAAAAGTACTTTTGAGAGATAAATGTGGCATTTATCAAATCTCTATAGGGTATAAAGAAGGAAGATGGAAAACAAATAAAATCCTAGGCAAAGTAAATCCTTTCCATTCTCCTTATCTTGATATATCCAAATCAAAGCTTCAGTTCTACAGAACCTAGATCTAGTGTCTTCTCAAGATAAAGTTAATATATGGAGGAAAGGAGAAAATTATAAAATCAGGGAGATAAATATAGTCTTCATATGTTTTACTATTTTAAATTATATATGAAATTTAAGACTCTCCGTGATCAGACTATGTCCTAATACTGAACACAGTGAAGACCAAAGACCAGGATTCTTGACTTTTTTTTTTTTAAAGAGGATCTTGTTCCTGAAGAGGGCTATAATATGAAGTGAGAAAGAGATAGCAATTTCTTTTTTCTGTCTATGATGCCAATTGCACAGTTTTGGACTCCATTGTTGTGAGGAATGTCAATGGTCCCTCATTGTTGCTAGGGAACTAGGAGGTGAGGGGTTGAGGTAGAGGCTCTATTGCCCCTTATTGTAGCTGTTAGCAGTCCTATTTCCTGGAAGGCTGAGATGATAGTGAATAGAATGCCTTTTCTTTTTATGTCTCTTTTTGTTTGATATTTTCAGTTGTTAACTCAAGGTTGAAAGAGACCAAAATAAAGCCCGAAAATAAAAACCTGCAGGTAAAACTCTTATTTAACCAAAGCCAAATAAAGAAAAACTAGATGTGTGGTTTTTTCCCAAGACCAATTAGAAGGGCTGCTATGGAAACGTCTTCAGTCTGGACACTTCTAGAGAAACTCAGGATATGTAATCAAATACTGTTATCATAAGCCTAGATAGTTGAGTTTTAAGAAGAGCTTCTTGATTTGTGTGTTGCTCTTCTCTCCCATTTAAGAGGATGTGATGTAAGGCTCCTGTAGTAAGTTATTCCACTCTACCCACCCCACCCTACCTAGGGACATCTGTAGGTAGAAACATTTGCTTCTACTTAAAAATGCTGTAACCTACATCGGCCTTTAAAACCACACATCCAGGGCTGGGGATATAGCCTAGTGGCAAGAGTGCCTGCCTCGGATACACGAGGCCCTAGGTTCGATTCCCCAGCACCACATATACAGAAAACGGCCAGAAGTGGCGCTGTGGCTCAAGTGGCGGGAAGAAGCCAGGGACAGTGCTCAGGCCCTGAGTCCAAGGCCCAGGACTGGCCAAAAAAAAAAAACAAAAAAAAACCCACACATCCAATCCAGATACCCCTCAACTTCCATCTCCTTTTGCCTCCTAGTTTCTTCTGTTGCTTCTTTTTTATTCTTACCACAATCATTTTCACATTAGCGTTCATACTCAGTCCTCAACTTCAGATAAACAACTACCCTGGATTATCAATTGTTAGTATTCTCTGATGTCTAAGGCCTTTGACATTTTGATCTTTTCTTCTTTCTTGGAATTCTCATATGTGGGTCGTGGGTCTCATATTGTTTTGTCGTGGCCTAAGAGATCCTAGAACATTCACCATAGTAACCAATTCTACATACTCTGATCTGATCTTCCACTGGTGTGGACAAAACCACATGGGGGCAGCACAGTCACTTGTACAAACCTATTTTAGGTTCCTGGGCCTGGCCAGGAACTTAAAAGAACTTTTTTTTTTTTTATTATTATTATTAAAAAAGAATGCTGGTACTGGGGCTTTAATTTAGGGCCTGGGCTCTGTCCCTGAGAGTTTTTTGTTTGTTTGGTTTTTGTCAAGGCTAGCACTCTTATGGCTTAAGCCACCTCTACTGGCACTTGTTTGTTTTGGTGGTTAACTGGAGATAAGAGTCTCATGGACTTTTCTGCTTGGGCTGGCCTCCAACTGCCATCCTCAAATCACAGCCTCCTGAGTAGCTAGGATGACATGCATGAACCTCCAGTTCAAACTCAAGTGTGGAGGTTAATTATAAAGTATATGCTCCTCCACACCTCACACAGTCCCCTCTCAGACACATGTTTTACTGGACTTATCTCTGAGAGAAGTCTGTTTGCCATGGTTCCTGTTGGACCTTCTATCTATCATGCTTTTCTTTTGTTACCCCACATTGGTGGTGGTGGTGGTGTGGGTGGTAGGTTGATTCTCTGGGCTTCTAAAGAGACATGGAAGCATCATGATCACATGGGATGGGCCATGTCTTTTTACTGTAGATATGAAGCAGTGTAGCATGGGGTCTAAAAGGAGCTTTGTTCCAAGTTCCTTGGGGTTTTCTGATGGCCAGCGATGATCACCCCTAGTGCAGCACAGGAGGACTGACTTTTCCATAAAGTTTTTTTTTTTTCCCTCTACCACATTCCTCCCTTTACTGGTAATAGAACTAGGGAAGGGAAAGGGAATATCAAAATCGAGAGACAAAGGATAAAAAGACAAACAACTCCAAAAGCAATTCTTGCAAAACCATTTGGTGTAAACCAACTGAACAACACATGGGGGGAGAGGGAATGGGATAGAAGGAGGGGAGAAATGAGGGAGGAGGTAACAAATTGCACAAGAAATGTACCCATTGCCTTACGTATGAAACTGTAACCCCTCTATACATCACTTTGACAATAAATAAGTAATTATTTTTAAAAAAGTAAAAAGAAATGTTATCTAGTTAAAAAAAAAAGAGCAGTAGCCTCTGGGGGTGATGGTATGTCCTGTTTTTCCACTTGTTTTTTTGTTTGTTTAAATAACACCTTTTTAGTTAGTTTATGAAAAATACCAGCTGAGGTTTAGTTTTTTCCCCTTGCTTTCTATAATCCAAATTGTTTATTACTGGAAAATTCAACTCTCAGAATCTCTGAAGGAAATTCCTTCCCAGGATTAAAGAGATAAAAAGAAAATGTAGCAAAAATGAGCTGCTTTGTGGGCTCTGCAAAAAAACAAAAAATGATTGCAGCAACAGCAATCGTAGAAAGCAATAACTTAACAAATGGTTTCAGCAATGAACTCTTCACTGTGATTTGAAAGAGCCCTCCACGAATACTATTTTATAATTACCACCTTGTGCTTAAGGGGGCACTTTACAACTCGAGTGTCTTCAGGTTTCATTCCTCAGGTGAGTTTTCTGTATAACCATGTTCCAATCGGAGGCATCACATGAAATGCTCACCCTGCAGTTTATTTGCTCATGACTATTTAATTACACCTGCCAGCCTTCAGAAATCCCAATGATTAAGAATTATTATATGTGGTTCTATTAATCTTCCTGGATTCCTTTTCATCAAAATGTTTCTTTTCATTCCCAATATACCTAGAAGTTGGTACTGAGTAGAAGAAGAAAATAGAGACAGAGTAATGGTAATTCACCTTCTCAATATCATTCTAAGTAGCAGGTGGACTAAGAATTGGAAGTTAGGACATTGGTGGCTCATATCTGTAATAGTAGCTACTCAGGAGGCTGAGATCTGAGGATTGTGGTTCAAAGCCAGCTCAGGCAGGAAAGTCCATGGGAATTTTTTTTTGATTGCTACTTTTTAAAAAATATGGTTTTTGAGTTACTTTTTATAAGTTACCCTTGGCCACAGTCAGACCACTTTACTGGTGTGTACAGGAAAGCATCAACTGCAGTGCTTTACAGGTATCTCTCATTACATCTATGATTTCTTCAAACTCTCCATGAGACTCTTATCTCCAGTTAGCCATCAAAAAGCCAGAAGTCATGGTGTGGCTTAAGAAATAAAATGCCACCCTTGGGTGGAAAAAGAGAGTGCCAAAGACATGAATTCAAGCCCCAGTATTAAAAAAATATATAGGGAAAATGTCATGGCTTGCTTCACTTACTTAAGACTTATGTTGACCATAAAATTAAATCCATATTGTCTGTTATTACAAAGGTTCACCTGATCCTTGCTTGTGTGTATCTACATATATGGAGAAAATAACACACAATGCTTCCTGTTACTAAAATTTGGAGAGCACAGGTGAGCTGAACCAAAATTGGTAGACAAATTTCCAATTAATCTTGGAGATTGTCATGGTTTTTAGCAATGCACATCTAGTTTCCTCATTCAACTTTGTCTGAAGGGGGTTCTGTATAGATAATCCATTTGTCTTTTCACCAAGATTTGTAGAGGAGTTGGTGGCTGAAGCTGTCAGGATTTAGAATGCTATAATTTCAGCTTTTCCTAAGGAGCTTTTCTTTGTAACTGAGACTGAATGCTCTATTGAAATAGAAGGAAAAGAAGGAATCAGTTATGAGCTAATGTCTAATTAAATATCACTATCAATTTCTGTGTTATTAGCAGTGAATTTCTGTTCTTCAGTAAACAAAGGTGATAAAATTGTAACAAGTTGCATTGCCTGGAGTTGGGAAATGAAGGGCATTGGTAATGGAGGATGAGGAATGAAGAGAAGAATGACTACACCATGGTTGGCCAGATGAAACAGGCACTTGATAATTAAAATAAATATTACAAGGTGAGAAAATGGATAGAAGTCAATACCTTCTCAAAGACAGACAACTCAATCCAGTGACCACAGGCAGAAGTATACTCAAAGGTATTTGGACCTACATATAAAATAAGGAATTAATCTGGTCACTGATAATCTGAGGAGTGTGTGTGTGTGTGTGTGTGTGTGTGTGTGTGTGTGTGTGTGTGTGTGTGTGTATCTATTTGGGGGGAGACTTTGTCCTATTTTCAGTGCCCTGGAGGGTCTCCAGAATTGTTCAGCTAAATTTAGGTTGTCTCATTTTAATTACCACTTTACCATCACTGCCCCATTACTGCCTCTGAATGATGACTTGGTGCAGTTTTCACTTAAGGGTAATGAACTGCTTTCTTAATCTAGTTCCATCATTCAACTTTGTCCCAAGGATGCTCTTTATAGACAATTTCCATTTTAATCAGAAGTGAACAGGACCATTGCCTCTAAAGTGTACCAACTGTGGGTTTACTAGGAATTTCATCAACTTTGATTTTTATCCAATTTAACTTTCTGCCAGAGCTTCCAGTAAAGTTCTTTCAAGCTTGAAGAAAGAGCTTAGAGTGTAGACAATTCGCTTGCAATCCCCACAGGGATAGGTGGGGGAGAGGAAGCCAATTGAGAAAGAAAGAGAAGAATGTAGGGACAGAGGCTACAATACTGGTCTCAGTCTAGATGGATGTGGGATCTACAGATATTTTTCTGGAATAGTCACAGAACAAGTCTTTAACAGGACTTTAGTCTAATACTCTTTGGGTTAGAAAGGTAATGCTGAACAAACATTGACCTTTCCCATATCACTGTCTCAAAAGCCTTGTTGTGAGCCTAGACTAAATGTGGTTGTCATGGGGACAGGTCCAGGCACTCCCCAGCTCCACACCCTGTTGGGTAGGATCTGTGGAGGTATCCCCAACTGGGGTTGATGGGTTGGGCAGCAGCCTTCTCTTGCCCAGCTTCTGCTGACCACAGCATGCACTATACTTTTATAGCTCCCAGGTATCTTTTCTGGCCTCTGAAGGAGAGTAATCAGGTCAACTGAAGACCCTTCTGTGGCTAACAAATATTCCTTGCTCTCTGCAGGAGCCTTCTTACCCTTCCTGTAATCAAACTCAGTCAGCTTCCATAGTTAGACTTCCTGTCTCACTATTTCCTTGGCTGTCCAAACTTCCTCAAATTCCTGGTCTATTCTTTTCCTCAGTAACTTCATTGCAGTTAAGCGATATACACTAAATATCACAGATTTAAAGTATAGAATGTCATAAGTTTTGGCATATGTATTTATCCAGGGAAACTATCACTTGAACCAAGATAGTGTGCATTTCCTTCACACTTATATATTGCCCCTGGTAAGCTTTTTAATCCTGTCTTCAGCCCCAGACAACCACTGATCTGCTTCCTTCCATCTTAGACTACTTTGCATTTTCTAGACGCTTATGCAAATGAAATTATCTTTTTCTTAGTCTGGTTTCTTTTAATCAGAATAATTATTTGATCCACATTGTTGCATATGCCAATGATTCATTGTTTTGTATTGCTGAGAAGCAATCCATTGTATAGACATACTACAAGTTCTTCACACAATGATCAATCTTTGCTTTTGTTTGATTAAACCATGGTGTTAAAAGCTGTTAAAGCTTTATAGAAAACCATTGTAGTGATTAGTATACTACTTAAGAATTTCCTATTATTTAAAATTTAGCTTCATACCTCTTCCTGTCATCAGATTCCAATCATTGGTGGTCTCTGGTATTCTATACATTTAACAACAGCCTCTGGTGATCCTAATCCAGCTATTTGGTATACTGTACATAAGAAATTAAACCATTTTTTTTTCTTTGATACAGGGTCTCCCTGCATAGCACAGACTGTCCTCAATCTTGATATCACTCTGCCTCAGCCTCCCATGTGCTGGGATTATAGGCATGTACCACCAACCCTATAGGAAACCAAATAATTTAAATTATTTGTTTGAGGTCACAGAAGTTTAGGAGTAAAGGCTGGATTCAAATCCAGGTTTTGGTTTCTAAATTCAGGACTTCTTTCACTACATCTTGTCAACACTAATAACATCAGGCACATGGGGTCTGATCCTGTTTAATAGCAAGAGCCATTTTGATTACTAAAGAACAAAGAATGCCACAGTGCTTGGATTCAGGGCTCCAAGTTTCCAGAAGATGGCACTGATAACAAAGCCTTTCTCTTATGTAAGTCCCCTCCTCTTCTTTTCTTTCTCCATAATGTTTTCTTCCTCTTTCTTCCCTCCTTCCCTCCTTCCTTCCTTTTATCCCTCTCCCTCCTTCCCTCTCAGTCTTTCCTCCCTCTTCCTCCCTGCTTTGTGTCACCAAAGTCATCAAAATGAAAAGCAAAAAAATGAAACAATCATATGATGGGATCACTTTGCTTCCACAAAAAGCCTCTAGAGAAGTTTCTGGATTTTGTTGCATTTTAATACAGTTTATAAATGCTGTCACTTACTGGTTTCTTGTCTTTAACTTTGTATTGTAAACAGTTTCTCAGAATTTTCAACATACGTGGTAAGGCTAAGAAGAACACATAGAAGCACGGGTATTGAATATTGAAAGCTAGGAAACCTTTGGCCTTTAGTAATAATAACAAAAGGCAGCTGTAATCCCCCCGCCCCCCTTTCTCTTTCTTTGGCATTTGGTGAGGAAGCCATAAAGTCTAATTTGATTTGATTCCCTTTGCTTATAATTTAGTGACCTTTGCTCACTAAAAAAGAAACCTTTCATAAGTCACTAAAGGAAACCTTCAGTTTTCTTCCTCCAGTTTGAAAACTTGAATTGGTGGCCAAGAATGTTGCTTGTTTGGTCCAGAGGTATCTAAGCAAGAACATCAAGTTTAAGAAAAACCCAGCAATAATGTATCAGTTGAAAGAAAAGGGCAACCAATGCCTGACCTGATTTGTCAGAACTTTTAATTTCTTTTCCATATTTTGGCATTTTCTAACCATACTTTCGCAGGAATTGAGTAATTCAAATGGGCTTGATACTTTTGAAGACCTAGAATAAATGCATGCGTTTTGCCTTAGTTGGTGAGATAAAGGAAGACTGAGCTTTGCAATCTCAGAAGCTTCCTTGGACTGAGACGTCATACTGATTGATCAGGCCTCTTCGTTGCTCTCTGTGTTATAATATTCTTAGTTTGAGCTACACAGCATCCTAAGCTTCTATATTTACATTTTAACATTAATTGCAACATGAATGGCTTTGTCTTTGAGTCACAAGGCTTGGTAATGAGACAGAAGATTGGTAATTAGAAGTTCTAATCTGTGTTACCTACTTAGCACTTGTGAGCCTTTAGGCAACTCATTTAACCTTTATGAGTCTCTTTCCTCATCTGTAAAATGACAATGATAATACTATTCACACTTGTGAGTGGCTGTAGGGATTAGAGATAATATATCTGAAGAGTCTGGTCCATAAATGGTAGTTAAGGGAATATGAGATGGCAGGTGTCAGAAATGCAGGTATCAGAAATGCAGGGCCTGGGCACTGTCCTTGAGCTTTTTTGCTCAAGTATAGGGCTCTGCCATTTGGGCCACAGCTCTACTTTCTGCTTCTTTGGTAGTGAATTGAAAATAAGAGTCTCATGGGCTTTCCTGCCTAGACTGGCTTTGAACCTCAGATCTCAGCCTCCTGAGTAGCTAAGATTACAGACATGAGCCACGGGTGCCTATATTGATAGAAAACTTTTGACTTTTCCTATTGCCCACAAGATTTTCCAAACAACTCCACTAAGGTTGCCAAAATAAAAAGTGGTAACTTACTCCTTGATTATGGTATTTCTCTGTGTTGTGCCCTAGTGCTATGGTTCTGCCTAATTTATTCACATGTTCATTAAAATCATGGAGCTTGAGTCTTTGGAGCATTTATGAGAGTCATATAGCTAACTGGCTGGATGCCCAATCAGGAAAGGACTCCAATATGCTTGTAAGGCTAGCTATTTAAGCGTTGCTGTATTCAAAATACAATTATTGAATACATACATATACAGAATGATAAATGATTTCCAAAAGTGTGACAAGGAAATTAATCTTGTTGCTTAATGGTCACACTGCTTTGACAATAGCATTTTATTTTGCCAAAATGTATATCTGTGTTTATGCACATATACATACTCCCTGATGGCTTATTTCTATACCCAACTAAAAAATAAGTACAATAAAAACTGTCTTTTTTACAATCCAGTTTGTTATTTTTTGCCTGTGTTGTGACAGAACCACTCTCTGTGATTCCTGTTTTCGGGTAATGAGAAGCTGTGACAGACGCCAACAGGAGAGGCTTCAAGTGGAAAGTTCCCCAGATTTTCTCACCGCCTCTCCAAATTTGATCTCAATGTTTTCAGTCTTATTATTATAGTGTTGGGATAGAGAAGTATCATATTGTGAAAGAAGAGATGAAGGCCTATAGCCTGAAAATGAGTAAACAGCTGTCAAGACAAATTCAGAAGTATTCTAAATGCTTGGGGAAGATTTAAAGAGTTCATTCTTGGCATTGTTGCCTATAATCAGTAATTAGTATCTCATTGATATGGTGTTTGTTAAATCCCTGCATTATAGGTGAGGACTATTGAAATTACATTAAGCCAGTAGGAAAACAAATGGCAATATTTACTCCAGAATACATTTCAGTTTCTGGGAGTAGGTAGTTTGCCTGAAGCTGAATGATTCTTGGGAATCAATAACCTCATTAGACCCAGAAGACTGGGTCCCTAGACCATGCAGAGAACTGCACAGCTGGAACAGCTGGCCCAGAGGCATCCTCCTTCATGGAGGATGTAAATTCAGAATAATTCAGAAATATTCTCCAGACCAACTATCAACCTTATTCTGACCTATTCTGACCAACTATCAACCTTAACAGCTGCTATCTATGCCATGAAGCTTGTCCTAAAGTTTCCTTCCAATTAGTTAGCTAGGGTTTAACATGATTAGTACCAATAGGTGCTGGAGTTCTTTTCCTTAGTCCAAGGAGTAGCTTCTTTAGAGGTCATGTTTTCCAGGAGAAAGGTGAAATATCAGAAATAGGGAGCAAATGAAACAATTGGCTTTCCTTCAATGGATGTATAAGAAATGTCTCATACTCAGGCGAAATCGAACTAGGTCTGTTTCTGTTGTCTGGGATACCTGATGGCCAGATATTCCAGGAGTTTGTTTTCTTTTTGCATGCTGGTGGCTCACACCTGTAATCCTAACTGCACAAGTGATCTTAGGACCATGGGGCAGAAAAGTCAGTGAGACTCCTAGCAACAAAAAGCAGAAGTGGAAGTGTGGCTCAAAATATAGAATTACAGACTTGAGTGAGAGAGACATGCAAGTGCATGAGGCCCTGAGTTTGCACAAACAACAATATCAATAACAACAACAACAACAAAAGACAACTTCCTTTGCTATCAGTCAAAACATTTGTGGAAATGAATGGGGCTTTAAATTATGTCAGTGGCATGAGATGGAGATAGTCAGATTGATTCAAGCATATTAACAATATAGTTAGGAGAATTGGGGGACTGTATTAGTTTCTTGGGTTCTGCTATAACAAATTGCCACAAATTTAGTAGATTAAAAACAAATGAAATTTATTCATTTATAGTTCCAGAGGCTAAAATATGAAATCAAGGTGTTTTCAAGACCATACTCTGAATGAAGAACCTAAAGTGAGAATCTATGTTTTCCAGTTTCTAGTGTTCCTCTTAGTCTTTCTCCATTTTGTTACATCTCTTCTTCCTCCTCCTCTTCCTCCTCCTGCTCTTCCTCCTCTCCTCTTCCACCTCTACCTCTGCCTCCTCCCCCCACCTCTGCTCTGTCTTCTGTCTATGTCAATTCTCCTCCTTCCTTTTTCTTACAAGGACACTTCTTACTGGATTTATGGATCAACCAGATAATTGAGGATGATCTCATTTAGAGATCTTTAATTATACTTGCAAGAACCCTTTCTCCAAATAAGGTCACATTAATAGGTTTGTTAGTAGGACAGAACATAATTTTTAGAGGCCACTACTTGACTCATTTCCATGACCACATGAACCTGTTTGCTTAAAGAGGTGCTTGGAAGCCCTAGGCTAGACAGAAAAGATTGTGATAGCAAAGAACTAAAGAGGCCTAGGCTAGACCGAAAAGATTGTGATAGCAAAGAACTAAAGAGGCACACATTAGAAGCTATGCTTAGTTTTGTACACTGAATTTAAGGTGGTAAATGGGAGAGATTGAAATGTCTCATACTAATCCAAACTTGTGATTTGTAATAACCAAGTTAGATTTTCCACTAAGAGTCATGAAAATGGATATAGCTATTCCTTAGTATGGCCTAAGGTTATTATATTTTCTTTGTAAAAGTTTTACTTTAGGGGCTGGGAATATGGCCTAGTGGCAAGAGCGCTTGCCTCATATACATGAAGCCCTGGGTTCGATTCCTCAGCACCACATATATAGAAAACAGCCAGAAGTGGTGCTGTGGCTCAAGCGGTAGAGTGTTAGCCTTGAGCAAAAAGAAGCCAGGGACAGTGCTCAGGCCCTGAGTTCAAGGCCCAGGACTGGCCAACAAAACCGACCAACCAAATAAATAAATAAAATAAAATAAAAGTTCTTTCTAAAAAAAATTTTTTTTTTACTTTAAAATGCTTGAGGAAAAGCAGCCAAACATAGGAACAAAATTAATTCTCACGTACATCCTAGCTACAGTTAGTTAGCATTTGAAGCACCGTGATCAGGAATAAGCATCAGGTATGATTACCAGGCACTTCAGATATTTCTATGGAAATCTGCACAGGAGGATTTGTTAATTAGTAGAAGAGATATAAAAATAGCCTTTCATTAATAAAATGAGTGTTCTTCAAGTCCCACCACCTTCACATGAAAACTTTTGAGAACCTGGCAAGTTTACTCATGCAATTCCTTTGAGGAAGCCTCCAGGTGTAGAGTTTATTTAGTGCCGGTTTCACACTTCACAGGCACCAGTGCTGATCAGAGCACTGCCTGCTCCCACCATTACACCTCATGGCACCTTCTTTAGAGCAAGCCTTTCATGTAAAGTGTTTGTTGGTACTTCTGAGGACAGAGATGGAACTATCCCAAGTTTACCAGATCAATTGACTGAAGTTGTGCCTGCTTGCTAACAAAGATTTGAATATTTGCCAAGTTTGGGCTCACAGTAATTTTCAACTTAGCTTACCACCCATTGAGGAAGATATAGGCAAGCTGTGGTAGATTCAGGGGCTTCAAATCCCAGATACCATCCAAGTTTCCCAAAGCCCCAGTTATTTGTTGAACGAACACTTGCTTTAAGTAAGTTTGCATACATTTCCTTAGTTTTCAAGCCCAATCCATGAAAAGACTTATGGCAATAGAATTCCAGGTGTTTAAGGAAAGGGAAGACATCTAAGGATTTATGGAGCAAGATGTGGTGAGTGATCATGCATCCACAATCTAAAGACAATAGTCTGCCTGAAGCCAGAAATTGTATAGTTACTGTGCAAAATATAGAAGTTAATGGAGGGTTCATATCCTCTGAGAGGAGTTCCTTGAGTTAAAAAAGTAATAAACTGGGGCTGGGAATGTGGCTTAGTGGTGGAGTGCTTGCCTAGCATGCATGAAGCCCTGGGTTCGATTCCTCAGCACCACATAAACAGAAAAAGTCAGAAGTGGCGCTGTGGCTCAAGTGGTAGAGTGCTAGCCTTGAGCAAAAAGAAGCCAGGGACAGTGCTCAGGCCCCAAGTTCAAGCCCCAGGACTGGCAAAAAAAAAAAAAAAATGTAATGACCTGGTAGTTCATGTCTATGATACTAGCAACTTGACAGGTAAGATGAGGAGGATGGTAGTTCAAGGTAATCTAGATAAAAAAAAAAAAATCAAAAATCCTTCAGTCAGATTAAAAATAAAACAAAACAACACCCCCCCCCCCCATCCCATTAGTTGGTGGTACACACATCATCCTAGCTATGGCAGGAAATACAAATAAGAGGGCTTTGGTTCAGGCTGGCTGGAGCAAAAAGATTGACCCTATCTTAATAGTACACATTCTTTCTCATGTGGAAGTTAAGCCTAAGATATAATCAGATATGGAACATACACAACCATATACATATTTATTCAATCAAACTATAGTATACACAGAGGTGAGTGTTGGAGACTCAGTTTTGGCCTTGGTGGGGGAAGGGCGCCAAGAGCGAGATGCTGCCCTTCCCCCAGCCCTGGGACAGTGTAACAGCGAGTCCCTCCCACCTTCCGGCCTCAACCGGAAGAGAAGACCCCGCCCCTGGGGGAGACGAACATGTGTGTGCCACCATGATAGGGATTGTCCAGCCCACAAAGGAAGTTTCGTGACATCACCTGATGGGCAGCCCCGCTTAGCCAATGGCCCAAGTCCTTCCCATTCCCACCATTATCACTATATAAACCCCCCTCCCAATTAAATCCTTTGAGACTCATTCAACCATCCAACCCTCTCCCCGTTATCTTTATCTTGCAGTTCCTGACACATTATGGGGGGCCGAGGAA
Organism: Perognathus longimembris pacificus; assembly: GCF_023159225.1. NCBI lineage: Eukaryota > Metazoa > Chordata > Mammalia > Rodentia > Heteromyidae > Perognathus > Perognathus longimembris. The sequence continues at coordinate 36,505,025 of NC_063164.1, read as the reverse complement.
GGGATTTCGGCATCCCACTTCAGCCTAGAGCAGTCCGGTAAGGACACGCCTTACTCCTTCTGCGGGTATGAGGGGTAGGGTGGAGTTTCTTCCATAGAATTGCGGTTCAGGCATTCCCCCCTGGAGATAGGGGGGGAAGGGGTCCTAGAGACCCCAACATTTGAGCATCTCCTCCAGAGAAGTGAGAAGGGGTCCTCAGAGATCCCGACAGGTGAGTTTCCATGACATAATCTCTTTGGGAAATTAACAAATAATACAACAAATCTCAGAAAGCTGAAACATGTCTGATGTGGATGGGAATTTAGGAAGCGGGGGCAAATGAGTGGAGAGAGGCATAGGCAGGGGAGCAAATACAGTCATAATATGCTATGTGCATATGGGAGAATTGAACCAGGAAACTTGAGAGGATGGATGGTATTGGGACAAATGGGAGTAAGGGGAAGGATAACAGAAGCAATGATACTGATTAAGGTGCATCGTACATCTAAACTGACATGTTGACCTGAAACTCCTTTATAGTGATTTAAAGATGATGATGATGATGATGATGATGATGATGATGATGATGATGATAGAATACAAGGGCTGAGGCATGGCCTAATTAGTAGATCACCTGCCTAGTAAGAGTGGAGCCCTGAATTCAAACTTCAATATGGTTAAGAACTACAAAAGGCACCAAGAACAGTGGATTACAGTCCTATGTATAAAGCTGGCTTAGTATTTGCTGAATATTCACATGCATATGTGTGTATGTGTATGTGTGTGCACACAGATAACCTGGGTGAGAGGAGATAGAATTTCTTTAATTTTGTAATTGATTAAAAATTAAGGAATAAGCCATTATTATTTGGCATTTGCTTCTATAAATCAATAATAATCTTTTAAAATGTTTATTATTATTATGAAGGTGATGTACATACAAAGGGGGTTGTAGTTATATGTCAGGTAAAGAGTACATTTCTGTTTGGACAATGTCACCCTTTCACACATTCTCTCCTAGTTTTTCCCTCCTGTTCCCACCCACAAGTAATAACAGTCTTTTATACGTATTAGTTAAGCACTCTACCACTGGGCTATACCTCCAGCAATATTCTTGATAATTTGAGTAGTTATTATTAGAAAAAATAATAATACTTTACATGATTCCATTTATAAACCTGTGTCATTTGGGAAAGTTACAACAATATTTCATGGGTTTAGAAACTTCAAAAGGTATCAGTTCTAGGAATTTAACCATGTTATTGCTTCTGTATATTAAGTTACCACTGGACTTACAGTTCTGATGGTATCAATATTTTATTGATAGATGAAATTTGCTGAAAAGAAAACACTGAAAGTATTATAAGTGTGTAACAGGAGTAAAATCCCTCCAAAACATTTAATATGTCTAAGATTAAAATATGCATATGATGACGAGAGTCATAGCTCAGAGCACTTGCTTAGCAAGCCCAAGGCTCTGAGTTCAGACCTCAGTACCACCACATACAATACAATGTTTTAGGCTGGGAAAGTGTCTTAGGGGTACAGTGCTTGCCTAGCATGCATGAAGCCCTGGGTTTGATTCCTCAGTACCACATAAACAGAAAAGGCCGGAAGTGGCATTGTTGCTCAAGTGATCGAGTGTTAGTCTTGAGCTAAAGAAGCTCAGGGACAGTGCCCAAGCCCTGAGTTCAAGCCCCAGGACTGGCAAAAAAAAAAGTTTTAGAAAGATTTTGAGGAAGCTGGATGCTGAGGGCTCATGCCCATACTCCTAGCTACTCAGGAGGCTAAGATCTGAGGATTGAGGCAGAAATGTCCATGAGACTCCAGAAAACTGTACATGGCAATTGTGACTTAATGTGGTAGAGCACTAGCCTCAAGCAAAAAAAGCTCAGGGACAACTAAGCCCAGAGTTCAAGACCTATGACTGACAGAAGAAAAAACATTTTGAGGAAAGAATGTGAAATACTGGCCATAACTAAAACAGCTTCTAGCTAAATCCTATTTCTTTGCTCAGTTTGGTACAAGAATTAGAGAGACTATGCAGATATATGAAACATGCTAAAATTTTTTATTAAAATTATTTTCCTAAAGGAGTTTATGTAAGAAACCAAAGCTAGTCATTTGGCATTAGACTTTCTCTTAAAATTGAGCCAGCAAGTGTGACACGGCTACTGGAGATACGGTTTAGGTCTGAAATTGCACAATGGAAAGACTTTTGGCTAGTCAGTTCTATTTGGGTAAGAATAAGAGAGGAAGGAAGAATATGGCAAGAAAGTGAGGAAAACAAAAGATAGTATGGGAAGTACCAATTACTTTCTTGTAATTGAGGACCCGGGGAATCTTAGCAACAGAAGTTCTGTAGAGGAGACCTCACCTAGTGCTGTTCCCATATTGTTGACAATGTGGTTATTGTCAAAAGTAGTCACTGGCAAGCCCTGGCCCATGTAGGCAGCATTTACAGCTCATACTTCTCTAGTTGTTAAGAGTCTTAGCCTCACATTGAACAGAGATTTTTCCCTTTGGATTTGATGGGTGCTGGTTCTGTCTTCTAGAATATATAAAACAGCGCTTCTCCATCTTAGGCTTGACAACTTTTCAAATGTTTAAAGACAGCTGCCATTTTCCTTTCCTGTTTTAAAATAAACGGACAATCAGAAATAGTTATTATGAGAGTGTGAGGTTTTGGCTGAGAACATTCTGGAGTGTTGTACACGGCCTCTATCTAGACAATGGAGGCAGAACAAATTCACAGCCTTAAGAAGGATCTCTGAATAGGATAATTTGTGCTTGCCTCAGTTTTGTTTGATCAAAAGACTTAAAAAAGAATCCTAGTATGATTTCCTAATACTTTGTTCTCAAGTACAAAGCTGAATATTGTCTGATGGTATTTAATATAGTGATACTGGGGCTTGAACTCAGGGCTTAGGTATTGTCTGTGAAGTCTTTAACTGTAGCTGGCTCTTTTCCGCTTGAACTACAGCCCCACTTCCAGCTTTCTAGTGGTTAATTTGAGATTGGAATCTAATGAATCTTCCTGCCTATGCTGGTTTTGAACCTTGGTCCTCAGATCTCAGCCTCCTATGTAGCTAGGATTACAAGCATGAGTCTCCAGTGCCTAGCTTAGAATATACTTTTCATATGGATATTTTTATTCATTACCAGTCCAAATTTATATCTTTGGCTTTATGACGTAAAATGAATGAATTCATTGCAAATAAAAGATCAATGTAATGTTTTAGTAATGCTAAGATTAAACAAGTGATTATTGATTTTTTTTGTCTGTCATGGGGCTTGAACTCAGGGCCCAAGCATTGCCCCTGAGCTTTATTTTGTTCAAGGTTAGCACTTTACCAGTTTGAGCCACAGCTCTACTTACAGATTTTATGTGGTTAATTGGAGACAAGAGTCTTAAGACTTTTCCTGCCTATGCTGGCTTCAAATGGCAATCCTCAGATCTTAGCCTCCTGAGTAGCCAGGATTACAGGTGTGAGCCACCAGCACCTGGCTTGAATATTTATTTAAATTTAAAATCACTGAATCACAGAATAATAGGAATTTGAATTAAATGACAGATGCAGAAATCACCCAAATATGTACCCATTATTTGTGTTGTATATAGTATACTATTAGAATACTTGAGCCTAGACAATGTGTATAGTATACTTTTAGAATACTTGAGCCTAGCTTCTGTGTAGAGGATTCATTTCAGGGACCATTCAAGCACTGGTTGCCTTTGGAATACCTTCACTGGAATGCAGGGTGGGAGTAGTTTATGATGCTGGGGAGATATGACTCAGAGATACATACTCCAAGAAGAGCTGCTGCAGTACGTCAACATGTTTTCTTCTCAAGTTTTGATTTATATTTTGAGGTTTTGTTAACAGATATACTCTTAGACATAGGCTTAAGAGAAATGATTTCTTTATTGGCAAAATTGGTAATGATTGAGAAATGTAGATTTGCTGAACTATGGTGCCGACATTCTGGCATTTGTTACATACAGGTTGTAAAGATCTTAGTTCCCTTGCCTGCTGGCCATCAGAATGGCATTCCTGCCTTGTGACCATAAGCCGATAAGTTCAGACTTAGAAAACTTTAGTCTTTTTTTTTAATTCAAAAGTTAAGCCATTCCTGCCACAATAATAAAGCTTTCATTCAAACTCTAAGAACACAGAAAAGGGCAAAGGTGTGGTTCATCTTCTAGCTTATAGACCCATTTCTAGGACAGCTTTTGGGTTTTGATCCCTCTACATGTAGTAGAGTTCCATCTGTATAAGTAGACAAAATAAGTAGGAAAAAATACCTGAGCAAAACAATTTAAAAGAAAGCTAGGCTTACTTTGTTTCATGTTCTCAGTCTCTGGTCAACTGATCCCACAGCTTTTAAGACTACGGTGAGGCAGTATATCTGGGAAACAGGAGTGGGTGACAGAGGAGGTGCCTCATTGCCTGGCAGCCAGGAAGTAGAGAAAGATGGGAATGGGTGGGGATGCCAGTATTCCCTTGAAAGATATGTTTCCAATGACCTTCATCTTCCAACTAGACCTCACTTTCTAAAACTTTTTATCACCTCCTTAAGTTTCTATCTTCACTAGCTGATCGAGCTTTCAACAAATGAGCCTCTGAGGGACATTGCAGATACAAACTATAATAATACCATCTGAGATTTACATACATTCTATTAATACACCTGATAGCAAGGATATGGGGGAAAAAGACCTAGGCTTTCACTTCTCTCCAGTTCTTGAGGATGTAGAGACTAGATAATTGTTCAAGATAACCATGAGAGGGCTGGGGATATGGCCTAGTGGCAAGAGTGCTTGCCTTGTATCATGAGGCCCTGGGTTCGATTCCCTAGCACCACATATACAGAAAACGGCCAGAAGTGGCGCTGTGGCTCAAGTGGCAGAGTGCTAGCCTTGAGCAAAAAGAAGCCAGGGACAGTGCTCAGGCCCTGAGTCCAAGGCCCAGGACTGCCCCCCCCCCAAAAAAAAGATAACCATGAGAAGAAGATTGTTCTATGGTCATAAGCATACTTTAGCTAATAAGATGTTATGCTCACAACGTAGGCATATGCTTGTGTTCTTGTATTTATGCTAAGAATATTATAAAAAAAAAAAAAAAGCATACTCTAGCCAAGAAAAAAAAAGAGAAAGATAGGGCTCAGACCTGAACTCAACCTGCAGCTCATCTGAAATTAGTTTGATTTTTTTAATGTATAGCAATAGCCAATTTGTATATATAGGTTACTAATATTTATCCCCAAATCATGATTATGAGCCACTTAAATGAGAGCATATTACTAGGCACTTTATAAATAATATTCCCTAAGTCCTTACCAGACATCAAAAAGGAAGGCATTTCTCCCTGACTGCACAAATAAATTAATAAAGGAGTGTTTGAGATCTACTTGTCCTAAACATACTATGAAAAGGAATAGAACAGGAGTTAGCCCCAACTCAGATCGTAAAGTTGATCATGTTCTATTGCTGTATTACTTGCTCTTACTGATTTGCTCAGATTGACTTGAACATTAGCTAAAGCATTGTTCATATACACAGCAAGAGGGGCAAAATGAAACTCATGATCCGGTGAGGGTCATGTATGTGTTTATTCATTCATTCATTCATTTAGCATGTGCTTACTGAACACATACTAAATATAAGTATAACATGGCATATCTTTGGGATTTAATGGGAAGCACGAGAGACACTGCCATCACAGAATTTATCTTCTCATCTTACTAAGGGTGTGTTTATTCTATACATGCTTCACATTTTATCCATGGCTTAAAAATTTTGGCCTCTTCTTACCCTATACTTATAAACAACAACCATAAACAAAGGAAATTCTGTCATTGACTACAAACCTGAATGTAACCACAAGTGACTGATTGGAAAGCAAGCAACAACTACTTTCAAGAAATGCCTTTGTGGGCTGGGGATATAGCCTAGCGGCAAGAGTGCCTGCCTCGGATACACGAGGCCCTAGGTTCGATTCCCCAGCACCACGTATACAGAAAATGGCCAGAAGTGGCACTGTGGCTCAAGTGGCAGAGTGCTAGCCCTTAGCAAAAAGAAGCCAGGGACAGTGCTCAGGCCCTGAGTCCAAGCCCCAGGACTGGCCAAAAAAAAAAAAAAAAAAAGAAAAAGAAGAAATGGCTTTGACGGCTAAATAAACCTGAGCCATTCCCCTATAGACTGTGATGGTATGTTACAGAGTTTGGGAAGGACAAAATTAATCATGCAGGGGGGAAATGTGATGGAATATTATACTGCTTATTAATAAACATTATTAGGCCATGACTATTTTTATTCTGAACTTTGGAGTAAATATAATTAATCTACTGAAGGCAATAGTAAACCAGAAAAGATTAAAATTATAATTAAAGATTGCAATGGCTCTTGGTATCAGAGACATTGCAGACTATCTGAGCAGTACACTAAACAAAGTGAATTATTTCTACCATAATAACAGTATTTACTGTAATACAATAGCATAACAGAAATTTAATTGCAACCTGTCGAAGATTTAAAAAAAAACCATAGTTATAATGTAAAAATAGAGGAAAAATAGATATGATCTGTATTTTTAAGAGAACATGGTAATGCTACTATATAGTTCAATTTTCAGATATCAGGATTTAATGTAATAAGAAAGAAAAAATGAAAAATTGAGGAGACTTTTGAATAGGTGCTTTAAGAAAAGGATTTGCAACTGAATAGACAGGCTGATTTTGATTACATTTTAATATGAGATAAAGTGAAGATGGAGTAAAACATAATTATAAGTTTCTTCACAATCCCTAGCAAAATATAAAAGATTAGATTCTAGAATTGTGTTAGTAGTTCCACACAACTTTTATCATTCACAGTTACCAATGTACTTTGTTGGAAAACAGATAAAAATGTACTTAGACGTGGAAATGATCACAAATGTATTTAATGACATATCTGGAATTAAAAATTTCTTCTTAATAGAAAAAATGTAGCTGAAATTTATAATTGCAAACAATCATATAAATGCCAGAGTGGGAAAGAGGAGATAGGATGATATGAATTCATTCCTAAATGTAAAACAAAATATTAAGTGCCATTAACTTCCTCCACTAAGAAAACATCAATACACTGTGCTATGTGCAATCCTTGAATTCTTTTTGGCTATGTTGACTAATTCTCACAAGGCCCATCTCGATGAGAACACAGATACTGAGTCATGGAGAGTAACTAACCAAAAATTCAAGCCATTCATTCTAGCCCCATCAGGCTGAAAACAATGGGCACTCTTCATTTTAACATAAAAGTGATTTTCAAATTTGAATAGCAAAACCAGAATCCCTTAAATACAACTGATAAATTTGTAGTACTGATGCAAAGATGTGAATAATAGCATTATTGTAGGCATATATTAACAGTTGAGACTATCTAGTATGATACCTTCATTTTAGGTGTGTATTAAGATTTGAGACTAGCATGAAAAGTTTGAAATTAAACAGATAAGGTTTTATAGAAACTACTTATAAAATGTGGCCACTGTCTACAGTGTACAAAACAACAATATGATCATAAATATGATGATTTGGGTGTCTTTTTTGTTTCTGTTTGCTGTGTGTGTGTGTGAGAGAGAGAGAGAGAGAGAGAGAGGTGGGGGAGAAAAAGCAGAGAAATAGTAGAGAAATAATAAATGATAGATAGGTAGATTGATTGATTGACTGATTATGGATTAACTGCAACTTGTGGGCAGAAATAAGAGGCGAAATTGGGTGATTTGAAGGAAGGGTTGACATTGTCCAAATGAGAAATGTACGCATTACTTTAATTATGATATTGTAACCTCTCTGTACATACTTTAATAACAATAAAATATATTAAAAAACAAAAAAGAAGGTATTTGTTAGAAAAATAGAATTAAAACTTTGACTCCTCTGGCAGATGTGTTATCTTCGAAGAAATTGCATTAGTTTTATTCAACACAGACGGTTTTCTGGGATACGCAGTTAAATATTGACTTCATTTTATTAAAGATAAAAACACATTATTATGTAAATTCTCTGAATTAATTACTAGAGATATTGAAGTATAAGGTGGTCAGATACAGATATGACTATGATTTTATTGTGCTTTAAAAGAATGTTTATTTCATCCCTGGTTATAATAGTATTACATTGTAAGTAATTTGGATAATAATCATAAGAAGGAAAAAATGGACAAAGATGCATTCAGGTAGATTGTACATATTATAATTTTGGCATATTTTCTTTCAGTAACTTCACTGCTCTCTTCTAAGAGAATATTATATGTATATAGAAATCTGAAACAAATGAAAAAAGAAAACATATATATGTAAATTTGTGTCCTAACTTTTTGTTAATATTGAACCAACAACATTTTCCCATGGGCATATGGTTTTCAAAAAATATTTTTAATTGCTGTGAAGTACTTCTTATCATTGATAGTTTTTTCTTTAATATTCCACACATTTCTGTATTTATTTTCATGACTTTGAGCTCAGAATAAACATGATACAATGATAGACATTCGCTAATTACAATCTCATTTGGTTTTCTTTCTGGGCAGAGAGAAAGAGTGCATTTTCAACTTCCTTGTGGGTCTCTGCAGGCTTGCAAGTGAATTCTTTCCAAGGGAATTCAGACAAAGGTGATAAAAATGATACAAGATGTTTGCAGGGTTGGCCCATAGTCACCACGTATGATGTACCCAGTCTCTCTTTCCCTTTTTTGCTGACGCTGTGTCAATGCAGGGTAATATGGAAGAGCCTTTGTAGGAGATGGAAGAGCAGCTGTCAGGCTACTTATGAATGGTTGTAGAACACAGCACTCTTGATTCCCACTACCTCAAATTGTCTTATAAATGAGAAAAATTATTACATTGAACTTCAGAAATTTAGGAGTTATTCAGTTCAGGACTGGCAGAATCATTATTAACAGAGACATGGCATTTGGAAGGAGGTTATACTGTATTCTCTACAAAAACCTCAGTATGTAGAATCAGCATTAGGTATGGAGGAAAATAAAATCAGAGGACGTGAAGCTAGAGGCCCATGCATGTGACACAGAAGCAAAATTGCACGTGACCTGTCAACAGTGGAGATAGATGGCCTCAGGCAGATAGATTGGCCTGGGGCTCCAGGGGAGATATAGGAAAGAGAATTTTGTGATATGTGGTAGTTGGTACTGAATTCTATTAAGAAGGTATTAAAAAATGTGAGTCAATACATGATTTTTAAGGAGAGAAAGCAAGTGAGAGGGAGGGAGATATAGAGAGGAGACAGAAACAGAAACAGAGATAGATGTGGAGAGAAAAACAGAAACTTGGGACATAAAAGGATTAGATTAGAAATCCTGTTTCCAAAACCCCTTTGTCAGAGGTAAGTGTAAAAGTCAGATTCAAAGCACTTTTCTCCCTCATACCACAAGACTTGAAGGCTGTTAGTATTCAAGCTTGTGTGTATGTAAGACACTTATAAAATTAAGGAAGCAAGGAAGAAATTAGAGTTAATAATCACATCTATGTGGGAACTTTGGGGGAGTTCTTGTCATGTGGCATTGAATGGAAGCCATTGGATTAGAAGCCCTTTTGAGTGAGTCTTAGCTGTTCTGGCATCTGGTTGGATCATTGCTCCTCCACCCCGCCAAGGAGAGTTTTAGGCTGCTTTAGGGTCATCAGTGAATTTGCTTTCATCACAGCCATTTTCTTGATTTCCCAAGGTCTTCAGGAAGAGGAAGGGGCATTGTCTCCACTGAGTGGCTCTCTACATTTCCCAGAGTCCCAAGGAGGTGAGGGGTGTCCCCCTGACCTTTCTCTTCTTGTTTATGTAATCTTTTCCCTTTGCTTCTCCCTCATCCCCTATGCAGAACCTTTAGAATTCTTGCCCCAAATGAGTGCAATACACCAGAATTCACAATCTTTCCTTTTCTGACTGGAAGTTTATTCCTTTTTTCTTCTTCTTTTTGATTATCAAACTACTACTGGGCTTACAGGTATTTAACTCTAATCATAGCACTCCAGAATGGAGGCAAGAAGATAGTAAGTTCAAGACCAGCCTAGATCATTGAGCAAAACCCTATCTCAAAAACAGAAATGAAAGCAAAACCCAAAACATCATTTCCAGGTTCTCATTCCACCCACCCCGCCCTCCGACCCATGAGTATTTAATCTCTAAAGGAAAAGTCATGTCTTTTCTCTAAGCATTATATTGTCTTATGATATTCGTAGTCCTTCTGTTCAGATGCTATTTCCAAACTCTGCAATGCAGGCAACAGATCCTCTCAGGTGACTGACAGTTGACATGTCCCAACATCCACACACTCAGTATCCCTGGGAGTGAGCCAGTCCAACCATGGCCAGGTGAATCACCTAGTTTTCTGTGTATTATTCCATCCCCTCCCCACAACAGTTTTGCCTGTCATTGTTTCAGATGCTCATAATCAACTGCAGTCCTAAAATATTTAATGGACATTTCCAGAAATAAGCAATTCATAAATTTTAAATAGTATCCATTCTGAGAAGCATGATAAAAGCTCTCATCATCATCCTCCATGCCACCCAAGACATACATTTTCACATTTCCATTTTAATTTTATTTGAACACATTCCTTTGAGTCGTGAGACTGTCTGTTTTTTCATGTTTCCTTTATTCTTTTTCTCTCACACTGCTGTTTAGCATAGACTCTGGTAACTTCTTTGGTTTATTATGAACAAGTTTTTTATTAGTATCGCTGTTAAGGTGCTATTATTTATAGAAGTAGTTAACATTCTGTGGTTATTTGAATGTGTGTCTAAATACTTTGATAATTTATTGTAACAGGTCGATCTTTGCTTTAATTCCTGTATTACAGATTTTCTTGGAACAAGTATGTCCCTATTGAGATTTTTAGAAAATTAGATGCTGATCTCTTTTTTCAGTCATTCACAGATTTTCTACTGAGAATTTTGGCAAAATGATTTTTTACCAGCTTTGAAACTTAAGCTAGTACAATGTTAACTTTTATTTTGGATTCTCCTCTTTCCAGATGGGTGATGAATAAATAAAAGTCAATTTCCTCTATACTCAGGAATTTTAAATTGTATTTGAGAACAATTTTAATTAAACTCTTCTTCCAAATATGGGTATCTTCAAAGATGGAGGTGATACTGTCTAGGGGCAAGTTAGCTTTCTTTATCCATTAAATAATTAAAAGGCAGGAAAGTGGTTATGGTAAATGGAGTAAGTGTATTAGAAAGTGAAAGGAAAGACTTGAAAGAAAGTAGTCAAAACTCTCCACCAAGAGAAAGGCTTAAAGAGGAGTCAGTGGAGTCTTCTCAGAGTGTTTATTTTTTTTAAATAGTTTGGAGCTCCTCCCATATCTTCTACCCAGAGCTTAGTACTGTTGGCTTGATGGCACCCAAGGCATTATGGGAAGAAGATGAGTTTAAGCAGGAAAAAGCATTGAGCATGAGTCCAAGGCATCATATGTTAGGTCCAAGAACAGTGCCTTAGGGCCCCAGAACAGTTTATTTACTAACATTCCTGCCTTACCCTTTCTTCCAGAACAGATAAACTCATGTGGCAGGCATCTGACCAAAACTGACTCCTAGTTTGGACCTTGAGCAGATATCACAGCTTGGCTCCATCCCTTCCTCCAGCTGTGACCTTGTTTTCCACCATTTGAGCCACCATTTAGTTACTTTCAAACTACTTCCATTAGACAATTATAGCATTCTCTCAGACCCACTATAAATACTTTAGACTGTAGAATGAGTTTCTAACTTTGGTTGGAAGCTCCTCCTTGCAGTTTACTTATGTATTTTTTTTTAATAAAACTGTTCTGGTGTTGACCCATCTGTCCCTTTGAACACAGCACTAGGGGAACAAGAAAAGTCATGATGGTACACGTTATGGTTCATGTGGCCATGTGTTATGTTCTCTACCTTTTATCCTTTCTATATAATAGTTCCTCATACTCTCTAAGGAGACAAAGAAATATTAACAATTTTGAAGATTAGAGAAGATTTTTTTGTCAAGAAAGTGAAGTAACGAGATCAGTTCTGGCCAGAACTATTTTGGCCACATGGTGGATGGTAGGGTCTTGAGTTTGGTCTTCATGGTGGAAGAAGGGAAGTCCCATCCCCAGGTAATGGGTGTGCCTGAATCCCTGGAGACAGGGGTGGGCACTTGGCTTATAGGTTACTGAACCTGTCAGTCCAGTGCCTGGGACTGGGAGCTTCCGGTGACCCTGCCCCCTGATACCACCCTATTTAGGCATAGACTAGCTTAGGTGCCATTGCACCATGCCACATGTCTCCAATTTTGTGTCCTGTGTCCTTTCTCCTGGCTCATCTCTGGTCACCATGGCCAACCAATTCAGCTCTCCATTGGTATTATTTTTATTCTTTCTTTCCTCTCTGGTCTGTTTTCTAACAGTGTTAAATGTATTGGCACACTGCAGGCTTTTGTAACAATTGGCTGCCTGCAGACTGCTAGCTAGCATTCTAATAAAGATTCCAAGATTCGACCTCTTAAAATGTGGCTTCTCTGATAATTTACCTTATTACAAAGGGAGAAGACTTGAACTTCTGCAACAGAAGTAGGAGGATTTTAAATAGTTGAGTAACAAGGTAGAGAGTAAAACATAGAACTAAGATTATAGCTGGGCTAGACAATGCTGACTCCTATAATCCTAGCTACTAAGGAGGATCATGTTTTAGAGCTAGGCTCAGTGCAGACAAATATGCAACTCATCTCCAATTAACCAACAAAAAGCCCCAAACACCAAAAATAAATAAATAAATAAAATTTAAAAATAGAAGAATATAGTTCCCCCTTGCCTTCTTACCCACCATTTTGTTTTCAGTACCCATGGTCCCTTGCAGTCTTAGGGTATAAAATGAAAAACTCTAGAAATAAAGAATCAGTGAGCTTTAAATAGTGTGCCATTCTGAGTAGCACAATGCAATTTTGCTCCATAATGGAATTTTGCTCTGATCTGCTAGTGCCACAAAGCATTCCTTTGGTGAACCCACACTGTGTATGCTAGCTACCTACTATCAGTAGTAGCCTTCTTGGTTGTCTTACCAACTGTCTTAGCATGGTAATATTTGTGTAAAAGTAATCCTTATTTTACTTAATAAAGACTCACAAAAAGTGCAAGAGGAGTATGCTAACTAGATCTGTCAAAGAGAAGATGTAACATGCTTTCCTTAGGTGTTGCAATTCTCAATCAGTGTTAGTGTTTCTTTAGGTGGTGTTAGATCTCAGTTTAAAGAAAAAACATACATATTCTTAGGTTGTTAAGTTCTATGGAAAGAGCAAATCTGTGAAATTGTAGCGGCAGAAGAAATTCATTCACGCTTTGCCATCTTACTTTGAACTGTAAAACTTAACAGTCATGGCAAATGAAAAGTTCTTGGCTAAGATAGAAAAGGTATTAAATTTGTGGGTGAAAGATATGAACAGAAAAGTTGTTCCAACTGACAGCTACCTGTTATGCCAGAAACACTGAGCTTCTATGAAGAGTTAAGGAAGACATCCCCTGAAGCAAGTGACACCAAGCCATGTACTGCAAATGCCTAGCTCACACTGCATACTCAATAAGGTTTCTGCAACAAATCAGGGCTTCCTAAACTTTGCTCTGCCTTGGAGAAACTCCTGCAGGGCTTGTTGACATGCAGATCACTCACATTGCTGGGGCCCAACCACAGACTTGCTGATGTGGTTGCCCTATGTGGGACCCAAGAATGAACATTCCTTCTTTCTTCCTGTCTCCCTCCCTCTCTTCCCTCTTCCTTGTCTCCTTCCCTTTTACCTTTCCTCTCTCCCTTCCTTTCTCCCTCTACTGTTCTTCCTCCCTCTTCCTTCTATTCTCTCTTCCCCCTCACCCCTCCTCCTTTTACTACTACTACTTATTATTATTATTTGCTAGTACTAAAGTTTGAACTCAGGACCTCACACTTCCTCATCCTTGCTAGGCTGGTGCTCTACTACTTGAGTCACACTCCCAGCCCAGGCATGTGCATTTCCTTCAAACAGTTCTCAGGTGCTGCTGGTGTTGCTGGTGGGGGAACCACCCTTTGAGATCATCAAAATAAATGGAATTTGAGTTATTTATGCACTAATTCTTTTCTTCCAAAATGAAATTTTTATACGTGACTGATAGATTTAAAACTTTCTCCAGTATTTGAATTGCTCTTACTTTATCATTTCCCCATTTTCCTCTTAAAATTTGTATCTTCTAGAAATTGAAAAAAAAAAAAGGTCCTATTTTATCCAATAATAGCTGTTCTATAAAGCTTCATTGCTTATTTCTTCTTTTTTGGCCAGTCCTGGGGCTTGGACTCAGGGCCTGAGCGCTGTCCCTGGCTTCTTTTTGCTCAAGGCTAGCAATCTGCTACTGGAGCCACAGCGCCACTTCTGGCCATTTTCTGTATATGTGGTGCTGGGGAATTGAACCCAGGGCCTCATGTATACGAGGCAAGCACTCTTGCCACTAGGCCATATCCCTAGCCCTGCTTATTTCTTCTTCATCTGTGAATTCTCTAAAGACAAAACAGTTGAAAATATTTGAGGCTTTCCTGTTGACAAAAGAATGTTTCATACTCATATCTTTGTCATTGTGGGTATATAATCTAATGTTAAATTATTCCCCTAACATAGAGTTACAGTTTAACTTGCAATTTTGTTTGTTTGGTTAGGTTATTTTTCTGTTACACTCCTTACAGTGGGTAAAATGTTAAAAACAAAGGAAAATAGTCACATACATGATCATCAGTCTCTGATGAAAACAGCACAATTAATCAACTAATAGGGTTAAATACTGCTGAATGATTTGTCCCATCTGCCTGGATCTTGGCAGTGAACGGTCTTTGTTATAGAAATAAATACAATATTCATCTAGTGTGTGTTTTCAGGGAATTGATTCCTGAACAGCTGGCTCTTCTTCTCTATGTTTAGAGGCTCATAAAAGTGCTTCTGAGGCCTCATGAGATCATAGATAACGAATTATATTGATGCATAGAGATCACCCAGAGGGCACTGACTACCCTTGTTTGTGTTTTGATAACCTAAAAATCCTTAAATTTAAGGATAGTTTCCCTTACTCAAACTCATAGCAGTCTTCTTTTCTCATAAAATCCTGCTTCGTGTCTAGATCAGCTTGGAGACAGTCTTATATGCCTTTGAATCAAGAAGCAGTAACAGTGTCTGATGGCAAGAGTAATAAAAGGTTTTGATTTTATTTATTGTACTCCCACCAAAAGGCTGTAGAACTGGATTGATAGGATGGATGATTGCTAAAAATATTTTTATAGAGCTGGGAAATTTTAATCTTGTATACAGTGCTGAATTTGACTGTATTTCTTGGCCAAAAACAGGCAGATTATCTGCAAAGAACTATTCTTTGTAATGAACTTTGCCATGAACTACTCTATAAATGGCTATTGGCCATCCATTACATTTTTATTATGTATAGCACTGTGTTAGATCAGTTTCTGGCCTGAAAGTCTTCTTCTTTTGTCTTTTCCACACATATAAAAATACAAACTGGTAAAACAAGTTCTATTGTCAGTATCTGAAACAGGGAATATTCAAGGTACAAGTTTATTAAGGCTCAATTGCAGACAATGAAATGCATAGGTCATGAATGTACAATTAGATATTGTTGGGAGCATGCATTCCTGCAATGTTCACCCTTGCCCATTATGACACAACTCCTCTTACCTCATACCTCATTCTCTCTTTCAAATAACCCATGATCTGATTTCTTTAAATGTGTATTCCCTTGTGTTGCTTCTTTAACTCAATATAATGCTTTTGAGATTTATACCTGTTGTGTGCGTGTGCATCAGCAGTTAATTCCTTTTATTGTTGAGTTAGTATTTCGATGAACCAAATACAAGAGGTAAATTTTCTCTATACTACTGAAGTTTTCCCAACTATCTGACACTGCAGACAGGAATTAAGAACTACCCTTTAGTTATTTTCTCTGTTCATTCTAACATAAGACTTAATGGCCATGCCATTTTTCCTTTAAGTGCAAACCATGCCCTTCTTTATGAGGAAGGAACGGTGCCAATATTAGATATCATTTTAGTAAACCAGAATTAAATTTTAGTGTAGAAGATGGATATTTCTAATGGGCTCTCTTTAGGATGCTTAGGGATTTTTAATAGGCTATAGCATCACTTTAAACAACTATGTTGGGCATTCAAAGGGTCAAGTAAAAAGAAGGATGAGAAAGTAACAAAGTTGCTTCTGGTAATTAAAGTTGATGGATTGTAAGGGACAGCAGTCTGCATGGATGGAAGGAGCAGGTGTGCTGGAGGTAAGGAGGAATTAATTTGAGGAGAACTAGTTTGAAAGAGACTTAAGCAAGTTATTCACCATCTTGTGTCTAAATAGAGGGATGTGGTCAAAAACAGAAGAGAAAGGGTGAGTCCAAAAGCAAGCGAACCTCTGTCAGTGAGTAAGAAGAAAGAGATTTAAATTTACCTAAAGAGCCAAAGCTTTCTTTACTTTGCTCCATCATAGTCATCTACTGCTCTTTCCCCAGTGTAGCAACCTCACCTGTATTTTTTTCTTTTCCTTGTGCTGCCAAGAGGCTAGTTCAATATTAATAGAACATCTTATCAGAGCTCCAGAATCATAAGGTAAAAAACACAGCCCAAGGAAAGGGGATCTTTTCTCTACATACGGTGATAGGTACTTAAATGCCAACATGATTTAAAAAAAACAACAACAAGATAAATATAGATACAAGCTATTTGATGCATCCAGAAATGTCAGGCGAGTGCCACACCCAACCCACTGGTCTGGGAGTGATGAGGGAAACACACACACGCACACACACACACACACACACACACACTCATTTAAACTATTCTTTGTATAATTTTTAAGTGCCAAACTTCTATGAAACATTTCTATCACTGTGGCTGGGTGTCTGGCTATCTTGTGCTTGCAGTTGCTGCTCAGGCATTATGCACTGATAAACACCTGTCTCCTATTTCATCTGGTTTTGTTCAGTGTGCCTATCTCCAATGGTCTTGGAAGGTCCAAAGGTCCTGGGAGCTCATCTCCCATAGCTCATAGCTTCTCTGACTAGGCAATGTCAGCTTACTGCCTTCTTGGGATTTGGGAGGGGAAGGAAGATGAGGTTACTGAGCCAGATTGATAATTATCTTAGCCTTCCCTTTTCTCTTTCTTCGGAAAACTGTCTTGTCCTTGGTCCTTTTCTGAATATAGGATATTCTATATCATTGGTAGCATACAGTCTCACAAACAATGCTAAGAAATCTTTACTTTCGGGGCTGGGAATATGGCCTAGTGGCAAGAGTGCTTGCCTCCTATACATGAAGCCCTGGGTTCAATTCCCCAGCACCACATATACAGAAAACGGCCAGGAGTGGCGCTGTGGCTCAAGTGGCAGAGTGCTAGCCTTGGGCAAAAAGAAGCCAGGGACAGTGCTCAGGCCCTGAGTCCAAGGCCCAGGACTGGCAAAAAAAAAAAAAAAAAAAGAAATCTTTACTTTCATTCAACAGCTTTCTTGTTAGTAGTAACAGAATTTGTAATTTAAGATATTGCATTGATATTATTTTGAAACTGTAACATGTATTTATAGATAAGAAATTGAGATAGTGTTGAGATGGTTAGAATTCATAGCTTTCACTAGAAAGGAGACCAAATATAAAATTTAACAAATGAGGCTACTTTTGATTAAATTTGAGCTCTTTAAATATTTGAAATCTGAAATGTCAGTGTTGTTACCTCCTGAGTCTATTGTTCAACCTCCTGTTGTTAAAATCAGGGCAAATAGATATTCTATACTTTCTGGCATGACATACTATGCTGTGCCTAGTACCACCTGTGAAATGTCTGTGCCAAAATGTTAGATCTCAGTCTAATCAAGCCTATTGAAATTCTAGGTTACCCACAAGTAGCTTAAAAAAGGGAAGTGTTTTGATGACCATGTTAGACACAAAAAACTTCAGAGACATATCAACCTTCACAATGGAGTGTGCCTTTCAGTTATGTTGGACATGTAATGAATTTTCACAAAAAGGATGTGGCTAGTGTTGCTTCTATGTGTAGACTTTGAAGCATGTTAACTGGTTTTGATCCAGCCTCAAATCTATCACCCTGCTATTGTCATCTCCACTGACAGTCTGAGAAGACAAGCTCATGAAAGTAATAGCAAATATAAGGACATAAACATCCAGAAAATATAACATAGAACTTGCCTGAAGTAGTAACTGATTCTGGAGGTCATGGGGTCAAATGCTGTAATACAACCCAGATAATTTTGTGATCAGTAACAACCATTATAGCCACATATGCTGTGATAAAGCAATCACACCTCATGTTCTATAATGGAAATCAGTGGCTATTCTGTGCAGAAACTGATTGTGCTGCAGGGGTCTACAAGGAAATTTTCCTCTAGTGGTGTACAGAATATTAATACTTGATTAGAGTTCTCTATTAAATATAGATACTTCTAGTGGGGAAAGTGGTCCAAATACAAACCCCATTTAATCATTTTGTTTGGCTTAAAATTCAGATCATGTTTCTATACATGGCGTAGATGTTGTATCATTTAACTAAGTCACTTGTACTGTCAGGACTAGTCTCTTTTCTTTTTAAAGATTTTTACATGGAAGAATTTCTTAGTGAATCATAGCTTCCTGTGAGTCAATTCCAGCTTATTGGAAGAGATTCAGATGTCCTTAAACCTTAATAAGAAGAATAGTAGAATATAAAAAGAATGCAACTGTTTAATAGAGCTCATAGTCAACAATAAGATCAATGGTTAGATGTGTGAACAAACTTTCTTAGACAGTTCATCTCAGTGGAATTACAAGAGGACTTTGACTCCAGCGACATCTGACCTTGTACATCTGAATAGCTACACAAGGAAACCCACCTAAGTGGAGCTAACCCTGCTCACCCAAGTGGAGTTAACCCACACTGCCGTGAGGGGTTCTAAAGCATTGTTTTAATACACTGAATTTGAGGGTGATTTCTTATACATCCATAGAACTGTTGAAAGCCCTACTACTACGTGATCTACTGACAAAATAAAAAGGTAAGTAAATATCAGCCCAAAATTCTTAAGCCCAACACTAGTGACATATTTGTATAGTATATCAAATTACTACCTTAATTTTTTTATATTTAAATTATGACTTAAGAGGAGTTTGTTTGTTTTTTTTAGCTCACGTTCAAATCAGTGAGAATACAGCCAGCTGTTTTGTTGTGTGCTAATACAAGTGGTATCTAGCACCATTCTTCATCACATTTGGATGATTCTCATTAAATACTGCAGAATGGGGCACTGTATCTCTTTCTCTGTCTATTCTTCTTCCTTTTCAGTTCCCTGTATCTACTCCATTCATTTTCATATTGCTGTATTACATATTACTATAATATATCATTATATTGCTATATTATTCATCTGTAGTCAATTTCTCAAATTTCCTTATTCCTCACTGTCTGCCTAACAAAATATCACCTTGATTTTAATACAGAATAATGTTCAGAAGGAAAACCTTTTGTAAACTATGTTTCATATATTTTGATCCAGGGGCTGGGAATATGGCCTAGTGGTAAAGTGCTTGCCTAGTATACCTGAAGCCCTGGGTTTGATTCCTCAGCACCACATATTTAGAAAAAAGTTGGAAGAGGGCCTGTGGCTCAAGAGATAGAGTGCTAGCTAGCCTAGAGCAAAAAGAAGCCAGGGACAGTGCTCAGGCCCCGAGTCCATGCCCCAAGACTGGCAACAAAAACAAAACCAATAAACATATATTTTGATCCAGAAATTCTACTTTTAGATAACACGTATTCTTAGAAATTGATGTTAACCCAAGGATTTAGTTATAAAGATATTTACCACATTACTAGTAAGAAAAAAAATGGACCCTAGCTATCCATCAATAGGGACTTAAATGATGGTACTTCTGTGCTATGGAGTACTGAGTAATAGTTAAAATTTGATAAGCCTGTTCATATTAGTCTGGCAAGACATTCAGAATATATTGCTAACTGAAAAAATATAAATTGCAAAGCAGTAAGTGTAGTGGAATATTTTAAGAAACAATAAAAAGTACATGTACGTATGCATGTAGAAAACTCTAGAATTAGGTAGCATGCTGTCAATAGAGGCTACATCTACTCAGTGGTAGAAATATAGGGTTTGTTGTGCTGGTGGTATTTATCTTCCAATCTGGAAAGGCAAAAAAAAAAATACCAGGTGTAATGAGAATGGCAGTCACACCTTATCCACAGGCTCTTGTTTGCACACTCAATAGCAGCAGCAGCAGCAGCAGCAGCAGCAGCAGCAGCAGCAGCAGCAGCAATAGCCTGCAGCATAGTAGCATCCTATACATCAGCCCAGCACAGTACAGATGACAGGCTCTGCTCATTGGTTACATGCTCACATTCAGTCCAGCAGCACCACTATGCTTCCCAGCGGTGGTGCCTGCTTAGGCTCTCCACTAGACAAAGGTAGCATTTGGCCACAAATGGCCTCATGTTCGCCTCGTAGTAGTGCATGTGAATATGACTCAAGGTTACATGAATAAGCTGAATAAGCTTCTGGGAAGTGCAGGTGCATAACTGTCTGGAAGGTATAGTAAGAAAGCCTGACTAACTCCCTTCACACTTTGAAGTTTCTATCGTCAACGTTTTTATGTTGTACTGATGTGTGTGTGTGTGTGTGTGTGTGTGTGTGTGTGTGTGTACTAAAACTGGTGCTTAAACTGAGGGCCTTGTGTTCTCTTTGTTTTTTCCCTTAAGGCTAGGGTGCTACTACTTGAACCATAACTCCACTCCAGGTTTTTTTTGTTAATTGGAAAGAAGAGTCTCATGGAACTGAAATCCTTACATCTCATACTCGTGAATAGATAGGATTACACGCACGAGACACTGGCATCTAGTGTACTGATTACTTTTATAATACTGACATATTAAGCATACTTTTTATTTAAGTCGGAATTTGCTGAGGGAGTTCATAACTGACCTCAGTCCCCACCTACAAATGATCACTATGTCTACTGATGTGTAAATGTGACTGTTGTAATTATCTTGTAGTGTAGACATATATTAAGTCATTATTTTGAGTGCATTGCATAAAATTTTATTATTTATTTATTTATTGTTTTGTGTTGGTCCTAGATGCTGTCCCTGAGCTTTTTTGTTCAAGGTAAGTGTTCTATCAATTGAGCCACAGCTCAACTTCTGGCATTTTTGGTATTTAGCTGGAGATAAGCTTTTCATAAATTGTCCTGCCTGGGCTAGCTTCCATCTGTGATCCTCATATCTCAGCCTCCTAAGTAGCTGGGATTCCAGGCTTGAGCCACCAATGTCTGACTGAAATTATATTTTTAATTACATATTTTAGAAATGTTGTAGGCAAGGAAAGTTTCATAAAGTAAAATAGACTATAGACTGGAACCTCCTTTTATTTTGAATTGTTTTTTCTTGTGTATGGAAAAACAACCTTTTAATGGGTCCATATCTTCATTTTCAAGGAATTCTGTCCTACTTATTACACCTCTTATATTATTCCTGGTGCCTTACTTCTACCATTTATGATTTAGAAATCATGCTCCTTATCATACATATTCTTTTTCAAAGGTTCTTAAACTGTTTTTCAATGCATGTATTTCATATCCTCAACTATATTGCAAACACATTATTTATCTTTCATTGTAGTATATTACATGATAAATAAATGTTAAGAGCTTTGTTGTTTCATGGGCTCAGTCAGAAGTTGTTAAACCATGCAAGTCAAACACTTATGTTTGTAGAACTTTGCTTTTATGCCTTGTTCTTTTGTTGTATTTATTTATTTATTTTTGGCCAGTCCTGGGCCTTGGACTCAGGGCCTGAGCACTGTCCCTGGCTTCTTCCCGCTCAAGGCTAGCACTCTGACACTTGAGCCACAGCGCCGCTTCTGGCCGTTTTCTGTATATGTGGTGCTGGGGAATCGAACCTAGGGCCTCGTGTATATGAGGCAGGCACTCTTGCCACTAGGCTATATCCCCAGCCCTGCCTTGTTCTTTTGGTTTTTCCATTTTAAATAACTGAAAATTGTAGAGTGCCAATGGTTCATGCCAGTAATCCTGGCTACTCAGGAAGCTGAGATTTGAGGATCAAGATTGAAAGCCAGTCCTAACAGAAAAGACCATGAAACTCTTATCTTGAACTAACACATGAAGAGTGGGACGTAGAGGTGTGATTCAAGTGGTAGAGATCCAGCCTTGTGCTGAAAAGGCCAAGAAAGAGCTTGAGGCCTCTGAGTTCGAAGACACACACACACACACACACACACACACACACACACACAAAATAAAATAATAGTAGCATCCTACAAATCATGAAAATTACTTAAAATCCAAATTTCAGTGCCCATATATAAAGTTTTACTGAAAGGCAGATGCATTCCTTTGTTTACATATTATCCATTGTTGTTTTCATGCTAGAATATCAGAGTTATGACAAAAACTATTGGCCCACAGACACTAGTATTTACCAGTTGGTTAATTACAGAACAAAATTTCCAGCCTCCGATTTAGCTTATTAACCATAAGTAACACCAGAAAGGTTCCTTTAAAAACATCTGCAATTGTGGACCCATTTGGTGTACAGTTCTTCATTGGTTACATTGTTGTCAAGTTCTCTCTGCTCCTGTGTAGGAGATTATCTATCCCTTGGGTATGGGACATTGCAGTATAAACTCAGTGTGCATCTCTGCCTCAGGGACTTTTAGGCTTGGTCATGGTATGCTTTGGCCAACAGAATATTAGCAGATGTGATAGGAGTGAGGCTGTAAATGTGCTGGCAGCGCTTGGCCTCAATCCTAAGGCTTTTGTGATCTGCCATGAGGCAGCAACCATCTGTTCTGGTCCCAACATGAGAGACATACCGAGCGGACCTGAGCTTGAAGTAGAGTCAGCCCAGCCAAGGCCAGAGCCGAGTGAGAAATAAGGCTTCCTGTTGAGAGTCCCTGAGATTTGGGAAATGTTTGTTGTGCAGAGACGTGACTAATACTGTGGGATTCATCACTCATTATTTATGATGGCATTTGTGTCACTCTCCTATGCCAAAAAATATTGAAACTGGAAATCTCATTAAGTTTAGGAAGAAGTAATATGGATTACCCCAAGTAACCTATAAATTTAATATATTTGTACTGCTTTATGAGTACAGTCATAAGTTTGAGAAAAGTCTATTTATCTTTTTCACAGAGCTATTCTAATGCCTTGAAATCACATTTTCAGTGGACTTATTGTCCAATATTATGGAAGTCATTTGGTGGATGTTAAAAGGAATGAGCTGAACTTCTTTGAGTCTCCATTTTCCCACTCCTTATGTCTGTGTGACATGCAATTGTCTGTGTGAATTTCTGTATGTGGTTTCTAAGCTTTACAATAAAACGTATTTTTATTGATAAAGTGGGAACCTTCTAACATTTTATTGTTGTGTTTTAAACATATTAAATTGCTGTTATTTCCCTGTTTGAATGCAGGTATATGATTAGTTTTCAAGGGAGGGTTCTCAGTAGTGGCACTTGACATTTTGGACATGATAGTCCCTTGGTGTGAAAGTTATCCTGTGTAGTTTTAGGGGCTTCACAGCATCTCTGATCTCTATGCACCTCCCCAGACCTCATTCCCTTCCAATTGTGTGGTCAAGATAATTAGAATCATCTTTACATATTTCTAAGTATCCCTTGGAAGAAAAAAAAGTCATCCCCATTTGAGACCAACTGTCTTAATACATTACAAATGTAATGCCTTTCATACCTATGTACAGTAATGATCCAGTAATATTTAATATTTAAAAATCTCTTTAGAAATAATCTTAAGCAGAGCCCTGGTGGCTCATGCTTATAATCCTAGTTACTCAGGAGGATCATAGTTCAAGGCCAACTCAGATAGAAGAGTCCTTAAGACTATTTTCAATTAACCAACAAAAAGCCATATTGGAGGTATAACTCAAGTAGGACAGCTCTGGCTCTAATAAAAATTAAGAACTCCTGAGTTAAAGTTCTCATAACAGTACCAAAACCAAAACAAAACCGCAAAGAAAAAGGAATTTGAAAATTACAGAAAAGTACAAAAATAGAACACAATTCTCATGTACTACTTATTAATGTTTTGCAGATACGTTCATTCTTTCTGTATGCATAAACATACATTATTTGGGGTCAAATTAAATACTGGATTTACCTTTACTTCTTGATGGGACATTTCCTAAAAAAAGAAAAAAGTGATATTTTTATATAATCCCAGTAAGATTCACAGAAAATAAAAATTTAAGATTAATACAATATTATACAATCAATCTTTTAGTCTGTATTCAAATTTTACACAATGTCTTTTGTGACTATTTTTTCACAGTCCTGGTCCCAGCAAAAGAAAACATGTTGTGTTTTCTTGTCATATCTCTTTACTTTCCTTGTATTTCGAACAGCCTGTGCCTTTTATTGCTATTTATCTATTTTTTTTTTAACTAGAATTAGAATTCAGGATCTCATGCTTACTAAAGAGGTGCTCTACTACCTGAGCCATACTTTTAGCCCTCTTTTTTTGTCTGTTAAAAAACCTGAATGCTTTTTAAGAGCAAAAGCTAATTATTATGTAGAATGGTTCTCAATTTAGCTGTGTCTGATATTTCTTTATGATTACTATCATGTTACACAATTTGATTAGGAATATAGTGAATTATATGGTAAATTTACTAGCACATCTTAGAGTTACTTAATGAGGGTAGTGTTCTCTCTGGCTTCTGATGGCTGCTGCTGGTCTTCATGGCTGTATCACTCTTAACCTCTGTTTCTATCTTCACATAGCTAACCCCACCTCCTTTCTGTCCTGTGTTTTCTTTTTCTATCTTTTGTAAGGACAACTGTCCTTGTGTTTAGGGCCCACTCATGTAATCAAGGATGACTTCATCACAAGATCCTCTGCTTAATCTACCAGTAAGGCCATACTTGTTGATCTTAGCATTTGAGCTATACCTCCGGTCAATTTCGTGATTTTTCTAATTTCATCATGTCTTCTGTGTTTCTTAGGAGGCATTCCACTGTCATTTTCTCTGTCCCCTTGCCCCTCTATCATCCCTTCTTGGCTCTGTCTCTCCTTATCTCTTTCCCTCCCTCTCCTACTCTTTCTCTCCTTCCTTCCTTCCTTCCTTCTCTCCCTTTCTCACCCCTCCCTTTTTCCTCCCCTTCCCTCTCCCTCCTTCCCTCCCTCCCTCCCTCCCTTCCTTCCTTTCCATTTGTTGATTCTGATTTCATGCAACTTGCTCTACTTTATTGTGATCATTTCCCATAGGTCACTAGAAGAGTGTCTTCAGTAGGTCTCTGTCTTTTGACATCATCCCCATCTTTCTTGAACAAGTTATTTTCTGTTGCAACAAAATATTCTTGACTCATTTTACATCTTCTCTATCCAGCCATAGAATTAGTAATTTCACCAATGAATGCTGGTTTATTTTTAATGAAGAAAATGGTATTGATTTGTTTGTGTATATGCTTTTTTTGTGTGTGATGCTAGAGTTTGAATTCAGGGCCTTTGGCTTGCTAGCAAGTTCTTCACCACTTGAGCCATGTCTCTGATCCTTTATGCTATAGTTATTTTTCAGTTAGGTCTTGTCAGTTTATCATTGGAATACAATCCTGTTACTTATACCTCCCTTGTAGCTAGTATTACAGATGCATATCGTCATACCTGACTTGTTTTATTCCCTGGACTTGAATCTCAGTCTTTGATCTCCATCTTCTGAGTAGATTGTAAGCATATATTGCCAAATTAGTCTGAAGAGTATTTAACATTTAAAAATCAAAATCTAGGCATCTAGGCAATGAGTTTTTAATATGAAAAGAATGAATACCATTTTCAGAGATTTTAATTCACAAGACATAGGGTAGGGTCTACAAGTTTTGTGAGTCTTCACACAAGCTTTCTTTCATCACATAGCTATCTTTGAGCTCTCTCTCTCTCTCTCTCTCCTGTTTTTTTCCTTTTCTATCTTTCATAAGGACAATTGTCATTGGACTTAGGGTTCACCATATGATTAAGGAGGACCGCAACATAAGACCTTCCACTTAATGGTATCTACAAATAGGGCCACACAAAGTTACCGACAATCTTGTCAAAACAGTATCTGAGAATTGCTGATCTATTACATTTAAACTGTGATATCCTCTACATTAAATTTTCAGAAGCATATTTTCAGCTAATTGAAGAAACTCTGCCACATAGCTTAATTTCTGGAAATAAGAAAACTAAACAAGAAAAAACCAATACTATTTGATATAATTTACTAGATACCAGGTAATGAGTGATGGATGATAGATGTCTAAGATAGAAAATGTGCTCTCTGGCTTACAATGGTTATTGATTAGAAAACTAAGTGAAGTTAAATGTCAGTCAGACATCATTGCAATCTCAAGAGAAAAAGTAGAATTTTCACTTTTAAATTACATTAATCTGACAATAATCCCTTTTCCCTATGTCTCACACACACTACAGAATCCCTGAATGGAAAGGACTCTTAGAACACAGATTTTCACAATGGGATAGAAAAATAATCTATTTCAAAATCTGTTGCTTTTGAATATCTTCAATAATGGATAATTCAGAGATGGAACAAAATTACTTGGTCAAAACCAACTGTATTATTGACTACATCACCTATGGTATTGAGCATCAACAAAAAATGTATTTTTCCATATAAAATTTATCTTCATCTCTTCTGTTTCTTCCTTTTTCTTTTAAAGAGTATTCCAAGGAACTAAGGTTCATATCTTTTTTTTTTTTTTTTTTTTTTTTTTTGCCAGTCCTGGGGCTTGGACTCAGGGCCTGAGCACTGTCCCTGGCTTCTTTTTGCTCAAGGCTAGCACTCTGCCACTTGAGCCACAGCGCCACTCCTGGCCATTTTCTGTATATGTGGTGCTGGGGAATCGAACCCAGGGCCTCATGTATATGAGGCAGGCACTCTTGCCACTAGGCCATATCCCCAGCCCCTAAGGTTCATATCTTAAGGAAGAATTTCTAATTAAATCTCTAGATGATCAGAACATATATTAAAACTTTGGGTTTGAAAACTTTGCCTTAGTATGAAAAAGACTGATATTCCTCCTCTTTCGTATAGTACCATCTCTCCATCTCTCCTCAAAAATCACAAAGGAAAATTAGAAGAAAATATTCTCTGAAAGTGAAAATTATACATCTTAGCAATAACAAATAATATTGGTAATTGCCACTGTTGAATATATATGAGGAATTTCACATGTTGTCTTTCTTATACCAATAACTAACATACGCTTAAGAGAAAGGAAGTAACTTTTCCAAGGTCTCATAGCTAAGAAATGGTTAAATAAGTACTCTAGTCAAGCTAGGTTAGGCTAGTTTATGGTCCAGTAATAAATATACTCCCTCCCCATCTCAGCTGCTTAAAGTAAAGGCATAACCTGCTTCCATGTGCATTGTGAATGGGCTATATTCCCATTCAATTTCAGCTTTGTTCTTAAATACAGACTGATATTGGAGCTACTGTTTAAAGTTGTAGCAGGAGGAAAATTCACACAGCATGGAAAATCACATAGTGGTTCTGAACACTTCTGCTTGAGAGAAGAACAAAATTGTGTTTGGGAAGCCAACTCTACTGTTAAATACTTTTACCACAACTTGGTATGGAACATTGGTATTTTGTATTTCAATAGCCACAGTACATTACAGCCTAACCTGATGTTGGAGAGGTGGGTGAGTATGATCCTCTCACAGGGAGAGCAAAAATACTTATGAACAATAAGTCTCCACAGTATGGGATTAGAAGGGTGTGACCTGAAGACAATATAGCAGTCTCTTGGTCTCAGTGATTGGTACATTTTGATACAGCCTGAGGAAAGTAGAGTGTTGCTGCTTATTAACCAAGGAGTTGACCTTGCTCTTTCTGTAAACAGTGTAGAATTGCTATGGTGCTTTTTTTTTTTTTTTTTTTTTTTTTTTGGTACCACAAGGGACCAAGTGTGAAAAAAGCTGAGCTGCAAGGAAGTGGGATCAAGAGAAAAAGAACTCACAGCACTAAGGATCCCATGGATATCTGGAGAGTTTTACTCCAAAGGTGATCCATTTTCTTGACTTTCCAGTGATAGTGCCTAATGAATTCTTTTAGGTTTAACTTAAGATCTTGTATTGTAACCTGAGCTAGAGACGATCCCAAGGGCTCTATCACATCACATCCCCCCACTTGCCTCCAAGTGTCTAAGAGATGAGCAATGGTGAAGGACAGAGATAGATTTATTACATGGTATAGAAAAGAAAGGCAAGCATTTCAGGTCATCTTTGGGAAACAGAAATAAGCTTTAGGTTTACAGAAAATAAGCACTGGGGAAGAGGATATGAGGTATACGTAATTATTTTAAAATTCTGGGAGTTGGAAAAATGGCTCAGGTGATGGTATACCAGCCAATGAGCAAAAGTGTCAGATACTGAGTTCAAGTCCCAATCTCAGACAAAAAAAAAGTTCTGGTACTGGTGTGGCTCAGTTGCTCATTATCTGAGGATTGTTCAGAGAGGTCTGGTCATGATAAGAAATTCTTGTTGCCTGGGCAAAGCTGTGACTCCTGTCACAAGGTATTTATCCATCAGCTCCACCCCTCCTGGATTCCAAGGTGTTTGCAAAGTGAGTGAAAGAAAGAATGAGTTAGAGTAAAGGACACAGATGCAAAATGCGAAGTTTTATCCTGCCTTTAATTGCCCTTTAGGCATTTTTAATGCTAAAGTGAGGAGTTGTGGCTTTTTACCTAAGATAGTTTCTAAACACTTGTTACAATATTACCTCTATTTCCAACAAATCATAATGAGAAGTCAAGACCTAGAAAAGTCCTGAAGGTCTTAGAAGAAAGATGGCTGTGTGCATTGTAGCAATAGGATGAAAATTTCAACCAAAAATAAGAAGAAAATGACCCATTACCATATAACATTCACCAAGACAATTACCTGACAGTTTAGGTTTATATAGCTTCCAGTTCATCTCCATTCATCACATTTGTTTGTTTATTCATTCATTTTTGTACCAGTCCTGGGGCTTGAATTCAGGGCTTGGGCACTGTCCTCTAGCTTTTGTGCTCAATGATAGAGCACTACTGCTTGAGCCACAGTTCCAGTTCTGGCTTTTTTGGTAGTTTGTTGGAGATGAGTCTCATGGACTTTCCTGCCCTGGCTAGATTGGAACCACAGTCCTCAGATCTCAGCCTCACAAGTGGCTAGGAATACAGGCATGAGCCACTAGTGTACAACTTGCCTTTTCATTTGTATCCCAATCATCATTGACTTGTTCAAAGACTGAGTTTCAGGTCACGTCTCTCTCCCCTTTAATCTAACCTCTATACTACTGTTGCCAGCCTTAGCATCTGAAATGGGCGCTTTGATTGGATTCCTCACTCTATTCAAGAATCCTCAGTGACTGCCCACCATTGACTACCAAGTTGCCAGCACCTTTGATTTTTATAGATTCTCCACAAACCTGATGTGTTCGGTCTAAGCTCACCCCCTTTCCCAGCTGTTCAGAATGTGCTGCTTCCTCTCCCCCAGTGCTTTTTTATTTTCTCTTCTTCATAGACTATAGTATTGTACACGTATAAATATATGTGCATGGAGAAAAACCAGAAGGGCATACACAAAAACTGATTCTTATGGACAATTTTTCCTAAGCATCTTGGTCCTTTGGACCATAAGGTTCTGAAATCTGTAGACATAGTACTGATGGGACTTGGCCAACTGAAGGGAAATCTTTGCTAGAATAAGAATTCTGGCCAGGTGCCAGTGGCTCATGTCTGTGATCCTAGCTACTCAGAAGGCTGAGATCTGAGGATCGAGGTTGGAAGCCAACCCAGGCAGGAAAGTCCTTTGTGAGATTCATCTCCAATAAGCTACTCAAAGGAACTAGGATTGGTTCTGTGATTCAAGGGTTAGAGTGCTAGCCTTAAGCACTCAGGGATAGCACCCAGGCCCTGAGTTCAAGGCCCAGGACTGGCAGAAAGAAAAGAAAAGAAAAGAAAAGAATTCTGACTTGGAATAGTGGATTACAATTGAGAATACAACAGATTTTGGTTATAAATGTGTCAACACATCAGAAGGGAATACTATTGGACAAATTATAGCATGGTAGGCAAAAAAAATTTCTTTTGGTGCTAGGATTCCCTATTGGTCTGTGCTGTTTGTGTAATTCAATTTGACTGCTCTTGACTGTGCCTTGAGCATGCGTTACTGCTCTCCATGGGTCAGATTGCTTTACTAGCCTGGCCAGCTCACTGACCGGTGATGGGTCTCTGTCTCTGGTCGTGTATGCCCTGGTGACTCTGCACCTTGAGTACTTTCCAGCAAACTCAGGATATTTCTCTTGCTAGCTATAAACTTATTTAAATTTATATCCATTTGCTATAAATAATTAAGAGGGGCTAATCTAGTTATTCAAGAATAGTGTCCAGGCAGTTCTCCAAATCTAATTTATCTTTCTCAATAAAGATTCTGGTTTTTGTTTAGGAACCAGAAGACCAGTGGATATTTGATTGGATGATGAATCTTCGAGCCCTGCTAATTTTGATCTGGGTGTACATAGCTATGACTACAAATTATGACATTTATTCCTCAGCTCAGGTCTCTAATATGATTTCTAGACAATTGTGTTAGCAAATGCATTTAACTTGTATCCATGGGAGCATTAAAAGCAGAGATAAATTGTTTGTTCAGTAGATTCCTAAGTTGGAGGAATTGTTCCCTGGCAGGGAGGAGACTGACTCAGGACAAAGTAGTTATATATAGTGAAGCTAGTAGAGCATATGCAATAGTTTTCGAGCAGAGGATAGAAAATGGGCCCAGATTTTCCAAAGGAACTTACTAAGAAAGAGTTTCTTGATAGTAAAGTTGTTTATACGGAAGGTCTCAAAGAAAGACCACATTTCCTCAGGGACTCTGATTGTGTAGATTGGTCTAGAAGAGAGAGGGTCTGTAGCATCTGCTCCCAGTAAGTGGGGGAGTGGCAAGAATTGAGGATGACTAAAATTATATTTCCGCTAGATAACCAGATAAATTATAACCCCTCCTTGTAAGCCTTACATTGTCTCTGAATAAATTAGCAACTGATACAATCACTTTGACTGAAATGACTAATTGCTTAACATATATATCTTGGGCTAAATTCCATCCAGAGGATATAAAGACATGATGACTTACTTTTTATTATCAATTTTAGAGTGATTAAAAATTTTTAACTAGTGGTGTTAGCATTCTTTTAGGTACAGTTGTACAATCTTCTTTTATAGTAATTATCTTTAAAAATTTCCAGTATAAATGGCAAGAACATTTGTCCTCCATACTTCAAACTTAGTAATATGAGAAAGCTTATTATAGGATTTCATTTTGCTACTTCACCTTGAATATGTGATGTAGACTAACATATCCTTGTTTTTATTCCCAACAAGTGCCAAACCTTCAAAGCAGCACATGTACGTTGTGTTACAAAAACTTTGCTCTAGCAATCATCTCAGCTTCTCAGACTGGAAACTCTTTGAAGGCAGACCCAACCCTGGAGTCTCAACAATTTCTCTTCAAGCTTAGTAAATTTACTGCTGGTTTAGTTCTTAACAAGGGCTAATGAATTTCCTGTGGTCTTTTAGTTACATTTACTCAAAAATGTTATAATAATAATGAAGTACATTATAGGATGAAAGAACTTGACATTCCTATTTAATGAAACATGTGATTAGCAAGTAAAGTGTCTACACAGACAGGAGCAGATAAATCTATAATATGTTTTCTCTTTCCCCAACTGCAATACATTAAGATTTTCTTAAGGGTTTTTCTCTTGCCTTTGAGGACCATTACTAATGGGCAGTCATGGCCCTTCTCCTTTCTGAAATAGCTTTGGTACCTCATGAAGATGACATTCTCTTTCTCTCAGCTTTTGGTACTGGCCCAGTGTACATCATGTCTGGCAGGCCATTTATTGCTTTTGGCAGCAAAGTAAGGACTGTGCATAGGGATAACTAATGAGGGAAGCTCTATGGATTCAACTGAGAGAGTAGCCTGGACTGTTTGGAAAAGGAAGCTAAGGGGCTCATGCTATGGAGGCTCCCTGAATAAAGATGGCAACTCCCAGAGCTGTGCATAACCCAAAGGTAACAAAGAACCCTACTGGCATATTCCTCGTCCCCATTTTGTCAGGGAGCCTGTGTCCTCACATACAGTCTCGAGGTTCTCCATGTCATTTTTTCCTCAGCAAGATTTCTGTAAAGGAAAAGCATTGAGCCTAAGAATCATAGGATAGCTTAGCAGAAAGAGAAAACTGGTCTGGGAATGTGGCTTAGCAGTAGAGTCCTTGCCTTGCATGTGTGAAGCCCTGGGTTCGATTCCTCATCACCACATAAACAGAAGAAGTCAGAAGTGGCCCTATAGTTCAAATGGTAGAGTGTTAACCTTGAGTGAAAAGATGCCAAGAACAGCTGCCGCTTTGAGTCCAATCCCCAGGACTGGCAAAAAGAAACAAACAAAAAAGGAAATAGAGAAAAGTATCCAGTACTGGGACTTGAACTCAGTTCCTTGTGTTCTTACTTGGATTTTTCCACTCAAAGTTGGTGCTCTACCATTTGATCCACACATCTGGCTTTTTTCTGGTTAACTGAGGAGGAGAGTTTCTTGGATTTGTCTGCCTGGGCTGACTTCAAACTGTGATCTTCAGGTCTCAGCCTCCTGAGTAGCTAACGCACGTAAGCTACCAGAGACTGGCTAAGAAAAGCAGTCATATTACATAATAATTAAGGAACAAAGAGGTTTTCAAGTTTATTTCTGGATAAAAATACCAAAGTAAAAATATGACCTGTTTATTTTAGTCAATAACCTGTAAAATGTAATAAATGCTCGCAGACGTTAGAAGGATTAATAAATGAAGGACTTCAAATGAAAATCACTTAAGCCTCACTTGATCTTATCAAATGGCAAAAAGAAAAGATCAAAATGATCTAAACTTAAACTGAATAAAAGGTTCTTGAAGTAACAGGCATATACCTGCATATGGAAAACACTAAGGAATTCTCTTTCTTTTTTTGTTCTGCTAAAACTTAAAAACCCTAAACAGTAGAATGTTTTTAACTGTACTCTGTAAACCTAGTTACTTCTTACAGAAACAATGCTCATATAAATGAGACTTGGTAGAATCTGATTCATAAAGGAAAAGAACTCGGGCTATTTTAAGAATGTGGGTGCATGTTCTCTGAGTGTGCCTAATGTCATAGCAACTGCCTTACCACAGAACAGGGAGGAGGTGCCTTCAATAAGGGGAGTTTTTCCTCCTCCTTTCATTTGGGAATATTTCCTTGGCTCTTTGAAATAAATTTAATAACTCACTTCTTATAGGCAATTTCATTTACTGAATGGTAATTCAGTGGGAGTTTTTAAAGAAGGAAAGGAAGAGGATGAGGGAAGAAAAGAAAGGAAGCAAGAAAAGAAGTAACTCTCTAGTGATAGAAAAGCAAAGATCTCCTTCATCCACTATGTTTAGATAATATCAGTGGTGTCTATGCACATTGAAATGGGTAATTTCCTCTATAGCAATATACTTCTAATAACTTTGGATCTAATATTCCAATTTTGATCTGGAACATTCCACAAAGGCTCCTTTGTAGGTGGAATCTTTCACAGGTGTGGACTAATGGAAATTGTTAGGGAATTGGGGGTGTGTCTTTTAGGAGATTCTTGGGACTTGGTGCTGACTCACAGTCCCCAAAGTCATTGAACTTCTAAAACCATGAGCCAAAATAAGCCTTTTTTCTTTATAAATTGATTATTACAGAATTTTGTTGTAGTGGCAGAAAATTAACAATATACTATACTTTTCTTCTTCTTTTTTGTCAAAGTGAAGTACAGAGGGGTTACAGTTTCATATGAAAGGCAGTGAATACATTTCTTATCCAATTTGTTACCTCTTCCCTCATTTCCTCCCCCTCCCCATTTCCCTCTCCCCTGCCATGAGTTATACAGTTGGTTTATAGCACATAGTTTTATAAGTATTGCTGTTGCATTGGTTTGTCTTTTTATCCTTTGTCTCTTGATTTTGCTATTCCTTTCCCCTTCCCTAATTCCAATACATGTATACACAGTATCCAAGGTACTAATATCGGTTACAGTAATAGGAGTAAAACCACAGGAAGGGAATACAAGAGAAAAAAAGGTATGGTTTCACATGGCATGTTGAAAATAACTACAACAATACTTAACTACACTTAACTACACTTAACTACACTTAACTACAACTACAACCACTTATTTCCATAACTTGGAGTTCATTTTGCTTAGCATTATGTTATGTGTTCATACGGGCATAGCTATTGAGCTATTGTGATCTGCTATGACTATCCTAGAGATGTACTAATTATTCCCTATGAGGGAAACCATAGAGTTCATGTTTCTTTGGGTCTGGCTCACTTCACTTAGTATGATTTTTTTCCAAGTCCTTCCGTTTCCTTACTTGTGGGACAGTATCATTCTTTCTGATAGAGGCATAGAATTCCATTGCAAATACACTAGTTTTTGTTTGTTTGTTAGTTTTTTCCAGTCCTGGCGCTTGGACTCAGGGCCTGAGCACTGTCTTTGGCTTCTTAAGCTACATTCCCAGCCCACAAATACACTATTCTTAACAACAACAACAAAATACACTTCAGAGATGTCTTTTGAGTAGAAATCTTGCTTCATTTACACCTTAACATCATAGTTACGTTTGTAGATTCATAGGTACATTCTAATTATTACAAATGAAGGAAACCATGCAATCTATGGTTGGTTGGGTCTGTCTTACTTTGCTTGGTATGCTTTTTTCCCAGTCTTTCCATTACCTTAGGAATGGAGCAATGCCATTCTTTCTGGTGAAAGTAGAAGCATAGAATTTCATTGTGTATATATACCACGTTTTCTTGATTCATTTTTCCACTGAAGGGCATCTGGGCTGCTTCCATATCTTAGCTACGGTAAACAATGCTGCAATGAACATAGTTGGGATGGTCGCTTTAGTGTGGTGTGGTTTTTAGGCAATTGGATAAATGTCCAGGAGTGGGATTGCTGGGTCATAGGGAAGCTCAATGTTTAGTCTTTGGGGGAACCTGCATAGTGGTTTCCAGAGTGGCTGAACAAGTTTACTTTCCCACTAATGGTGTGGTAGTGTTCCCTTTTGGCCACATCCTTCCAACATCTGTTATGTGCCTATAAATCTACAAATAAAACCAATGGATAGTAAAAGACAAAAAAAAATTGCACTTGAAAATGATAAATTAAACTGGATTCTAAACATTCACACAGGGAGACTAAAGGAAGATATTCTTAGGAGAGGCTCACAAGGGCTCAGAAGCTATGTGCATAGGATCACATAAAATGATGCTTATCAAAATGAACTCCAAGAAATGGAAATTAGGTTTTTTATCTTACTTTGTGGTTCTTCTTTTTCTTTCTGTTGTGTGTTGTTGTTTTTTTTTTTTTTTTTTACTTATAAACCTTTTGTCTTGTGTGTAAGTTTATCTGATTTGGGAAGTGTAAGGAGAAGCACAGAAATGGTGGGACAAAGGGTGAACTAATACAGTGATACTCACTAGACACTGTGTTGGAAATGAACTATAGAGCTTGGGGGGAAGATAGCTGGGAGGAGGAAAATGGAGAAAATGAGGGAGGGGGGCACTGTTAAAAAAGAAATGTACTCAATACCTGACTTATATAACTGTAACCCTTCTGTACATCACATTTACGATAACATTTTTTAAAGAGTCTTGTTTGTTGTTAAGATAACTAACTTTGAGCCTCTGCCCTGAGCTTTCTACTTTATTTTGTGTGATAGTGAATTTAAAAGAAACTTACTGTAGAAATTCCAAGAATCCTGTTACAACTAGGCGCAAAAAAAAACCAACCAAACCTGTTTTCTCCTTTGATTTTCTGAGTTAATCTTATTTCTTGGTTGTCATATCTCATAACTCACAATTCTCTATATACTGAATTTTAAGCTTTCCCTTTCCCTTTACTACAAAGGCATATAACTTGAAAGATAGTCAAACTTTCCCTTTTTGAAAATGATTATTTTTTAGTTTTTACTGAAAATGAATTCATATTCTTATTAAATATTTTAGAAATTCACAGTCAAATTACATATCTGCGTATGTGTGTTCATACATGTGTAAACAAGTGAAAAAGAGAAAATGTATTCTGAAGTTTAAGTATTTCATAATCTCATGTCTACTTTCCAAAGGTAACTAAAACTAATCACAAAGACTGAATTCTTCCAAAGGATTTTGAAGGCATATAGAATACTCATATCATATATGTTAGGGAGGGGTTATTGTCCATTTAGCAAAACTAGAATAATTATATTCCTACTCTCCTTTTTTTAAAATTTAATTTTATTGTTAAGGTATGTACAGAGGGGTTACAGTTACATATGTAAGGTAGTGAGTACATTTCTTGTCAGACTTGTTACCTCCTCCCTCATTTTTCTCTCACCTTCCTGCCTCCCCAATCCCCCAGACCTCCCCCCACCCGGAGTTGGAACAGTGATACTTATAAGACAATATGTTGGTAATTAGCCTACTCTTCTTTAGCTTGTGTTTGTTCTCTCTATAATGTACCATGGATATCTCAGAATGTTAACTGTGCAACATTGTCTTACTTTTGTAGTGAGTAGGATTTTTTTGTTTTTGTATGTCATGGTACTTGAACTCAAGGCCCGGACACTGTCGTTGAGCTTTTTTGTTCATGGCTAGTGCTCTTCCACTTTAAGCCATAGCACCTCTGTTAGATGTTACTAGTATATGATCTGTTAAAAATTTATGTCACTTTTTTTGGGGGAAAAGGGACAGGGCGTATGATCAAGGGGGTAAAGGCAGATAGGAATAGAGTATAAATATGTATGGAGATATGACAATGAAGTTCCTCCCCTATGTAACTAATATGAAGCAATAATTTAAAAAAGAAACCTGAACAGAAAACTCTGAATTATCGTATTACCAATTAACCAGAAAAATACTGGACTGGAAACTTGGTCTAAGTGGTGAAACATCACCGGTGAGCAAGAAAACTGATCAAGAGTATAAAGCCCTTAGTTCAAGCTCTCTTACTGGACTTTCTATAATTTAATTAAAACATAGAAGTATATCTAAAATAATTTTAATACTTAAATTACATATAGTTAAAGACAAAAATGGAGACCACTTAGATGCCACCTTCTGGTGCCTTGGCCTTGTTTCTAGTTTGTGATTATGATTTCCTGTTCATGTTGCTTAACTGTGGTTTTTTGAAATTCCAGTGCTCTTTCTTTACACAAAACAGATGTTTCTCCATCACTTTCACTTAAAGCAGAGCTACTACTCACAAACAGACCTTCATTTTTCACATCTTCTCATTCATTTACTAAAAACCCAAAGTATTGGATTATGAATTCCTCCGATGGTCACTCACATGTTTATATGGGCAATCCTGTGTGCCAAATATCCATCACAGAAAATGTTCTGTGATGATAAGCACACATAGGACTTAGAATCAGGCATGGAACTGTGTTCTGACTGAGAATTTTTATTTTTGTTGTAATAGACTGCTTTAATGTTATAAAACGACCCTCTTTATCTTTGATAATATTTCTTCCTTTAGAATTTACACTGTTTGATAGTGATAAGAGCAGTATAGTAAGTAGTCAGCCTCCCAAATGGTTCCCCATGATGCCTGTCTCCTAGAGCAGCCACTCTTGAGTCATCCTCTCCCATGTTGTGCTGAAGTTAGTTTGTGCGATTGATAAATGATGCAAAGAGGATGTCATTTCACTTGGGAGGTTACCCAAGACCGTGGCTTCTATCATAGGCTTGCTTTTTCATTTTTGTTTTAATCTCTCTCTCTCTCTCTCTCTCTCTCTCTCTCTCTCTCTCTCTCTCTCTGGAAAGATGAGCAGCCCCAGGGAAAACTCAGGTGATAAGAAGCTGAGGCCATTTGCCAACAACCATGTAAGTGGGCTTGGATGTTTGCTATGCTAAACTTGGAGTAATGTTGCTCTAACTGATATCTGTTACAATAATTGATAACTTATATGTCTAACTTTGGTTTTGTTTTGTCATGAGGCTTGAATTCAGGGCTTGGGCACTGTCCCTGAGCTTTTTTGCTCAAGGCTTGTGCTCTATCACTTTGCGACACAAAGTCACTTTTTGTTTTCCTGGTGGTTAATTGGAGATAAGTCTCATGGACTCTTCTGCCAGAGCTGCCTTCAAACAGCAATTCCCAGATCCCAGCCTCCTGTGTAGCTAGGACTACAGGTGTGAGCTACCAGCGCCTGGCATTTCTAACTTTTTTAACTAGTATTTTCGTGGTATTTGGAGAATCCCAAGACCACCTCAGTGATTGGCAGAGGCTCTCACAAGACTCAAAAGACAGTTCTGTTCACAGCCAATGATCACTATGGCAAATAATACAGATAAAATCAGCAAGACAAACTTGTTTTCACTGAGTAGTCAAAGAAATCCATGATAGGCTTCAGAGTCTTTTTTTCTGTTTCTTTTAACCAGGAGCCATGTGGGTTGTGCATTCCTTCTAGCAGTGAATTTCAGAGCCACTTGAAAAAGATCTGTAGACAAGGAATGCTGCTAGAGACTCAGAGTACAAGTTTTTTGGTGTGCTGATCACATAAGCATATTTTGCGATGCGACCAGCCACAGCAGCTGAAATGTAAGATCCTAAGAGTGAAGCCCAGTATATATCATTAATCTTGATATTTGTACAACCTAACAAGCTCTGACGGGGCACAGCCCAGGACAAAATCAGTCCTGGACATCCAAGAACCATATTTCCAAGGTGGCCAATTGTCAATCGTAGTTCTAGATTCTCCTGGAGACATATGAAAAAGCGACCAGGCTTGTCTCACAAATAGTCTTTCCTCACAAAAAGGGGCCATTAGTTGCCACATAGGTAGATGAGACTTCAGATAATTCCAGCCCCCGGGCTTCAAGTTAGCCCTCAAATAGTAAAGCAGAGAGAAGCATTTTTCATTGTGTTCTGCTAGAATTCCTGATTCAGAAGTCAGACAAAAAATAAGTTCTACTTTAAACCTCCGATCTTTTGGAGTAGTTAGCTATACAACAACAGATAAATGACACAAGGTGATATTTTCCAATTCTTTCCAAGTCTGGAATCTTCAAAAACTGGTTACTGGAAATTTCGTGTCTCAGGGTACTGGGTTTGGTTGTATTTTGTGAAATAGTTTGAATTTCCTGTTTCATTGCTAAGTTACAAGGAATTATTATGTTCCTTTTAAGGATAGTTATTAAGATTATTAGGGTGGTCTCAAGGGAGCATTCATCTTAGGCACAACATCTCCATTACTAGTCTAAAAACCTTTTGTGACTATTTTAGGGACTGACATGCTTTGTT
Source organism: Perognathus longimembris pacificus (assembly GCF_023159225.1). Lineage (NCBI taxonomy): Eukaryota > Metazoa > Chordata > Mammalia > Rodentia > Heteromyidae > Perognathus > Perognathus longimembris. The sequence goes on along the minus strand of NC_063164.1, from coordinate 36,465,604 downwards.
GGCAAAGAACTAGCCATAGAAAATCTACTAGGCTCTGAAGACCTCATGCTACCCCTGTTGCATATATTTCTTTACTTTAAGTATGGTCTCTTGACCATACTTAAGTTTGACCCAAAGCCTCATGCTTGCTAGGCTGACACACAGCACCACTAAGACCTGCCTCCAGTCCTTATTTTTACTGGACATTTTTAGAATAGGATCTTCCCATAGTCCGTGGGGTCACAGGACTATGCCACCCCATCTGACTTCTCTTGGTGGAGATGGAATCTGGCAGACTTTTCTGCCTGGCCTAGAGGTACAAACCTCAGTCGCAGACTCCCATGTAGCTTGGGATGACAGGTATATGCAACTGATCATAAATATGGGCTGAGAAAGGGTCTTGTAGAGTTTTTTGCTTTGACTGGCTTTGAATCACTGTCCTCCTGATGGTCACAGTTTCCAGGTAAGTAGGATTACAAGCGTGAGCCATTGGTAGCATATATTTCTTTGACTTTACAGTTCTTCCAAAATCTTTAGCTTGTGGAGCTGCTCCAGAATAGTCTGCAGGTGATTCCGTTCTGCGTCTCTTCTCGGCCTCGGAGCCGCACTCATCCGTCCGCCCTCGCCGTGCCCGCCCATGGAAGACTCGATGAACATGGACATGAGCCCGCTGCGGCCCCAGAACTACCTTTTTGGTTGTGAACTAAAAGCTGACAAAGATTATCACTTTAAGGTAGATAATGATGAAAATGAGCACCAGTTATCATTAAGAACGGTTAGTTTAGGGGCTGGTGCAAAAGATGAACTGCAGATCGTCGAGGCAGAGGCAATGAACTATGAGGGAAGTCCAATTAAAGTTACTCTGGCAACTTTGAAAATGTCTGTGCAGCCAACAGTTTCCCTTGGGGGCTTTGAAATCACACCACCTGTGGTCCTGAGGCTAAGTGTGGCTCAGGACCTGTGCACATTAGTGGACAGCACTTAGTTGCTGTGGAGGAGGATGCAGAGTCAGAAGATGAAGAGGAGGAGGATGTAAAACTCCTCAGTGTGTCTGGAAAGCAGTCTGCCCCTGGAGGTGGTAGCAAGGTTCCACAGAAAAAAGTAAAACTTGCTGAGGAAGATGAGGATGAGGAGGATGAAGATGATGATGAGGAAGAGGATGATGATGATGATTTTGATGACGAGGAAGCAGAAGAAAAAGTTACAGTGAAGAAATCTATATGAGATACTCCGGCCAAAAATGCACAGAAATCAAACCAGAATGGAAAAGACTCGAAACCAACGACACCAAGATCAAAAGGTCAAGAATCCTTCAAAAAACAGGAAAAAACTCCTAAAACACCAAAAGGACCTAGTTCAGTAGAAGACATTAAAGCAAAAATGCAAGCAAGTATAGAAAAAGGTGGTTCTCTCCCCAAAGTGGAAGCCAAGTTCATCAACTACGTGAAGAATTGCTTCCGAATGACTGACCAGGAGGCTATTCAAGATCTCTGGCAATGGAGGAAATCTCTTTAAGAGTAGTTGGGGCTGTTTGTTGAAAATTTCCATCTTATTTCATTTCTGTAAGAGTTGATATCTGGCTGTCCTTTTTATAATGTGAAGTGAGAACTTTCCCCTGCTGTGTTTGATAAATGTTGTGTAGGCTCCACTGCCAAGAACTTGTTGTCCAAAATGCCCGTTTAGTTTTTAAAGACGGAACTCCACCCTGTGCTTGGATTTAAGTATGTATAGAATGTTATGATGGGCCACAGTAGAAGTGATGGTCAAATGTGGAAATGGTGGGGATACAAAAATATACATGTGAAATAAACTCAGTATTTTAATTAAAAAAAAAAAAAGAATAGTCTGCAGGCTGGAATAAGCTTGAAAGCTAGAGTTTGCCATCACTCTATATACACAACATCTTTTTCACTAGTTAACTTTTTACTTTGACCGAAAGGACTATGAACTATTCTCAATCTTATATGAGCTCCAAACATGTTTCTGCCTATTGATTTTTATGCTCCTTATCCAGGGTGGTTTCCTCTCAAGCTTGTGTACATTCCCATACAGAGACCTAAAAGGACCTCTCTGCACATTTCCAGGGCCCCACACTGGGCAGCTCCCTTCTCTCAGTTACTCAGTACTGCAAATCCCCACCCTTACTTCTCTGAACTCCCATTTCTGTTTTTACTAAGATGTTAGTTTCTGTTGGAGTCCCCTTTTTTTGTTATTTTCTTGTACATACTTACTCCTACATGTTGGTTTCTATCTATATTGAACATAAATTTGTTAACAGAAATAGTTACAACTTCTACTTAACAGTTCTGAAAATGTCTTCATTGTTAAACATAACACCATATCAGCAGACATGGGAATCCTCATAAATGCCATTAACAAAAGCTATGTCTCGACAGGCATAGACTTACAGGATTTCTAATTGATCCTTGTACAACTAAAGCCCTTTAAAGAATTTGCCTCTTTGACATTCTTGGTTATGAACATGTCCTTTTGAGAGGTATTCTGAATGTTTTAAAGCAGTTGATTTCATTGTTGGACAGTAATAATGATCAGAACATGTACTTTATAATGAGCTAGCATGTAATTCCTCATCACGCTGATTTTTTTAGTTCTTACTGAATTTGTGTGTAGCCCAAATCTAGATGACCTTTTCTTACCAATCACTGTTAACCTTTATTGCATACAATTGTTTCTTCTAAGTATTGAGAGTGTGCTGTGTGCCAGGCTTTGCACTGAACATGGGGTTGCAGAAGTGACAATAGGAAGAGGTCAAATAAGTATGCAAATATAGGTAAAAATAACAGATCATGTGTCATGGGGAACTATGGTGCCATGGCATTGAGGGTTAGACCTACTTTAGAAAGTTAGGGAGGACATTCTTGAAGAAATATTAGGTAAGATCTGAAAGTCAAGTCAGAGGTAATCAGAAAGATGTGAGAGCTTTGGGACAAAGGGTCAACCTTAAGTGTTTGTGTGGTTTTTTTTGTGTGTCTTGATATTTGAACTCAAGGCCTCTGAGTTTCCATTAGCTTTCTGCCTCACAGCTAACACTCTACCACTTGAGCCATGACTCCAGTCTGGTACTTTGCTCATTAATTGGAGACAGAGTCTCTTGGATGTTTTTCCCCCACCTTACTCTGAACCTCTGTCCTCCAGTTCCTAGCCTCCTGAGTAGCTAGGATAATAGGCATGAGCAACTAGCTGAGAGCTAGTAGCTTTACATGCAAATGTAGTACTTTCAGATAGCTCTCTAAAGTATTCTACTTATTCAGTGGTCTCAGAAATATCACTGTGTTACCCAAACTATGATTGTTGGTTATAGGTAGGGAAGCAGATTTAACTCTATGTAATTTATATTGTTCTTTGGGATGGTTATTGCCCTTACATCAAGTTTTGTTGCCAGTCCTGGGGCATGGACTCAGGGCCTGAGCACTCTCCTTGGCTTCTTTTTGCTCAAGGCTGCTAGCCTCTACCACTTGAGCCACAGCACCACTTCCGGCTTTTTTTTTCCTATATATGTGGTGCTGAGGAATCGAACCCAGGGCTTCATGTATACGAGAGGCGAGCACTTTACCACTAGGCCATATTCCCAGCACCCTTACATCAAGTTTTGTGGGACCAGAGTTTATACTTTTTGAGGGGAGAAGAGGTTCGCTTTAAGAAAGAAATGTAACTTGGGCAGGGGAATATTGCCTAGTGGCAAGAGTGCTTGCCTTGCATACATGAGGCCCTGGGTTCAATTCCCCAACACCACATAAACAGAAAATGGCCAGAAGTGGCACTGGGGCTCAAGTGGCAGAGTGCTAGCCTTGAGCAAAAAGAAGCCAGGGACAGTGCTCAGGCCCTGAGTTCAAGTCCCAGGACTGGCCAAAAATAAAAAAATAAATAAAAATTTGGGGCTGGGAATATGGCCTAGTGGTAAAGTGCTTGCCTCATATACATGAAGCCCTGGGTTCAATTCCTCAGCACCACATATATAGAAAAGGCCAGAAGTGGCGCTGTGATTCAAATGGTAGAGTGCTAGCCTTGAACAAAAAGAAGCCAGGGACAGGCCCTGAGTTCACGCCCCAGGACTGGCAACAAAAACAAAAACAAAAAAACAAAATAAAAGAAGCTCAGGGAGTGTACCAGGTCCTGAGTTCAAGCCCCAGGTCCAGCACACACACACAAATCTTTCTTTGATGAGTTTGCTTAACAGTGCATAGAGTGATTGTGAATAAAAATAAATATCAACCTCTTCTAAAAAAAAAAAGAAAGAAATGTAACTGATGAATATGAATATAAAACTAAGGACAGGGCTTGGAAAAGGCCCTTTCTAATGAAACACCCTGAAATAGATTTATTTACTCTGATGCTAATGAGATATCTTAAAGCATTTAGGCACAGGATGCATGACCATATGTTGGTAATATCACCAAGAGATTATATGTTTGATGTAGAAATCTGGATTTATCAGACATTTAAATCGTCTCCACAGCTAAAGACTCTATGTTGACCAAAACTTGACATAGGTTTGTGAACTAAGTCAAAATTTGAATCTATAATTTTAATCCTCAGCCTGGCCTGTGCAATGAACTGTCTAATAGTCCCATGATGATGTGCTGATTGTATTTATGTTGTATTCTGGAGAGTGAGAAAATCCACTGAGCACTGTTACGGGTGACAAATGAGTCTTATTAGTCAGTTTGCAGCTGCCTTGCCCTGGGCTACCCCAGAGCTAGTTGCAGCCTCCAGAGTGCAAGTTTCTTTCCTTTCTTCCTTTCCACAGGCTTCTTCCTGTCCCCAGGCCTCTCTGCAGGCCTCTTGTTCTCCACAGGCCTCTGTTCTTCAAAAGCCTCTCCCCTCTCTGAGGGACCCCACTTCCCACATGGCTCTCCATGAGCCTCTGGTCTCCTCGGGCTTCCACTCTACAGGCCTCTGCTCAGTTCTCTGTGTCTGCCCCACTCTCTGTGTCGGCTCTGGCTTCTGGCTTCGACAGGCACCAGGCTACTGACTTTCCCACAGGCCTCAAGCTCTTCTTGGCTCGGTTCTGCTCTGCTCCTCCCTGTTTGCTCTCCTCCGGCTCTCACCAGGCCTCCGCTCTTCATGCCTCTCCTCCCTTCTGGCCCAGAGCTAGGCCACTCTGGCCTCCATTCTCTCCAGGCCCAGACTCGGGCTTCTCTTCGCTGCTGGTCCCAGTTCGGGCCTTCTCAGTCTGAAGGCCCGGGCTCCCCTCAGGTGTGAGTGGAACCTGGGCACTGCTCAGCTCCACGAGGCATCTCTTGGCGCCTTGCTTTCTCCGTGCTTTCTCTCTTCCCCCAGAAATCCCGCCCTCTAATATCCTACACCCCCCGCCCTCCCCCCCCCCCCCCCGGGCTGCCCGCAGTCTAGGGGTGGTGGTTCTGGTCCCCTCAACGTGGGCCGGGATCCCCTTTTATCCTCCACAGTCGGGGGTGGCAATGACAACAACATGGGGCAGGGCTTCCTGCCCCTGCCCGCCCCGCCCCCCCCACCAGGTTATTACATTTATATGTGCAGAATGAGTTGTATGTCTTTTAGGCAATGGCTTACACAAACTACAAAGTCAAAATCTCTAGCTTTAACTCCTTAATCAGTTATTTTCTTCTAGCATTCAAATCTCAAATCACTGAATCAGAAGTAAAACGTCTTGTGGATTGAAGTTTGGGATTGAGTCCCTTGTTAATCACTGTGTGTACATGAAGAGCAGGTTGGTGATGGACCAGAGGTAGTGTATCCATTCTGCCCTGACAATCTGCCTGACACTTGAGTCTTCTGCTTAAAGGATGCTGAGGAAAGAGGATGGACATTTTGGTATGTGATTATCAATCATCCCAGTGCACCTGCTCGAAGCTTCAGACATGCACCACTGTCAGAAGGGAAAAAAGGTGTACAAGACATAAAAGACTCCTCAGAACCCTCAGAGCCAATTATTCTCTGACTTATTATTATAATGCTGACGTCAAAATATTGATGGCAGCTCTGTGAATGAGCAGTTTTGCATCTCCAGCATAGTTGTTGGAGAAGATTATAAAGCTCTTAGCAAACTGTAATTAGAGCTCATGAGCAGGTGAGTTACATGGCTAAAATTCTTACTAGTCTGGTCACCAGAGAAGCAAAATAAGGTGAGATTAACTGGTCAATATATGGACCAGGTCATGCTCATGAGTAGTTGCTTTTCCAGTCTGTCAGGATTTTTGGAATCTGACTGATTAGCATTATTCACAAGGCCCTATGCCCTTCTTGCAGGCACTCCGATGTGAAGCGAATGCGTTTGTAATGTCAGTTCATTTCCCCAGGGCTAGGCCACATCGAGTTTGGACCTGCTGGCTTTTAAAAATTATTTTTTAATCCAGTCTACAAGGGACATTGTTGGGCCCAGGGATAACAGTTTCGGAGCCAGGTAAGCAGGTTCTGTCTGAGCACACTTGCTAGGCATGGTGTGGAGTAATGCTCTTCAGGAGGAGATAATTGACATCAAAGGGCTCCAAGTTTTATTTTCTCTCACATCTAGGAGCTGAAAATGCATTTTCTTTTACTATTTGTATATTTTTAGAAACTGTTACTACCAAGATGACAGAAAAATTCAAAGGCTAGTAAAGTAGTAAAAATAAAATCCCTTTGCTGATCTATAAAGATTTGGAACTTCCCTGTCCTGTGAGTTCTCTACCAGACTCCAGACTTTTGGGTAGCTTTGTGTTGTGTCCCTTTGAAGACATACATGACTTCTGTGTCAAGCTGGGACTCTAGTGTAAAGGAGTTTGCCATCCTGGATTCAGCTCTAGCTGCCTAGGAATTTCCCAGACATTATTATTACCCAATAGCAAGATATTGATAGAAATCTACTTTATATGTGTGTGAATGCATGTATGTATGTATGCTTGTGTTTATTGTGTGATCCTGCCAGCAATTGAGAGAAGAGAGAAGATAGTCTGTTACTTGCATCAGAAATGTCACATAAGGACACCAACTCAAAAGACAAAGTTTACTTCTGCAGAAGTGTGCTACACTATAGATACACTATACAGTACTAGGCACTACACTCCAGGGGAAAGCTGCTGCAGAGGTAGTACACTAGTCTGTTAGAACTGTCATAGCAAAGGACCATAAACTGGGTGATGTAGACAACAGAAATATATGTTCTCATAGTTCTGGAGGGTAGAAGTCCACCATTAGGGCATTAATTTCGTCTGAAGACTCTCCCCTTAGCTTGTAGACAGATGGCTCTCTTCTTCCTGGTTTTTGCCTGGTTTTCTTTTGTGTGTCTGTGTCCTTATCTCCTCTTATAAAAACAGGAGTCTTATTGTTCTTGACTGCTCACTGAATGACGTCTTTTAGTTTCATCACCTCTTTCAAGACCCTGTTTCCAAATACAGTCATAGTCTGAGGCATTTCAGGTTAGGACTACAATATGTAAATTTGGAGGGGGTGTGGACACAATTCATCTTACAGAAATGTTAGTACAGCAACTCCTCATATTGACTCCACATTTCCAGCAAGAGCAAAGCTCCAAACTATCACCCAAGCTTATGAAATCTATGGAAAAAATAGATTAAAAGGTAAATTGTGCCTTTTCCCCCTCTTCCCGGTGTGGTCAGATGTTGCAAGCCTCTCTTGCTGTACAGACTCTTTGTAACAAGTGTAGGCAGGTTGCTAATCTGAGTCCTCAGCTCCAGCAGACCACAGCACGAAGCAACTGCCAACCAGAATAAAGCTGTGTTGCTGCAGACAGATGTGTGACGATAGCAGAAAGACATCCCAACATGCAGGTGCCAGCAGAAGGACCTTCAAAGAGCAAAACTGTGCTGTCAACTGCCCTGTCGTAGGAAGCAAGCAGTGATAATAACCATGTTCCTGAATTGTCAACAATAAGTGACACTGTTTTTAAAAATATATAGCAGAAGGCCATGGAAAAATTTCCTACTAAATATAGATAAAATTGTTTGGACATTTGAGGGAAATATACTTCTGAAGAATTCACCAATACAAAATTAAAATTTCCCAGTTTTGTGAGGCCCTAGTGGCTCTTGCCTATAATTAATATAAATATAATTAATATAGATATAAATAATATAGAATAATGAATATAGATATAAATGATAGAGTAAGCATTATAATATACTTTATCTTGGATTTGCACCAAATTTTTGAACTATTCAGACTAAGATCTGAAGATCATGGTTCAAAGCCAGCCAGGGCAGAAAAGTCTGTGCATCTCTTATATAGAATTAATCGCGAAAAAGCTGAAAGCAGAACTATGGGTCTAGTGGTAGAGTACCAGACTTGAAAAAGCCAAGGGAGAGTACAAAGCCCTTAGTTCAAGGCTTAGTAGTAGCATAAGTAAAAAATAACATAAAATGAAATTTCCCAATTCTGCTGGGTGAATAAACTTCAGTCTAAATATGACACTACCTTATGTATGTAACTGTAACCCCTCTGTACATCACCTTGACAATAAAATTAAATTACAAATAAATATGACCAGTGCTATGTGACAGTCATGACAACTTTGCTATCATTCTACTCGGAGGGCTATTGTTTACTCTTTGGGTGTAGAGCTACCTTCCAGTAAGTTTAACAAGCAATCACTGAAAATCTCTAATCATTTTCAAAGAAAGTGTTCATTGGACAATATTAACTTAAACAACATCCGGTGTGACTTCATATTTCAGTAACTTTTATAATGCTTTTAAAGGATTATTGGAAGCTGGTAGCTGGTAACTCACAGCTGTAATCCTAAGTACTCAGGAGGCTGAGATCTGAGGATTATGTATTGCAGCCAGCCTGGGCAGGAAAATCTGTGAGACTCTTATCTCCAGTTAACCATCAGAAAACAGGAATTGGTACCATGGCTCCAAGCTGTAGGGAGCTCGCTTTGAGCAAAAAAGCTCAGGGACAGTGTCCAGGCTCTGAGTTCAAGCCCCATGACTGAAAAAAAAAAAAAAAAAGACTAGTGCAGTGCAGTTGTGTGGTGTTATATTTTCTGTGCACACATGTTGTAAGTACTAATATGTTTACTGAAAAGTTTCAAAATATATCACAATGTTGATAATCCTGTTTTGGCATTTCTTCATGCCTTGGTGCACCAGGAGCCTCAAAAATGCATGCAGCCTGGGCCTTTTCTAGCACTGAAGAACCTACACCAGAACAGCCTTACCAGCCTCTGAACAATCTCCTGGTTTACACTCTATACCTCTGACCATCTTCTGTCTCAGATCATCTTTATTTGTGGAACTGTTTTATCCATCTTACAGGATTTTGAGCGCAATTCCCTTGGCTACCTTTCACAGTAAATGTTAGTGGCGATGTCAAATCCAGGGACACTCTATTGCTATCATTTTCTAGCAAGAAAAAGACTGTCTCTTTCTTTTTTATTTCTGACTTGTTAAAACCATTTGAGTCTTTTGTAAAGCTGGTTGCAGCTGCCTTCCAAGGTAACCCTCAGAATGTTCCCTTATGCTCAAAGCAAGATTACCCAGAATGCCTTGGAGAGTGTATGCAAGCCCATCGCAGTGCTATGTGAATATTTCTGAGATGAATAGTGAGGGGATGGCCTGAATTCTACTGTTTGCTGGTTGTACGTTACACTAAATGAAGAGTTGAGAAGTAAAGTTGTGATGGCAATTAGATTGGATTGAGAAGGAAGGACTGAGGAAATTTGTAAAGCCCATCCTTCAGTATGTTTATGAGTGAGCTCTCAGAGAATTCTAAGGGGAAAAGATCTGCCCTGAATGTAGGCAACACTGTAAGCTGAGGGCTCAGATGGAATAAAAGAAGCTCAAGGAGAAAACCAGCACACATAGGGACTATGTCTCTCAGCTTTCTTGCTCGCGTGAAGTAAGCTGCTGTGAAACAACATTCCCTACCCACCATGATGGACTAAAATGTCTGAAACCACAAGCAAAAACATTTTTTCCATTCAGTTGAGTTATTTTTTTCTTCCATTTAGTTATTAGGTATTTTCTTACAGCTCTGACGTCTGACCAACACAGACTCCCGCAATGACCTCTGGCTACCTGAACAGAATTCAGGTTCCTGGCACTATGGCTCAAGGACAGTGTGAAAAGTTATTCTGACAGGAAGAAAGGAGCCATTTGACACCCTTCTCCAGCTGTTCAAAGCAAGCCTATAGTACATATTCATAAACTGATCTTGCTTACCAGTTTGCTTCCTGTCAGCCCTCTCCAGCTTACTATGCAAGATGTTGACAGTCCCCAACATAGCATTAAAGGTATAGAAAACAAGTCATAACTTCTATCCAGAAATTTCTTAAAGGGTCACTCATAAGAATGCAGTTCAGAATTCTCAGAATTGCTTATTCAAACAAACTTGCTCTGAGGTTACAGCCTTTAACCCCAATTTTTTTCCCTAAGCATTTACTCAACTTCCTACCACATTACACATGCACATGCATTTGTTAGACCCAGGCTGAGGTGTCTGTGACTCTGTGCCTTTAACCTGAGGTAATAACACCCCTTTTCCATTCTACTTCCTTTCCCACTAGTGTGCATGCGCGTGCGTGCATGAGTGCCATTTCTGGGTCTTGAATTTAGGGCCTGGGTGCTGTCCCTGCGCTTTGTGCTCAAGGCTAGCACTCTATCACTTGAGCCATCACCCTACTTCTGGCTTTTTGGAAGTTAATTGGAGATATGAGTTTAATGGACTTTTTTGCCCAGATTGGCTTCTAACTGATTCTTCAGATCTCAACTTCCTAAATTGCTAGGATTACAGGAGTGACCTACCAGTGCCTGGCCTTAATCAATTTAAATATAAAGGAAACTTGTAACAATCTTTAAAGAACTGGTGTTCTTGCCTTAGCTGATAAAGATCATACAATGGAAGTTTCTGACTGTGCTTATAATACTAGGCATTTAGTTGACCATATCCACAACCACTTCTCTTAGTGACCACAGCCTCAAAACTTTTAGCCAATTATGACACAGTCCTATTCTTAGCAATGCTAGTTCCTGAGACTTGAGAAGTAGGAAAAACTTGAGTCTTACAAATGAAAACGAAGCATTATAAAACCTATAGTAAAAAGACAATAAAAATTGATTAAAGGTGTAGAGAAACTGACCTCTCATGAGTTACTGGTGGGAATGTGAAATAGTACATTCAATTTAGAAAATACTTGGTAGTCTTCCGAAAAGCTAAACACTTGTTATATGATTCAGCATTCTCCTTCTAGATATTTGTCCCAGAGAAATGAAAATATATGTTCCTAAAAACACATGCATAGGAATGTTCATAGTAGGTTTGTCATAATAGCTTCCAACTGGAAGCAAACCAAATGACTGTTTAGGGAAGAAGTAAAATGTATTATTGCCATACATTGAATATGCTACAACAAATTTTTTTAAAAAGCAAGTACTGATACACTACAGTGCTGAAGAGCCTTGGTCAATTAGGCTATCTGAAAGAAGCCTCACATGAATACCTATGTATTTTTTTAATTCTACTTCTGTGAAATTTCCAGGGAAGGCAAATCTGTAAGAGAGAAAGCAGAACAGTGATCAAAAAGGGGCTGGGGTAGGAACAAAGACTGACTGTAAATAGACACAGGGACTTTCAGGGGTGGTGGAACTTTGGTAAATTTTATACATGTAAAAAATTACTAAATCATGTATTTTAAAATAGGTGAATTTTAGAGTAAGTTAATGATACTGTCACAACCCGTTTTCAAAACAGCCCAAGAGATAAATTCTATTTAACTACAGACCTTCTTTGTCCAGTATGAGTCCCAAAGATCAGACAGGTTCATGCCATCTATCCATATCTTTCTCCTCTCCTCCTCCTCCTCCTTTCCCTCCTCCTCCTCCTCCTCTCCCTCCTCCTCCTCCTCTCCCTCCCCCACTCCTTTTCCTCCTCCTCCCCCTCCCCCTCCTCCTCCCTTTCCCCCTCCACCTTCCCCTTCCCCCTTCTCTTCCTCCTCCTCTTCCTCCTTCTCCTTTTATTAAGTAAGTGAGAAAATTGCTAATGAGGTAGAAGGAGAAGGCAGAGGTCAGGCCTAACAAATCCAAAGATAGACTGTTTTTGTTTTTGTTTTTAAATCTGTGAGCACAGTAGTCACACAGTTTTCAAGAGAGTTCATGCAGTGAGCTATGGGGAGAATGGTGTTTCTTTGAGATCATCTCCCCACCCCGCTATGTGCTCATACTGTGAGAACTGAATTTCATGAGGAGGGCTGTGCTATCGATATCAGAAGACAAAGACAATCTTTGTTATGCTGGAACCTTTCTTACCTAAAGGATAAGATAATTTCTTTCTGCTCTCTTCCTTATCACAAGTCTTTTTTTTTTTTTTCAGATCCTCAAAAAGAATAGGAAACCCACAGGGAATCTTCTGGTCTTTTGATGTTGCTTGGAAAAATATCCTGAAGCTTGCTCTAGAACCGCTAGGTAAATGGTGGTACTTGCCATATGGGAACTATACAGAAGTAGGTGGAGTGGGAACTTTGGCTTGGGTCCTGGATCTTGTGATATTCTTGCAAGCCTTAGGAGAATAACATATGTTTTTGCCTATCAAATTGGCAAGTGGAAAAAATGAGAATGTATGCATTGTTCTAATTTGGAATACTTAGAAAATAATAAACAAACTATACCCACTGAACAGTAACTCATTTCCCCTCCCTTAGCCTTTGACAAACACCACTCTATTTCTGTTCCCAAGATTGACTATTTTACATACTTCATATAAATGGAATCATTTGATCTTTGCCCATCTGTCACTGGTTTATTTTACTTAGCATAACATCTTCCAGGTCAATCCATATTGTCACAAATGTTTCGTTTTCTTCTTTATAATGGTGATCATATTCTATTGTGTGTATACACCACATTTTCTTTATCCATTCATCCACTGATGGGCATTTAGATCATTTCTATATCTTGTATAATAAGACCAACATTACAATAAATATAAGTGCAATTATCTATTTAAGATCCTGATTTTTATTTTTTTTTTTTGGATACATACACAGGAGTAGGTTTGCTGGCTCATATGGTGAGAAACTTCCATAGTTTTTCCATAGCAACCACACCATTATATATCCCTACTAACAAGTATTCCATATCCTTGGAATATACTCCATATCCTTGCCAGCACTCATCTTTTTTTTTTTTTTTTTAAGTAATAGCTATGTTAGTGAGGTGATAGCTATCTGAGTGAAGTGATCTCTTACTATGATTTTGATTTGCATTTTTCTGATAGTTTATATTCCTTCTCATTTTAAGTGCTCTGGAAATGCTTGGAACATAGTAGATATGCAATAAGTATTAGCTGAATGAGTGAAGTAGGGCACAACTAACTCCTCAATATTAATACAAATGAAATCCAATGTGAGTTATTGGAGAGGAAGATGGGAAGTCTTTGTCACAAAAACAAAGGTCCACAGGCTGGTGGCGATTACTACTCCTCTGTTTTCATATTAGAAAGCTTCCAAATGTACTTGCCTTCTATGGACTTGGATATGTTCACCTCAGTGGAAAGAGATGATGTGTCTTTAAAAGAAATGAAATTTAAATATTTTGTACAAACTTAAATAAGTTTTAGTTTAAAAAATCTTAAGTAATGAATGTTTGTACTCTGGAAACAAGCCCAAGGATGGTTTCTTTTTTTAATCCCTTTTATCTTTAAGTCTCATTCCAAGCATCCACTTGCATATCTGCTTTATTAAGGGCTTTATTAAGCCCTGACTTATGGTAGGTTATTTATTTCAACAAGTATTAAGCTCCCTCCTTCCTTTGAATTCTCATAGGCCCCTACCTTCTTCTTGTCTACTCATTTTGCCACAACTCTATCCCCTGTTCCAGATGTTCTGCCCATACCTAATGCCTCTTTCTATGATAATGTTTGTGATCACATCTGTGTGTTCTATTAAGAACTAACACAGGTTCTAAACATTTGCTTACTTGGACCAAATAGGATAATCAAATCATTTACTTAATATCAGAATAAGTTGTTAGACAGGTGAAGCAATTATTCAAGAAATGGATATCTACACATATGTATAATGATTCAATTTTAAAATAGAGGAACATTTCCCCCCTACAAACCTCCACCAGTGCTGGGAATCTGGCCTAGTGGTAGAATGCTTGCCTTGCTTGCATGAAGCCCTGGGTTCAATTACTCAGTACCACATACATAGAAAAAAGCCAGGAGTGGTGCTGTGGCTCAAGTGGTAGAGTGCTAGCCTTGAGGAAGAAAAGCTCAAGGACAGTTCCAAGCCTCGAGATTGGCAAAAAACAAACAGCTTCACCAACTTAATGGATGCAGAAAGACTATTTTCCATTTACTATGCTTATCAAAACAATAATGAATACCAGGAAGGAAGGCAGAGTGAATAAAAAAAATCCCTCTAAAAACATAGTTGCTTTGAAAATATAAAATCACTATTTGTGGGGCTGGGGATATAGCCTAGTGGCAAGAGTGCCTGCCTCGGATACACGAGGCCCTAGGTTCGATTCCCCAGCACCACATATACAGAAAACGGCCAGAAGCGGCGCTGTGGCTCAAGAGGCAGAGTGCTAGCCTTGAGCAAAAAGAAGCCAGGGACAGTGCTCAGGCCCTGAGTCCAAGGCCCAGGACTGGCAAAAAAAAAAAAAAATCACTATTTGTAAAATGTATAATCAGTATTCCATACTTAAATATCATAAGACTTGTTACATTATATTGATATAGCCCTAGTTATTATTATCTTACATGGGGAAGGAATACTTTATGAAAAATCATCATGTGCTATACTAGTTTCAAATTACCTTTAAATAATCACAATAGAAAGCCATTCTAATATCCTTCTCACTCTCTTGTCATCATGGACATTTCTGGAAAGACATGGTTTTCTCTGTATCTCAGTGTGGCATAAGGGAAGCTGCAACAGCAACTGGGAAATATTAGTGTGAGCTAGATTCTGGCCTTAGTTTTGGCAATAAATGGAAGAACACTCAGGAGCAAGTGACTTGGGACCTCAGCTTCCTCATTGGCATTGGCCTTATGAAAGGACATCATAATCTGTGATCAACAGCCTGTAGAATTTCCTGTGCCTTCCACACTTGCTGAGGCTCATAGCTTATGCTCATAGTACTGGTTTACTTCCTGTTTCCCTCCTACCTAGCAATGTCATACCTCTCAAAAAAAAAAGAAAAACCCCAAAACCAGGACCAAGTTTCTGGGAGATGAATGGTGATCAGCTTGAGAGGGAGGGATGGAAGGAAGAGATTTAAGCATGAATAGGGAAGGAAACTGAAGAAGTGGCAGGAAGAACAGATTCCCCAGGATACTGAGGCTGATGAAAGATAAAGTTAAAAACATTTAAGGCAGAGGGAAGTAGCTGGGCTAGAAAACCTGTACTCAAAGAAGCTGGAATTCAAGTCCTAGGAGTATCTTCAGTGAATGTGCACAATGCTCTATTGCTTTCATACCTCATAAACTTGAAGATTATTCTCTGTTAATCTCATTAAGACTCAATTCTTATTTAAAATATCATTTACATTGGAGGGCAAGTAGAAAATGCCAAATGAGGATTGGATTTCTTGAGGGTGAAGAGCAGGATAAACATTGAATCTAGGGCTGGGGATATGGCCTAGTGGCAAGAGTGCCTGCCTCATATACGTGAGGCCCTGGGTTCGATTCCCCAGCACCACATATACAGAAAATGGCCAGAAGTGGCGCTGTGGCTCAAGTGGCAGAGTGCTAGCTAGCCTTGAGCAAAAAGAAGCCAGGGACAGTGCTCAGGCCCTGAGTCCAAGCCCCAGGACTGGCCAAAAAAAAACAAAACAAAACAAAAAAAAAAAAACATTGAATCTAAGGTGGGACTAGCTCCACTCTTCTCCTCTTACTCACGAGGGGAAGGTTCTGAGAAAAGAACCAGGCCCAGGAAAGGAGGCATATGGGGTTTTCTTTTTCTTTCCTGCTTGGTAAGTCAGTCTACCTGGACCCCATTGGATTCTGCTTCCTGGAATGGTTACCTCTGTCACTAGAATGTAGGACTGTACCCTAAGCATCCTTCATGACAACATGGCTGCATCTCAGAAATGAAGAACTATTTCTGTTTTCTTTTAGCCTGGCTACAACACAAGATGTTGAGGGGGAAATGGTACAAGAAGTAAGTAAATAGACAGTACAATTTGAGATTATTCTTGGGAAATCTAGTCCTTTTCTCCCTTTAGCAGATGAATATGAAGATACCCATCAGTGAACAGTACAGGTACTGTGACAACATGTGGCAAATCATAACTTCTAAAGGAACATGCTTCTCCATTCCTTTTTAAAACATACCTGGTTTGAGTCTGTTTTATAGTCTTGGCTAATAGCTGTGTAATTTTGGCCCATTACCTTAGTTTAACTTCCCCAGTATTTCATATTTTTAAGCCTTCCTGACAAGGCAGATAGGCTAATATTCTTAAAATATTTTTTATTTCACTTCTCTTACAATTAGGCTGCTTTTTACTCCTTTTAAAGAGATTATTGTCTAAAACATATGTCTAGTATCTCAAATGAGGACTAAAGCCTAAGTGTTTTCCTTTCCCCAACTGTCAGTTCAGGATTCTACATCTAGGATGCTACTATTGGATATATTTTATTTAGAGTTAGCATATTCTTGAATGTGTTAAACCCTGTGTCACTTTATCTTCATCCGGGGAAAACCATCAGGAAAAAATCCTCTTAGATCATCACATGTAGGAAATGTTTTTTAAAGAGTGTGGTTCTTATAACAAATATGTTTCATTTTAACACAACTCAATTATAGTAATTGTATAAAACCTGAGTCACCTTGCTGTATATTTCTCATACTGATCTCTCTCTCTCTCTCTCTCTCTCTCTCTCTCTCTCTCTCTCTCTCTCTCTCTCTCTCTCTCTGCAGTTTTATTCCTTTTATTGTTGTTTGAAGTGAGTCATCTAACCCAGGGCCTTATACATACTAGGCTAGTACTCTACCACTGAGGTACATCGCAATCCATGATTCCTCTTAATTTGGGGGAAAGGTTTCTTTCCATATTGTGCTATGTCTCTTGAACTAATTGTAGACTTTCAGAAACATTTCCAACATCAAACAGAGATCCTGTGTAGTAGTTACCAAGTTTTCCTTATGTTTTATTTTGCTCTGTTGAATATATTTATGAAAGTCACTGGAAACCCTTTTTTGGAACAAGGCCCATGATGTGCTGCTAATTTGAATGCCCAGATGTTGCAGGCCTCAGGATAAATGGATTGGAAATGACTGATAGAGACATCTCAGGCAGAGTGACATTAGAAGATGACCTAGCTTAAAAACTGAACTGACCCTGAATCTTCCACTGGTTTGCTCAACAGTGTTTTGGCTACAAGCAAATCTGAGCTGAAAAAGATGGTCCGAAAAAAGTAGGCCAATAGAATAGTTTGTTTAAAATTCCAAATTAGTGACAACTGCATTCTTAAATATTAGTAATTAGCATTCATGATGGAGCTGAATATTTTTGAAAGATAATATTGTAATTCTTATAACCAATATGTTTCATTTTTATGTCATATTTTATGACTCTATGGGACTTTAAGCATTTTGTCCATCTCTGTGGCTGTTTCTACCATTTATTATGAAAACAACTCTTAAAATAGAATTTGAGTTTTTATTGAAATTATCTAGAGGTCTAACAGTGAAGACCTCATATATATTTAATATTAGAAGTTATGATGCATCATTATAGTGTGATTGCATTTTGCTGGGATCAGATTTATGAGTGTGTGTCTGCACACATGTATGGATCTGCATATATATATATATATATATATATATGCCTGGAAGAAGGGCTAACTCAGGGCTTCAAGGTATCATGTGATAGGTGACTTATAATGCCCTTCTTTCATACACATGAAAAATATCTCTTACATATCATATGTAGCATAGCACTTACTTTTTAAACCAAAGAGAAATAAACAAAAGTTGGGTGCTGGTGGCTCATGTCTATGATCCTAGCTACTCAGGTGGCTGAGATCTGAGGATCACTTTCCTGCCTGCCAGAGCAGGAAAATCCATGAGATTCTTATCTCCAATAAACTACTCAGAAAAAGTCAGAAGTGGTGCTGTGATTCAAGTTGTAGAGTTCTAGCCTTGAGGAAACTCAGAGATAGTGCCCAGGCCTTGAGTTCAAGCTCCAGGACTGGCAAGGAAGAAAGAAAGAAAGGAAAAGAGAAAGAAAGAGAGAGAGAGAGAGAGAGAAAGAAAAAGAAAGACAGACTATATAATAAAATAATGTTTGGAAGAAAATATATAGTAATTCTTAGTTTTACTAGATTCTGTATTAGTGATTATATTATGTTAACCATCCACTTTTGTTAATTTTAAGGTTTTTCCAACTGTTGCACAATTAGTTATTTATTATTGAAACAGCTCTCAATATTTGAAATCTCTCTGCATCAGCCTTCTGAATGCTGAGATTATAAGCATAATTGTTTCAGCATTTTAAAAATCAAAGAACACACTGATTTTTATTTCTGTACCTTTTGTTTTATATGTAAGTTTATCTGTTTTGGGAAAGGTAAGAGGGAGCATAGAAATGGTAAGACAATGGGTGCGCAAATGTAGCAGTGATACTCATTAGACACTATATTGAAAATGAACTATACAACTTATGGGGAAGAGGAGTCAGGAGGGAAAAATGAGGACAAAATGAGGGAAGCGATGACACTGTTAAAAAAGAAATGTATTCATTACCTGATTTATATAACTGTAACCCTTCTGTACATCACCTTTACAATAACAACCAATAGGGCTGGGAATATGGCCTAGTGGCAAGAGTGCTTGCCTCCTACACATGAAGCTCTTGGTTCGACTCCCCAGCACCACATATATGGGAAACGGCCAGAAGGGGCGCTGTGGCTCAGGTGGCAGAGTGCTAGCCTTGAGCAGGAAGAAGCCAGGGATGGTGCTCAGGCCTTGAGTCCATGGCCCAGGACTGGCCAAAAAAAACAAACAAACAATAACAACCAATAAAACATTAAAAAAATCAAAGAACATAAAAGACAAAAAGGGACAAATTATAACAAATAAAAATATCTGAAAACATTACAGGAAGGGATAGGGGAGACGTTAGGGCTCCTTGGCATGGGCCAGAACTTCCTAAATAAAGATCCAGAAACACAACAAATCAAAGAAAGGGTAGATAAATGGGATTGCATGAAACTGCAGAGCTTCTGCATGGCAAAGGGCATATCTAGCATGATCAGTAGAAAGCCCACAGATTGGGAGAAGATCTTCACTGCCATATAACAGACAAAGACCTTATATCTAAAATATACTTAGAACTCAAAAAATTAAACCCCTCAAAACAAATGCTCTAAGAAATAACCACTGCATTAACAAGTGGGCTAAAGACATAAAGAGAGACTTCTCTGAAGAGGAAATGTACTCACTGCCTTACATATGAAACTAGCCCCTTTGTACATCACATTGACAATGAAGAAATGAGAGAAAAAAAAAAAAGACTGGCCACTAGACACATGAAAGGCTCTCTTTTCTCACAGTAAATGAGACATTCTGCCTGTTTTGTTTTGGTTTGTTTTATGTTATAGAGCCTTAGCACTGACCCTGAGCTTTTCTGCTTAAGGCTAATGTTCTACCACTTTGAGCCACAGAGCCACTTCCAGTTTTCTAGTCTCACAGACTTTTCTGCTTGGGATGGCTTTGAACCATGATCCTCAGATCTCAGCTTCGTAAGTAGCTGGTATTACAGGCATGAGCCACCAGTTCTCGGCTTCTGCCGGGTTTTAATCCGAACACAGAGCATACTATAATCTCACATATTGAAGAACTCTAAAGCTTGTTTGTAATATGCTCCAAGAAGATATTGGTTGTTGCAGCATTCCTATCACTTGGAACACTTGCTTGCAGCTCTTTAAAGGGTCTCTGGCCTTCATGGATAGCTGTGACTACCTCTCCCACTCTTCCCTCTTGACAGCAATATCCTCTGAACTTTTCCTTGTAATGAACTGTGTAGTGTTTTACTCTGCGGATATATCCATGTGATGTCAATAGAAAGTCACACAGAATCAAGGCCAAACTTTGTCTCAATTTTGTCTACCAAAACTAGTTTTTCACTAAATGTCCCAGGTTAGCATTTGATTTATTTAAATCTCAAAGCAATATGCTACTTTTCCAAAAAGTCATCTGAGTCAAACAATAGGCACCAATTCAAATCTAGAACAATTACTTTCAGAAGTCAAAATAGGCAATTCCAATTTGTAGCACAGACTGTTGGTGCCTTTCCAGTGAACACTTCCCCTTCTTCCCAAGAGCATTCCAATCTAGTCCAGGATGGATGATATTTAGTCTTAGCCAATCATGAGATTCCTATACCCTGACTCAGTGGTTAGCTTAGGAAAAGGCAATTCTGGCCCATGGAGGAGGAAGTCAGCTGAGTAGCTCTGGAAAACATCTCCTTTTCCTCGGAGAGAGACACAGAAGTAGATATTATCACTCCTTTCTCGGGACATTGATGTATCTGGGAGTGGCTCTAATCACCTCAGCCTTGTTGCCAGTAGTTCCAGCATGAAGCCACACATGGGGGCTAGAATGAGCTGGAAGTAAGATGCTCAGCCTAGGAGACAAAACTTCTTTTGAAGGAGGAAAGTTTTCAGTCATTGGTAGCCCAAAGCCTAATAGCCAAATATGCAACAACATTTACGCATGCAATAAATGTTACGGTAGGCATTTAGTTCTGGGAAACAGCCTTGTCTGATTTCCCAGTTCTAGGAAACAAACAATCTGATTTCCTAATTTATGGAAGATTGGGAACAGTAAGTGAGAAGTGGAGAAAGAGACAGACAGCTGGTCAGGGAAGAGAGAGACATAAAGGCTGAAACTAAGTGGCAAGATATAGTGCTAGGGGATTATTTAGTGTTGTATAGCCCTTGTGAATGAGTGTCAGACTACATAGTTCATCATTAATCTCTAGTGACTGCTGTGTGTGGTCAAGGGAAGTATGTTTTCTATCTGTGTTAAAAGGGGGATGAAGATAAATAATATTTAATAATATTTCTTGGTAAGCAAAGAAAAAATTCAATCATTCAAAGGATCAACTTATCTGAAAAGACACACCAGGAAGGATGTCATTCCTTGGATAAGCTCAATAAATGAGTCCTATGAAAATATGCAAGCAAACACAACTAAAATATTGCTTTATCCAGAGAAAAAGGGAGAGGAAAAAAATCAGGCAGTAGTTTGATTGCTACAGAGAGCAGATTATAGGCAGAAGCCTCAGCCAAGCAGAAGCAAAGCTGGTGAACGAGGACATGGTTTTTTGCTCTTCGGCAAGTTACTTTGTTTTGGTCCAGTGGCTCAGCAAGCCTAAGCTCTTTTCTGCTGAAGCCTGCCAATAGGAAGTAAGTAGCTGCTTCACTCCCTCCGTAGAAGGAGGCTGAGCACTCCTAATTAGAATGTAAATAATTCTCAGAGCCAACAGCCTGTAGACAAAAATGACTGGAAAAAATCTTCCACCACTAAAATTGCAAAATAGGTTCCAAGTCTTTATCTGCTTAGACACTGAGTCTACTGGTTGACACAGTCACTTCAGTGAGAAAGCACTCAAATCCTGTGCAGGAAACCAGGTGACAGCTGTATCTGCTGACACCAGGGGCCTGAAATCATGTGTGTCTTATTTACCAAGTATATGGGGAACAGATTATTTAAAAGCCGCATTCACATGAACTCAGGCTCTTTGGCAGGGGTCTCCAGCCATGTCTTTTAGAAGCCTGTCTAGGTCCAGCCTCATTCAGTGGTGGAGGTCCACAGATTCCCTCCCAACAATAAAAATTTAGCCTGCTATCACTCATTTGAGGAGCTTCCTGAAACAAATACTGTGCAAATAAGGGTAAATTAAAAGGCAAAACATGATACCCTTTCTACCTGATTGCCAAGTTCATTTCTACCCTAAAAGATCAATAAGTGATGTATTAACCAGAGTAGCATAGAGGGAGAAAAAGAAAACAAGTAGTTTTACTGAAATGAAACCTAAAACTATTTAGATTTGTAGGTTTCGTTTCTTCATACTAGACTATTGGCGTTCACATTGAGATTGTGTTATTGGTAAATTTTTATTAGGCAATATTTTCTAGGTATTATCTTAAATGCTCTATATTCATCATTTTATTATGTTCTTATAAAGGCAGAGGTACAATTATTAAGCCTATTTCACAGGTGGAAAACATAAAGCTTAGAGAGGCAGTTCACCTGGGAAGACAGAATTAGAAAATTCTTGGGTCACCAGCCATGGCATTGATCTTATGGTAAAGCTTGTCACTTACACAGATCCTGATGACAGTTGTACTGAATTCTCTCTTCTGTCTTCTCCACCCTTGCCTCTTTCATTTCCTTCTTTGAATAGACAGTACTTGCAATTTTCTTACATACCTTATGTGAGATGCTATTTTGAGGAGAAAAAAGGTGAGAACCAAACATGAAGAATGGTAAACTGTGTATGTTCATGAAGCACTGAGATATTTATCAAGAACAGAGGAAAGTACTACACCTATTTTAGAGGTTCTTCTTCGGACAATTATCTTGAAACTGAATTACTCTCACACTACAGTATTTGGGGTTCTAAATAATTTTTTTCATTCTTCTGATGCATACTTTGTGTTAAAGTTGATTTTTACAAAACGTGATTTTATAGCTGTTCAAAAATCTGACACTTTAGGATCACAGTTCAAAGCCAGCCTGAGCAGGAAAGTCCATGAGAGACTTATCTCCAATTAACCAGCAGAAAGCTGGAAGTGGAGCTGCCGAGGCCCTGAATTCAAGCCCTACTACCGACACACACACACACACACACACACACACACGGTTTTAAACTTTTTTGACACTCCACATATTTTCATTTATTCATTCAGTTACTGTTCATTGCCTTCACTGTGTGTCATCAAGACCAATTCTGCAGCAGCACAAGGTTATGGCACAGCAGCCATTGAATGGTTGCTGCTGAAATTTTAGCATCTTTGACCTTGCTGTTTTGCATACAGTCTTTCTTGAAGGACCCCACTTGTCTTCATGATTACCTGATTAGGTTCACAAGATAGAGAGGATTGGATTTTGGTGAAGGCCAAATAGGTCCTTATCTGCAGAGACTTCTGGATATTTCACTCATGTACTCACATTTTACTTCTGTTTGTTATTATTAGTAAACTATATCCTTTGTAAATGTATGTTAATATACAACATGCATGTGTTATGTGATACAAAATAGATGCTTACGTCCTAGCAATATATACGTGATGGAAAAAAACAACAACATTAAATACCATGTTGTATATAAAGTTGAAGTAAAATTTTCAGAAATTTACTGCTCAAGATAAGCTTTTAAAGTTCAGTGCTTGATCTGTTTTACTTTGAGAGGGCTTTTATGAATGTTTTTGACTGTTTTCTTTCCCTATGTTATTGTATTTCTCCTCCCCCTCCCCCTCCCCCTCCTCCTCCATCTTCCTTCTTCTTCTTGCCCTTAGCAGAGTTTGAACTCATGATCTCATGCTTGCTTGCCTGGAAGGCACTTGAACCACATTCCAGCCTGGCTTTTTGATAGCTATTTTAGAGATGGAATCTCTTTGAATTGTGACCATTTGGATACCAGCCTCCAAAGTAGCTCAAGTTTTAGGCATGAGTCACTAGCACCCAGGTCTTTCATTTTTATTTACCTTGCTCGGCTCAGTTTGACTCCACTTTGAGGAGTTTCTCTTCTGGCTGCAATCCTGCCCTGAAAGAGAGCTGCTGTTCTCAAACCTACATCAGACAATCACCAGCTTGCAATGTTTCAGCTTATAGCTTCATTCCTCCCTTTAGGGTGGTGTAAAAGCAATTCATGTTCAATAGCAATCATACTTTGAGTTTTAAATTTCCATCTTAGTAATAAATTCATGGCATGACATGGTGATTCTGAGCCATGGCCCTAAGTTGCAGCTCCCAAACAGCCACAGAATCATAAGGGTTAACTCTACAGTGTCTTGCCACTATGGTATAGGTAAGTTAGGTATATTAAATGCACTTTTTGACCTATGCTAGTTTCAATTAATGATGAGTTTGTTGAGACTTCATCCCATTGTAAGTAAAAATTTAAAAAATTCAGATGCATTTTTACTTTTTTTTTTTTTTTTTTTTGCCAGTCCTGGACTTGGACCCAGGGCCTGAGCACTGTCCCTGGCTTCTTTTTGCTCAAGGCTAGCATTCTGCCACTTGTGCCACAGCGCCACTTCTGGCTTTTCTGTTTATGTGGTGCTGAGAAATCAAACTCAGGGCTTCACTCATAGTAGGCAAGCACTCTATCACCAAGCCACATTCCCAGCCCTATATCTGAAATTTGTGGATTATGTCTCTCGTATCTCTCAGACATTGCTTTGCTTCCACTGGACATCACTATAGGAACGCTGTGGATTACTTTTACTTACTGTTCTTTTGAAAACCCAGTTTGGTTGTGTGTGTCCTTCGTGGATTTTTGCCTTTCCTGTTTCATTGTCCCATCTTCTACCCTCAGACTTCCTGTTTCAAATAACAAGTTAAAGTTAGTTGTGATATTTGAGGAAGTCAATATTATGCTTGATTGGTCTTAGACTAAGAAATACTACTGACTATGAAATTCTGTTCAATATTGAGGAGTGGCTCAAATGCTAGAGAGTCTACCCAGCATGAGTCAGATCCTGAATTTAAACCTAACTTCCAGGAAAAAGGAAGGAGAAAAGGAAGGTAGGAAGGAAGAAGAAAGAAAGGAAAGAAAAGGAAGGGAAGGAGGAAGGAAGGAAGGAAGGCAAGAAAGAAAGAAAGAAAGAAGAAAGAAAGAAAGAAAGAAAGAAAGAAAGAAAGAAAGAAAGAAAGAAAGAAAGAAAGAAAGAGGGAGGGAGAGAGGGAGAGAGGAAGAGAGGGAAAGAAGGAAGGAAGAAAGAAAAAAGCAAGGAAATGAGAAAGGGAAGAAGGGAAGGAGGGAGGAAGGAAAGGAAGGAGAACATAAGATAATATTTGGAGTGAGGGAAGGGGTAACATTGTCCAAAAAGAAATATACTTTTTACCTGACTTACGTAACTGTAACCCCTCTGTACATCACTTTTACAATAACAATAAAAAAGGAAAAACAAAAGACAACCAAAAAAAGATAGTTTGTTAAATGTGGCTGTCTATTAGCCAAAACTTTTGATTACAAAAATGCTGATTTCTGGGTCTGCACAGGGAGCCTTTGATTTAAATGGTCCTGGGTAGTGTGCTCTCAAGTAATTCTAATGGGTAGCCAAGATTGACAACCTCTACTAATATGAAGAATAAAAACATTTGTTCTATTAAGAGTGAGCTGTTCAGCTGGAAAAGAAGTTAGGTATTAGAAAAACTAATTGAGTTCAGACTTTGAATAGTTGCCCAAAAGAACTCTTTAGCCTTCAACTGCTTACTTCTTCTGACTCAATACCAGTCACTGCCATGATTGGAATCTTTGCACCTTGCCCTCCATTTCAGAGTGCTTAGCACAAAGCAGGAGGGAAGATTGACAAGCAATCTGGTCAGAAGCAAAGAAAAGCACAGAAGAGCTGGACCACAGCCATATTCCAACTTTTTTTCTCAGAATCCCAGCTGGATGACTTTCCTCCAAACCATTTGTAGTTTGATGAGCTGAGCTTCTTGCTAGTTGTGAGCCCCCCATTAGCCAGCCTGTACCAAGGCATCTGTGACCCAGTTACTCCTCCTATTCTTGGGAGCAATGAGTGAAGAGGCTGAGCGAGTCTGTAGGGTTCTCCTTTGCTTGCTGATCTTTGATAGAAAATGATGGTAAGGTCTCCATTTCCTTTTTGAGCCTCTGAACCCAACTACATTTAAGCCAAATGCTCTCCTGACTTCCCATTGGTGATCAAATACACCTTTACTTTATTGGAACCCATTTTATTTACAGTTTTGTTTTTAAAACAACAACAAGTCTTGAGCTGGGAATATGGCCTAGTGGCAGAGTGCTTGCCTTGTATACATGAAACCCTGAGTTTGTTTCTTCACCACCACATATATAAAAAAAAGACAGAAGCAGCACCGTGGCTCATGTGGTAGAGTGCTAGCCAGAACTGGCCAAAAAAAAAAGTCTAGATTAATTCATTAGTATCCTTGTGTTTCATCATATTTATGCCAAGAAAACATATATTAAATGGCTATCATGAATTACTGTGTGTGTGTGTATGTGCATGGATGCACACATGCTCATGTATGCTGGTGCTATATGCTATTAGGGCACCTAAGAAGCTTATCACTTGTGGGATTGCGATCTATCTGGTTGGTCTTTGGGACTCTTCATAACATGACCTTATCTGTAGTCCTTCCACTGCCCTTTATGCTTCCCTCTGGTCTGAGGTGGTTTCTTTAATATTGATGCTGGTGTGCCATTCCACCCCTTCCAGTTTTTACCCCTGCCCACACCTTGTGCAAACAGCCTTTTGATTAGTCCTTCAGTAATTGTTCCATTTTTAAGCTTCAGAATAACACCTTTTCTCATGGGCCTCTTAGACCAATAGCAGACCAGTCATTTTGTTACAGTGACACAGTCATACCTTCGTGGCACTTAAACATCTTTGCAAGAGCTGACACAATCACTTTTAAATATTTCTACTGTACACAATAAAAACATGAACATTTTACCCAAGAGTTCCCCTCCACCCCTCTGCCAAAAACTCCATAGACAAGATTTGGGTATTTAAGAGAAATTAAATTTTCAAAAAAGATTCCCCAGCCTCTGCCATCAGATTATAAATAACAATAAAACATCTGAATATCTAAACAGGAAGAAATATTTTTAGATTTCAGAATTTCCCAAGGAGTGAAAAGAGATTTAAACATTTATCTATTTAACTTAAACTATAAATATGATTTAAAATTAGCACATGAGAAACTGAGACAATAAAATTTGATGGGATGAGTTAGAAAGTGCTTGGATGTTTCTGTACTATTCTCATATGGGTTTCTTATTTCTTCCTATTCTCCTCCTCACCCTTAGGTGGTAGTTTTGTTTCTTTGTTATTGTTGTTGGTGGTGGTGGTAGTCATGGGGCTTGAACTCCAGTGGGGGCTTTATGCCTGAGCTCTTTTTGCTGAGCCACCCTTTGAGCCACAGCTCTACTTCCAGTTTTCTGGTGATTAATTGGAGATAAAAGTCTCACAGACTTTCTTGCCCTGGCTGGTTTTGAACTATGATCCTCAGATGTCAGCCTCCTGAGTAAGCCACTGGCACCTGGAAATGTTGTTTCTCAGTTTCATCCTCCCCTTACCTATCTAGTAACTTCACTTGATACTAAAAGATCACATCATAAGTGATTAAAATTTGTTGGGGAGGTAATATAAATGAGTCCATACCTTTAATACATCTCCAAATAACCAGTGAGAAAATATCCTGGGAAGGGGCTGGGAATATGGCCTAGTGACAAGAGTACCTGCCTCATATACATGAAGTCCTGGGTTCGATTCCTCAGCACCACATATACAGAAAAAGCCAGAAGTGGTGCTGTGGCTCAAATGGCAGAAGGCTAGACTTGATCAGAAAGAAGCCAGGGACAGTACTCTGGCCCTGAGTTCAAGCCCCAGAACTGGCAAAAAAGAAAAGAAAATATCCTGGGAAAAAGAGATACCAGAGCCACAATAGTACACACACACATAAAATATTTATGAGTAACCTTAACAAGAGATGCGCATGAAAACAGTTATGAATTTCACTGAGGAAAAAAACAAAGGTGAATGATGATAACCTTTTTTAAAAAGGTGAATGATGATAATAAAAGGCAGTATATTTGTCCTTTGTGTTGGGCTCTGTGCTATAGGCTCTACGATTGCCTATCTTTCCTCCTTGGTTGTAAGTCAGAGAATTTCCACAAAACTCAGCACAGGACTGTTGGCCTGACTCAGGATTTGAGCAAGTTACTTAACTTCTCTCTGCTTTAGTTTTTTTGCATATACAAAACCAGAAGCGGGACAATCTGTACTTCACAGGACTGTTGTAAAATTTAAATGAATCACTACAGTGCCTGCACATAGCAAACACTCACTGTGTATTAGTTATTTTCACCACTATTGACAACAACTCATGATACAGGTATCATTATTATAGTTTCATTACAGAAGAAAAAATGATTATCAGAGAACATAGTGCCTTGCCTAGATGGTATCCTGCATGTAAGTTGACCTGTTTGACTCAAGAGCTATAATTACATACTTGTTTTTAAAAAAGAAGGCAATCATATTTATTTCAAATAATTGTAGAATAATTGTGAAGTTCCTCTGAAAAAATAAACAGGACTTTCTTTTAAGCAGGAAAGTAATAGGAGGTAAGTCACACACGATTACATCCAAAACATAAACATTTCTGTTAGGATAGAATATTATTAGGGTGGTAGCAGTGTTCTTTATCTCCCCTGCAGTGCCAGCTAAGCAACTGAACCCAAGCCCCAATTCTTAAAAGTACACTTTATAAGTGGGTAGACATTAGGTGTGAAAATTATACTCCAAAAAACTCAAGGAAAATGTAATTGTCATCTAAATTGCAAGTACCCAACTAAGCAGAAATGTACAACCCAACTAAGCAGAAATGTACACAAATATGAGCGAGTTAATGTTTGCTCTAGTACCAACCAAAGCTAGGCAGTCATTTGACCTATGACCTAGAAGTTCCAGGCCTGAGTGGATATCCAGGATGACTGCTTGTTTCTGCCAAATGCCTTGTAAAGATTATTCTTAGTTGCCTTATTCATAATAGCTCTACATGATAATGAATCCAAGTTTCAAACAACCATGAAATGGAATTGAGTAAGTTGTGGTATATTCATCCAGTCAGTGGGAAATCACACTGAAATGAAAAGGGAAAGACTATAGATGCAACATGACCAGAATTTCCAAATGTTGTATTGGGTGAAAGAAGCTTGAGGCAACAAAGCAGGGACAGGCTGTTGTTATTACAAGTACTGAGCAGGCTGAACTTGTTCACAATCACAGGAAGTAGAATAATAGTAGTAGGCCTTTGAGAATGGCTCCTGCTAAGTGGGCAGTCTTCAGGTGCTGGAAATGTTAGGAATCTTGATCTGGTAAGTTAGTTAAAGGAGTGTGCATAGGTAAAAGGACTTGCTCACTTTCATGTGTGTAAGTCACACATGACCATCATCTAATCTGAATTACTAAAATGGATAAAAAGACTTGAGACAATAAAAGAAGAAATTAATGGACCTATTATGGACACAAAAACACACAGGCCATCTCAGTTATCAGACAAATTCATGAAAAATTCTTTTAAACTGTATAATACCTGTAGCTAAGAAAGATACAGAAGTTATGTGGAAGATGCTGAAATGAAGACTTGAAATCAATGGTTTTTTTGTGTGCTTTTGTTGTTGTTTTGTGGAAGGGAAGGAGGATACTGGAGTTTGAACTTGGCCTGTGTTTACTGGGCAAATGTTCTACTCCTTGAGCCCCACCCTATCCCTTTTTGCTTTATTAATTTTTTAGGAAGAGTCTTGCTTGTGCCTGGGGCTGGACTCAGCCCCCAACCAACCCCCCCCCCCTCGCCATCTTCCTACCGATGCCTCTTAAGTAGCTATTATGGATTTAAGCCACCACACTAGTTTGTTTGTTTGTTGAGTTGGTGTTTCACTAATTTTTTGTCTTGGGGGGCTGGGGATATGGCCTAGTGGCAAGAGTGCTTGCCTCATATTCATGAATCCCTGGGTTCGATTTCCCAGCACCACATATATAGAAAACGGCCAGAATTGGCGTTGTGGCTCAAGTGGCAGAGTGCTAGCCTTGAGCAAAAAGAAGCCAGGGACAGTGCTCAGGCCCTGAGTCCAAGGCCCAGGACTGGCAAAAAAAAATATATAATTTTTTGTCCTTGATCATCTCTAACGACAGTCCTCCTGATATCCACCTCTGGAGTAGCTGGGGTTAAGTAGCTGTGATCCACCACAGACAGCCTAAGGAAGTGTTTAAATACCAGGAAAAGAATGGGGTGTGGGGTGGGGAAAGATGTGTGAGGAGTAAGAAGCTAACAAGAGGCAAGCACAGGTGAGGCTTTATTCTCAGTCTAATCTATTGGGAGTTCTGGCGAGTAGTCAACATGAAATAGTTTATTGTGCCTTAAGGCAAGGCAGTTGGGCTTTCATACTTCTCTACTACTCATGGATTGGCCATCTGCTGCCTTGGGGAGGGGAGAGGGAAACGAACTCTCCCACACCCAACTTCTGGCTCCCAGTGCTTCTTGCCCAAGGGTCTCCAAAGCCCATCATTAGTTCTCTAAAGAAGCCAGCTGGCCTAGTGGGTTGGGTTAGGTTCTGTTGGGTTAGGTAGGTTAGCAATGTGTACTGAAGGTGGGGGATGGGCACACAACAACAACAGGCAGTCTGGGAATCTGGCCCAAGTGTTGGCAATGGCAGCAATGATTGTGTTGATGCAAACTTGCAGATTAATATGTCACCTTAATATGTCACTTTGCATAGATTGAAATGACCAATTATGACAGTTGAGTAAGTGGAGAAATAAAGACAAGAATCAATGAATGAATGGTCTTTCAAGGAATGAGGTCTATCTGATAATTATCCCAGATACTTTATATAAGTGCTCTGTGTCCAGGTTTAGAGAAATGTGCAAGATTTATGGGCAACTAGGTGATGAATTGATTTGTTCAGGAAACATTCAGATCCTATTTAAATCTTAGAATTTGATGAGTCATTTATATGTCACTAAGAAACATTTGGGTTGTGAAATTGTGTGTGTTATTCTTCTTTTAGGCCTATTTCATTGTCCTCCATGTTTGTCCTACCTTGTATAGTCATGTACAGTTCCATTTTTGCTAGGGTGCTTTGCATTTTATTGCATTTGATCTTAATGACACCCTGTGAAGCAGTAGGGTGAATTGTTTTACAGCCAAGGAAACTGAAGGCAGGTAGTTAAATTCTTGCAGTTCCAACTTAGCAGATCCTTATGAACATTTGCAGAAGGTTTATATACTATAGTCCAGAGTGCTAGGATGTAAAGAACAATCCTTTTTTTTTTTTTTTTATAAAGCTCCCAAGATATTCCTAAAGGACACTAGATTGGGGAACAGAGGGATCCAGTGATACTTCTGGTATTCTAAGGAAAGTAAAGAAACACCCCCTTTTTTTTTAAACTTTGAATTTATTCATTGGGGAAGAGATTTGATAACCACAATTTCAGCATGCTTTCCTATACATGCACTAACACACACATACACACACACGTGCACACACACATTATATGACCCATAATGGTGAGTACCTCAGGATTTCAAAAATGTAATATATTTCTTCAGTCATATCTTAGCATATTTTAAGTGAGCTTCATAATTGGGAAGAATAACTCTTCTTAAAACCATTACTATGAGTCTTGCCTTATTCATGTATTAGGTCATAGTGTCCCCTATTTCATGTGTTTGGGGGTCATCAAATACTCATGACAATCATGTAAGTTTATTTATACTCTTGTCTTGTATCTTTCTTACTAGTGTCATTTATGACCGCATTCTCTGTTCTGTGGGGTGGTCAGAGGGGTGATACTTAGAGAGGAGGTGGATAAGTGCTATGGTTCGACTGGGACTTACTCAAGTTTATGTGTTGAGAACTTTATCCCCAGTACAACAGTATTGAGAGGCAGGGTCTAATGAGTGGTGAATAGAAATAGATTAGCATTCTCAAGTGACTAGATTCCTTATAAAAGGACAAGCTCAGCACCCTTCCCATTTGCCTTATCTTTGACATGTGTTACAGAATGACAAAGCAAGAAAGCCCAAATAGATGCCAGTCCCTGAATTTAGGACTTCTCAGCTTTCAGAACCATGTGCCAATACATTGCTGCTCATTATAAATTACCAAGGCTTAGGTATTTTGTTATAGCAGCACACAATGTTTTGTTTTTCAAAGACACCATAATGTCATCAAAGCAAGTAATGAAACAGAGTAGGTGCTGACTGTCCATGAAGTGTATGCCAAGTTGTTAACACCACAAGCATTAAGCAAAGTGACTACTAAACCCAATAAAGCAGGATTTGCCCTAGATAAATTGCTCTGAGATAATGAACTTTTGACCACATTGGGCAAACTTTGAGCCAGAAAAAAAAAGTAAACACTTTTCAGATTTGGAGAGTGGGAAGAAGCTTCAAAAGATTAAATCTGAACTTTGTCTTTGAAGGTCTCCTGGACTGACCCTTCTGAGCTGTATGTATGTCCATCTTGCTCGTCTTAATAGATATGTAATCTATTTTCAAGTGTAGTGTATTCCTATGTTTGAGGCTTCTAAACCATTCTTCCTTGTATCCAAAGGAAGTTTTTCCCAATGTAAGATTATTTTCTCTGGTGAAACTACCTGGCTTCTTGAAAAGATTTACTTAGCACTGTTCTCATTTAGAGGGAATAAGCACACATGCTCTAGATCCAAACTGTCTTGGCTGTGAACCTCAAGTCAAACTCTTGGACCTCAGCTGCTCAGCTACTTTTTTTGTGGTATTATATGATTTCTTATCCTACTTGAGTATCTATTGGCAAAATAGAAATGCTACCAGTTTATTGTTTTTCCACTTAATCCAAAGTTATTAAACATATACTTAAAAACCCATATGCTTAAAAACCCAAGAAACTAATTTTGTAACAGCATAGGATTTTTAATGACAATAGCTTTGAATTATGAAAGAAAAGGTTGCATGGTAATATACTGAATTGGAGGGCTATTTTACCAGACTTTATTTCTTTAAAATCAACCCTAAAGGGGCTGGGGATATGGCCTAGTGGCAAGAGCGCTTGCCTCTTACACATGAGGCCCTGGGTTCAATTCTCCAGCACCACATATACAGAAAATGGCCAGAAGTGGCACTGTGACTCAAGTGGCAGAGTGGTAGCCTTGAGCAAAAAGAAGCCAGGGACAGTGCTCAGGCCCTGAGTCCAAGGCCCAGGACTGGCCAAAAAAAAACAAAACAAAACAAAAATCAACCCTAAAATTGACAATTAGCTGGGAACATAGCTTAGTGGTAGAGAATTTGTCTAGCATTTGCTAAGTCTGGGATTTGATTTCTAGCACTGTAAAAGTAAATCAAAACATAAATTGGCTAAATTTTAAAAAGAAGTAGAATTAGCAATTAAGCAGGTCCTAAGAACACAGTGGTGAATGATCACAGATATATTTTTTGCTGTCATAGTAGTTAAAGTCTGGTGGAAAGATATTAATCTAATAGTCATAAAAATGACAAAAGTGCCATAAAGAAAAGAAGCTTGTTTCCATATGAGTACACTACAATGTTTCTTGACCTCACGAGGCTTTCTTGAGGATGTGATGTTTGAGCCAAGATCAGAGGAATGAAAAAGTAATAGCCACATTAGGTCAAGTGGAGGGTGGATCTGCCTGTTGGGAGGAGCCATGACGACCAGCTCTTCTGCCAGAAAGGCTCTTTGTGGGGAAATACTATCAGAAAAAAAATGAGGACAGAATTCAAAACATTCTGTCTAGGCAGAATGGGACTAGATAAGGGCAGAGAAGAAGCCTAGCCAGTCCCTTCAAGTCCTTACAGGTCTTCCTGAAGATTGTCAGCTTAATTAGTGGGGAGAAAACAAAACCTCGAAGGTTTAAAGAAGATTGGGTAGAACAAGATCTGGCTTGCATTTTGCAAAAGGTGGCAGTGACTGCAGTATGAGGACGGGACAAGTAAGGGGTTGAACATGTCACAGGAAAATCAGCTAGAAAATGATTGGAGAAGGCTAGGGAGAAGTACTCTGTATTTGAAATCTTCATTGAAGAGATAGAAGGAAGTGGGGTGCCATAAGTACTTACAGACAAATCTTGATGATATGAAGGTGTAGTGGCTGAGGAAAAAGAAGGTGGTAGAATAACCCCTAAGTTTCTTTTTGGTTTGTTTGTTTTGTTTTGGGAATTTAACTCAGGGTACCAGACAAATGCTCTACCAATTGAGCTATACCCTCATCTTCTTTAGCTTTAGTTGTTTTTCAAATAAGGTCTTGTTTTGGACTGGCCAGCATGGGCTTTTATCTTTCTATTTATGCTTCCCATGTAGCTGGGATGACAGGCATGCCCTGCTATGCACAGAGATAGAATCTCATGAACGTTTTCCCTAGACATGTACCTGCATGTCCAAATTTGAGACCAGTGAGACTATTGCCATAGATGGCTACTCAGCTCCTGTAGTAGAAAGAAAACCAATTTTTTTCCTTTTTATTTTTCCCTAGACTTCTTTCTATTTCTTTGTAAAGGTCAGTCTAGGGAAAATAGAAAAATCTCGCAAAATTATGTTAAGTGAAGTCAGGCCCAGAGAGACAAAGGATGGATTTTCCCTCTTATACATGGAAGCTACTATGTAGAAGTTTTATTAACTTAACCTTGAAAAAGCTAACATATTTATATTTATTTCCATGTTTTGAGGAGTGCCTCATTTTTCTTTTCCCAAACAAAGTGATATTCATAGCCTCTTTAGGGCTTATATTACTCTAATTTTCTAATATAAAGACAGAGTAGATTATCTTTGCCTCACAGTCCCAACATTTCATAAATTGTTGAGATATAGCACAATATGAAGCCTGTATTATTACCAATATTTTTTCTTCCAAATAGGGAGTGTAGATTGTACTAAGTGCCAAGTCCCTACAATTATGAAGTGCACTTCTCTTGCATGTGATTTTTACTCTCTGTCTTATTCACAAATACTATGGCTTTGAGTTTTAGTTTCACTTTATTTTTTCTCAAAATAGCTTCAGGTTTTATTTTTACTTTTGTAATCACTTGGGAGTCTTATTGAGACAGAGCAAGAGATTTGGAAGCTTATATAGCATTTCCCAAGAAGCTGCCATGGTTGAGCAATTCACCCGGCTCTAAGCCAGTTGAGAGAATGAGCTGTGACTGGACAGGACAGCCCTTTTCCAGTAATATCCTTAGGAATTCTCTGGAAACAATGGAGGCTGATAACAGTGGCCTAGTTGTTTCTGGTTAGGATCTCTATCCAGTATTGCTGTGGGTCATCTAACAGAGATGTCTTGTACTTCAGCCTCAGATATTCACTCAGCAAGCTATACTTTGACATAAAAAACCCAACCAGAAAGGGCCTTTAAAAACCCAGCCTAGCTAAGGCTCTGTGGGAACTCAGAAGGACAAAAAACAAGTAAACGTGGGTATCAATTTCAAATGGATGATACAGATCAGAGATAGACTGAGATTGCCTTTTGCTCAATTCTTGGCTAACATATGTATAATTAACCAGGTGACCCATTTCATTAAGGCATTCCACTCCACTTGCTGACCCCTTGAAGCAATAATCAGAGGTCTTCTTTAGTATGCATGGTTTGGGGCCTAAATAAAAAAATGCCTCTGTGAAACAGAATTCTTATTTTATGCTTAAACACCCAAGATGAAATCTCAAAATAATTCTTTAGGAAAGCGATCTCTAGGAAACTTGGTCTTGGAGCTAATTATATTTTAAAAGGCATAACCCTACACACTCCTCGTAAGCACCCTTAATCAACTTCTAAAGATTATCTCAAGCACTGATTAGAAGTTACTGGTCCTTGAGCATGCTGCTGCTTAATGAATCATTAAATAAAGTTAATTATTATCAATATATTGCAGGTTCAAAAAATCCATCCTGGTCTTGTTTTCCTGTATTCATGCAGGGATTTCAAATCAGGAGAAAGTGATTATCAAATGCAGGTAATACTTGGAGGCAAACAGCTTCTGTTGAACGCTTTGCTCCTTGGTGCTTCATTTTCAGTGGCTCTCTATCTTCACTTTGGAATAGATCTATGGAGTCCTTTCTTCCCTCTTGTCATGAAAACTTTATCCTAAAGAATGCAGTAAAGTCATGGAAAAAGCTGTGTAAAAATGGGTTCAATTTACTGTGCTCCCTCTGGCAAGGATATTTCCATTTCATTGCCTCTTAGGACAAATGAGAGCCTGCCACCAGACTTTACTTTTGGGGAGAAGGTATAAGAGCAAGGAGTGAGCTCCCTGTGGATGCTTGCTTGCTCTAGATCTACAAATCTAAGGAAAGAATGCTTGTAAAGCTTGTCATACAGTGTTTAACACACAGCAATTGCTCAATAAATGTTTGTATTTTTATTGTAATTTTACCCCTTTGGACACCTTCACTTAGCTCCGGGACTGATCTATGTAAGTACATATGCTACAGAGCCAGGCTAGGCAACCATACAGCATGGCTCATATTCCTAGCACTTATTTCATAGGTGACATTATTATTTTATCTGTTCCAAGTGTGAGTTCTAGTAATATAAGTGAAAGCATAAGAAGGTAATGGCTCTTAGAAAGGCAGTAGAGTTTTCCATAAATCAGTGTGTGGAATTTATAATTTCAAAGAGGTTTCATCTCTGATTTGAATGGCCTTTTGATGCTAAGCAAACACTTTATAAAGAGTACCCATACCTAGTGAAAAAGTTATGAGAGTGAAAATAAAACTTCAGATTGTATTGGGTGAAGGGGGAAATGAAGAGTTAAAGTAAACCCCATTTTCAGGCAACCCCCGTTTTGTTGTCTGTTTAAACTGTGAGCAAACCCAGGACAAGATTATTAGGGCCCAGCCGGTCAAGAACTCTAACCGCCTGGGAATGCTTAACTCTAACCGCCCCTAGAATGCCTCGAACCCTGAGCCAATCAGATTTGTACCCATAATCTTGCTTGCTTAAACACCTGATTGCTGTAACTTTGTCTTTTGCCTTTATAAGCTCTGTGTAATCGCAGCTCGAGGCTTCCTCATAACCTCTGCTGTGTCGGTGGGTAGGACAAAGCCCGGGCCGCGGCCCCGCTTGAATAAAGTCTTGCCTTGCTATTGCATTTCGGAATGTCTGAGTCTCGGTGGTCTTCTTGGTGGTGGTTTCACGACTTGGCATAACTTTGGGCACTGTGGACTCATGCCTGTAATCCTAGCTACTCAGGGGGCGGAGATCTGAGGATCACAGTTGGAAGGCAGTCAAGGCAGAAAAGTTTGTGAGACTCTTATCTCCAATTAACCAGCAAGAAATAGCCTGAAGTGGAAGTGTTGCTCAAGTGGTAGTGTCAGCCTTGAGTGAAAGAGCCAGAAGAAGGTGTGCAGTTCTGTGCTGAAGCATTAGTATGGGGGCGGGGAGGGAGTTCAGATTGTCTTTAAAATGGTACAAAAGGAAATGATAACTGTGCCAGGTACTGGTGGCTCACACCTGTAATCCTCACTACTCAAGAGGCTGAGATCTGAGGATTGCAGTTCAATGCCAGACTGGACAGGAAAGTCTAAGACTTTATTTCCAATCAACCACAAAAAATAAACAAAAAACGTAGTGGAGCTGTGGCTCAAAGTGGTAGAATGTTATCCTTGGGCACAAAAGTTCAAGGACAGTGCCCAGCCCTAAGTTCAAGTCCCAGGACTGACAAAAAAAAATACAAGAGGAAATTAAATGACAACTGTGAATGAATTAGAATACAGTGTAAATACATATAGAAAATTGAACAATGAACTCCTTTCCCCGTGTAACTGATATAAATAAGAAGAAAAAAAAGAAAGAGAAGGAAGGAAGAATGATTGGGTAACAGAGGTAGGAGAGAAAAGTCTCATTATATACCTTTGGACCTTTAGTGTTTTAATTGTGAATTAATTTTCTTCCCTAAAGGGATTCCTTTTTTTGTTTTCATTCCAGAGACGGCAATAAAGAAAAGACTGTAATAAGTAGAGCATGATTCTGCCCATAGGAAGCAGCATGTCAGCTAATGGAACACAGAGAAACAAGGACAAAAACACTTAAAAATTTTTTTTGGAGAATTTCAAGTTTCTGGAAATACCTAACAATTATGGTGTCATGAACACCTTTGACAATTCATGATCAGCTGAATCTGCAAGTGTTACAGAACAGAGCAAAGAAGCTTTTCTCTTTTACTAGAGCTTTCCAAGTATGATTTTCATCAGAAAATTGTGTTCACCACACTGGAGGTGGTGCTTGGCCTGTCAGTATCCATTCAACCCCATCCTTTAGATTAATTAGCTGCCCATGGTTGGGCTGGGTAGTGATTGACCCAGGTTAAACCAGTCACAGTAATCCTAATTCCCTTGCTAACATTTAATTGGTTCAGGGAAGGATAGTCTTAAACTGATCTAGAAAAGACAATTGGTAAAAACCAAGATGTTAAGGTGTGGACTTTAGTTAATATATACATATATGTATATGTGTACATATATACATATATGTATATATAGATATTCATTAATTATAATATTACATACAATTAGCATTATAGTAAATGAATATATTAGGAACTTTGTTATCTTGGCAATTTTTGTGTTAATCCAACACTGTCCCAAAGTAAAAATATTTATGTAAATAGTCTAAACTCAAGGTATTTATTATCAGTTAGTCTATATTTGAAATTAAGAAAAAATTATTTACCCTTTAAATAAAAAAATCTTTACTTTTTAGAAGTTATTGCTGTTAAGTTATTTTATTTTTTGACCCACTTTACAATTAAACTATTTTCAATTTTGTGTCTTAGGTTTTGCTATTCACGTACAATTGCTCATTCCATGTTATTTTGGAAACCAAATGATTACTTTCTAAGGCTAAACCAATCAACTTGGACTGATGGTTTTATGCCCATAAATTATAGTAAGTTAAATAAGAAACACAGTATAATTGTAATTAATAAAAAGAATGTAAGCCTTTTTCATCAATTAAGTTCAATACTCTTTGAACTCACTTGATTCATGAAAGATGCTAATAAAATGATACAGCTTGAGAAATGAGCTATTTAATTTCTCAAGTTGATTTTAACTATTGGCTTAGTGTGAGTCCTAAATTTCATTTCTGTAGTGTTTAGTGCTTGAATTTTGTATGTCTCTTAGTATAACACACCATTTTTAGGAGATTCATAATGCAGTGATTTTGAATCCAGAATATCTAATGACTAACTTCTAACTTGCCTACATTTTACATCAACTGTATTATTTGTTTTTCTTTGTATATATTTTCAATGACTACATTGCTTAGAGAATGTTAGTTATGGTGAGAATCCTTGACACATAACTGGAGCAGGACCAGGGGTGAATTGACTCATGTTATGAACTATTTCTTCCAGTCTAGGGCCCAGTTTGAAGATCCTGTGCACCTGTAAAATGTTTGATTTTCCAGTGTCTTCTAGACTTTGAATTTTTCTTCCTGGGAGAACACTGGATACTGATTGACAAGGTTCTATTCTAGAGCTCAGAACACTTTTCTGTAAGGGATCAGAGAGTAAATATTTTTGACTCTCCAAACCACCTGGTTTTCTTTATATTCAGCTCTGTCCTCTGCTGGAAAGTAGTCAGGTAAAATGGCAACACAGATTTGGAGGAAAAAAATTGTTAGGCCTTTTCACTTTGGCTTTGGTTTAAGATTTTGTCTCCAAGATTACCTGGGGTGGTTTACATTTAACCAGAGCTATATGTGTCTTATAATATAACATGATCTCTTAGGTTGAGTGACAGAGACCTAGGCTGTGAAGCCAGAGAATTAGGGTTGGAATTTCAGTCTTGCTCAGTGAGAGCTGAGTGGCCTGGAGCCTTTCTCTCCAAGCTTTGTTTTCTCATCTGTGGAATGTAGACAAGACATACCACTTTATAGGTGTTAGGCCAAGTCGCCAAACGACCACCAAGAAGGCCACCGAGACTCAGACATTCCGAAATGCAAAAGCAAGGCTTTATTCAGGCGGGCTACAATTCAGGCCTCGTCCTACCCACCGACACAGTGGAGGTTAGGAGGAAGCCCCAAACTGTGATTGCACAGGGCTTATAAAGGCAAAAAAAGTTACAGCAATCAGGTGTTCAAGCAAGCAAGATTAGGGCTCAGGGCTCGAGGCATTCTGGGGGTGGTTAGAGTTAAGCATTCCCAGGCGGTTAGAGTTCTTGACCGGCTGGACCCTAATAAGCTTGTCCTGGGTTTGCTCATAGTTTAAACAGACAACAAAACGGGGGCTGCCTGAAAATGGGGTTTACTTTAACTCTTCATTCCCCCCTTCATTCCCCCCTTCTGATAGGTAACTCGAGAACCAATCGTGGTTCTCCTTGCTTATTCGTTTGATTCTGACTGAGAATCGGTAGGGATAGATTTGTATTGTGCCCGCAATACCATCTGTAAGATTCACCCCCAGGAGGGCTCCATGAAGATGCCCCCAGCAGTTTAAATCTCTGTCCAGTTACCTTGGTACCTGGCACACCTGATGGCAGTTACCTCCCTCTCTTCTCTGAGGTCACACCCTAATCCATCTGGACACATTCTAATACTCTTGGATACGCCTCCCACCCCAGGCATTTCCTGGAAGTGACTCTCCAGCCTGTCATACATGCTTTGAATTTAGCAGCAGGCCAGTCTGCTTGAAAATTTCTTACAATATCCAATTTTCTTAATAGAGCTAGTTAACTCCAGTCAACTCAAGAATGTCCCCCCAAAATTTGTTTTAGCAGATCCAAAGCACTTTCCAGCAGAAATCAGCTGCGTGTGATAAGAGTCCCATCTGAAGATGTAGATTCTTCCAGATGACTGTTAGACTCTCCTTGATCCTCACTCAAATGCAATGGGCAGGGGCCATGGTGGTGTCAGGCAGCAGTGATTCCCAGTGGTTCCAGTAGAATGTCACACCTGGGTTACCTGCAACTTTCTCCATAGACTGGTTAGAGAAGCTTAACCTAAGTTAACCTAAAACCTAACTTTAGTCAAATTTCCTAGTATTTTCCTGATTCCTTCTTAAACACACTAGCTTTTGCAGGCTGGCACATCACTGAGATTCAAGACAGCTTTAGGCAATCAATGGCCCTTGGGTCATTTTGCCAGGGCAATAAGTTTAAATCAGATAGTTCCAGTAAGGCTAGGATTTTTTTTTTTTTAAGCCAACATAGAAGGCTTGGCCTGTAACCATTTCTCACAAGTGCAGTCTCTGTATACTGTTACCTCTGTTTTCCATGCCTCTAGTTTATCCTGCCTCATCTTCCCCAAAACAACTCTGGTCCCTTGGTCCTAAAGGGGGGCTGATGGGCGAAGATCATCCATCTTCTGTGACTTCAGGCTGACTCAGAGGCGTTGACCTTACCTAGCCAGGAACCTATAACCTTAAGTCTACTTTACCAAGGGGCTGCAGGATCAGATGTCCATTAGGAGCTTCCAAACTGGAAATTACATTCAACATGTTAACTTTCAACTATACAGACTTCTTTTTGGGCTATCGCAGTGTAGCCTTTTAACATTCTAGTTTGTAAAAGCTTTTTTCTGACTGGCTAGGGAACTGATCTCTGATGACCTAAAAAAATGCTACATTACCTTTGCAGGCCTTTAACAGATCTCAGTAAGGACACAATCTCAGGTCTACAAGCTTTCTTTCCTGAACAGATGTATCAGCTTAAAATTCTCACTGCTAGTCAGGGCTTTGAGTAGATGTGGGGGTTGGGATTTTAAACTATCCTCTCATTTGACACTTACCCTTACTACCACTATGACAGATGACTGGCAAGTTCCTGCCCAGTAGACAGACATGGGCATTAGAAAGGCATGCTTACGAACTATTCTTCTTGGACTTCCCGGCTTTAACTTTTGAAAGGCCAAACAGGAGTGACTTTAGGATCTGACACCATCTCTGCCATCCAAGCAGCGGCTTACTGCCTCTGGATGCTCCACTTTTGTCCCAGGAGGAGTGACTTTTCATTGGACCTTGGACTCAGGGCCTGAGTGCTGTCTCTCAGCTCTCCAGCTCAAGACTAGCACCCTACTACTTTTGAGCTCCACACAACTCCGTTCTCAGCACTCTGCTGGCTGATTAGAGACAAGTCTCTCACAGGGACCTTTCTCTGCCTGGGCTGGCTTCGAACCGCAGGTTTCAGATCAATGAGTCTTACAAGAGGCCACTTTACTCCAATTAAAAGCAACAAGGTGGTCCACACAGTAGTTTTTAAGCATGCTCTTACCTGGAACTTATTAAGGGCCAGTATTAGATCTTGACAAACTTGTAGGAATCACCTGTGCTTCTCTGTGGGCCTGCTGGAAACTGTTACAAAAAACCTACAAAGAAAGTAGAATGGCAATTCAACATTTTGGTAGCCATAATTCTCCTTTTCTCACTTTGCAATAATCATTTAGGACAATTTTACTTCCAAAAATTTCTTATCTAGAAATATATTCTTGATTTCCATAGCCTTTTTACTAACCTCTGCTTTAACACTAACACAACACTTTAGCTTTTATCTGCATTGGAAAAACTCTGATGCTTACAGGCATTCTGAAACCAGGTGCCGCCCTTTGCCTCCGGGCTGCTTGTTTTGAAAGAGCCTCTTTTTTTTTTTCCTTCAGTCCCAGTTTCCGCATGGCATGAAGACCTTTAAACTCAAATGACAATTTTTCCTTAATGCAAGAATTACAATTACAGAATTAGAAATACTTATCCATTCAGCTTTCCAATAAATTAGTGAGAAACGTTGGCACATTTTGCCATTTCTTCCTACATACATAGAGTTAATGAGAATTTACTCCTATCCCCATTAGTTTAATATATGTCCTTTAAAATCCAAATTACAAAAATAGCACAGGAATCGAATCACATCAAATAAACTTTCCAACCATTTAAAAAAACTTTTCCAATTCTTAGTACCTCTCAAGGGGCAGATTTAGAAATTCCAGTCAAATCATTCATTTTTACCACAAGGTTTCCAAAGTTCACCTGAAAACAAAAGAGACAAAAGAGAGGCCTCCATTGGCCTGTCCTACCGAACGGTCAATCTCCATCCTACTCCTCAGAGCTTGATGAACTGTCTTGGTGCCAGCTTGTCCTCTTCCACCATGAATGGACACCCCCTTATGGCTGTCCCACCACGTGGATTCCCTCCAGGGTCTGTGCCACCACGTGGGCT
The DNA here is from genome assembly GCF_023159225.1 of Perognathus longimembris pacificus. Taxonomy (NCBI): domain Eukaryota; kingdom Metazoa; phylum Chordata; class Mammalia; order Rodentia; family Heteromyidae; genus Perognathus; species Perognathus longimembris. The sequence continues at coordinate 36,422,766 of NC_063164.1, read as the reverse complement.
AAGCTGCACCTTTGCCAGATCACCCCTCACTCCTGTGGATAGGCACACAGGCCCATCCCAGGTTTTTCCTGTCCTTTCCTATTGGTCTTTGAGCTGAGAAACCCAAGCATTTTTTTTTTAACAGTGATAAACCTTTACATCCAAAGTTCTGACACTTAGCTCTGATTTTTTTTAATTAAACAATTTTTTTAACTATAGTTCCTGTTCTTTTAAAACATTTAGTAATGCCCGAACTTGATGGCCATTTGAATTTAAACTTAAACTTAATTTTGCATCATACTCAAGTCTAGGGGGCTAGATGGAGGTTCCCATGATAGAACATTACCCATAGCTCTGATCAGATGTTCAGTCCAAAAGGCTACAAAAAACAAAACAATTATAACAATACAAAAGGAGGAAAACACACAGGCCTGAGAACAAGAAAAGCTACGAGCTGGAGATGGAAATCTCCCAAGTTGGCCCACAACCTCCTGCAAGGGTGCAGGAGTGGATCCAAGTTGAAGGCGGGGCTCCAGGGGTCCCCCTTCAAGGGTGGAGAGTCTGGGGCGTCCCCCAGTCTCCCCAGGATTGCCGAGTAGGCGCGTCCGCTTCAACAACCCCTTCAAGAAATAAGCAAAAGCAAAACAGACAGACACATTACAGGACAAGACAAATGAACAGGGCTGTTTCTTACCTTCGGAGTCTGGGGTCTCGGGGGTCTCTGGGGCTATCCCGGACGAAACCCCAAATGTTATCCCAAGTTGCGAAACGACCACCAAGAAGGCCACCGAGACTCAGACATTCCGAAATGCAAAAGCAAGGCTTTATTCAGGCGGGCTACAATTCAGGCCTCGTCCTACCCACTGACACAGTGGAGGTTAGGAGGAAGCCCCAAACTGTGATTGCACAGGGCTTATAAAGGCAAAAAACAAAGTTACAGCAATCAGGAGTTCAAGCAAGCAAGATTAGGGCTCAGGGCTTGAGGCATTCTGGGGGTGGCTAGAGTTAAGCATTCCCAGGCGGTTAGAGTTCTTGACCGGCTGGGCCCTAATAAGCTTCCCCTGGGTTTGCTCATAGTTTAAACAGACAACAAAACGGGGGCTGTCTGAAAATGGGGTTTACTTTAACTCTTCATTCCCCCCCTTCAATAGGTAGTATTTTCATGACTAGAAGAACAGAGCATATATGTGGAGTGCCTGAGAAAGTGTTAAAAGAAAAATAAGGGTACTTCCCCACCCTTGTAACCACATCCCCCTCTCCCTCTTCCTCTCTTCTTTCACTCTTGCTTCTTCTCTCTCACACACACATACATATACATACACATGCACACAGACAACAATTTAGCCTCATAAATACACATTTGCAAAAAGGAGCTAGTGAAGTATACTATCAGAGTTTAAAGGTTCAACATTCCGAAGAGATCTTATAAAAAGTAGCAATTTAAATTTTATTCATTGTTTTCTATGACCGTTTCTAAGCTTTAGAAAATACACATACACATATGAGGCACTAGTGAGCTGGAAAGTAATTTATTGTGTTTGCTTACTTGTATAAACACACCTGGACACTACAGAATTGAGTGTATATAACATTAGACTTTTATAGTTGGGGAATTTTTAAGTCCTTCCACAATTAAAAAAAAGTGGGCTGGGAACGTAACAATGCAAGAGTGCTCGCCTAGCATGCACAAAGCCCTAGGTTCAATTCTTCAGCACCACATAAATAGAAAAAAGCCGGAAGTGGTGCTGTGGCCCAAGAGGTAGAATGCTAGCCTTGAGCAAAAAGAAGCCAGGGACAGTGCTCAGGCCTGAGTCCAAGGCCCAGGACTGGCAAAAAAAAAAAAAAAAAAAAGAATGTATCCTTTCACTAGGGAAATTATTGCCATTATTGCTAGCATGGCTATTTTACATGTATAAAGTAATAGTATTGTCAAAGAGTAGTATAAGACAAGCTCAGTGCCTCATGCCTGTAATGTTATCTACTTGTGTCTGAGTTCAGTAGAACTGAAGTGGAGGCCAGCTCAGGCAAAAAAACGGAATGAAGCTCCATCTCTTTCAATCAAACATGCTGAGTGTAGTGGCATGTACCTGTCATTTCAGCTGTGTAGAAAAGTAAATAGGGGAGTAGTAATCCCATTCAGCCAGGGCAAGAAGAGATATACTATTTGAAAAAGCAAGAACTGCAGGTATGGCTTAAGTGGTATAGTATCTGTCTGGTAAGCACAATACCCTGAGTTCAGATTCACACAAACATACAAACAAAGTGATATAATAAGCATCTCCATAGCTGAAAGTTATTATTGTTTCAAGTATTCGAATTGCAAAGTGAGTTAGTTGGTCAAGGAATCTTGTCCTTGGTGCCTGCTATCAGAATTTCTTCTTATATGAATGATTGCGTTTTTGGCTTATTTATTTATGCATTTTCACAACACATTTATTTAGGCTTTTATTCTCATTACTTAGGAAACTTAAGCAATAGGATCTTATATTCTGGCCAGCCTGGGATATGTAGAAAGGTCCTATCTCAGAAAGCCTTAAGAATGAATTAATTGCCAGGTGTGACACACTATACTCAGTGTCAGGAATGTAGTTTGTTTAGTGATAAATGCACATGTTTAATTATAATATGCTTTAGTTACAATTTGTTTTGTAAGTGCTGCTGTAGAAATGTGTATTAACAGCTAAAAAGAGCAGCAAAGGAAGAGGATACATTCTAAGGGTTTAGACAAGAGTTTGAGGAGAAAGTGGTCAAGGGAATTTTGCATAATACAAATAACACTTATGCTGGGTATCAGAATATTTCATGTAGCATGGTGCCGTGGCTCATGCTTGTTATTCTAGCTACTCAAGCGGCTGAAATCTGAGGATTGCAGTTCAAAGTTAGCCAGGACAGGAAAGTCTGTGAGATTCTGATCTCCAATTAATCACAGAAAAAGCCAGAAATGGCGCCGGAGATCAAGTGGTAGAGGACTAGCCTTGAGCAAAAGGAACTCAGGGCCAGTGCCTAGGCCCAGAGATCAAGCCCCACAACTGGCAAAAAAACAAAAAAAACAAAAAAAAACCTTTCATGGTGTTTTGAAGATAAGACATAAGACAGTTTTAGAGACGGTAAAGTACATGATCCACTGAGCCTGTAATAAGCTTCCATTATAGGCAACATTTTCTTGGTGCTGTCACACCTTGTTGAAGGAATAAGGTTGAAGGAATAAGGTTTCTCTTTGTGATTCACCAGGGGAAGACTCTTTACATCTATTTTCCTCTAGACTTTACCCTATATGCATTTTTCTTCAGCTGATTCTACTCTGTATCCTGTCACTGTCATACCCTTATGTAAGATTATATGCTATATGAGTCTTTTTAGCAGTTTATTGAACCTGGGTTGAATCTTGAGGATCTCTTGTTTCTGGACTCCCCAAGAAATAATATCTTTTTAACATCATCTGACATAGTTCTTACCATGCTTTGTTTCTGGCTATCTCTTCATCTACTATTAAGCTCCACAACCCCATTTTAGTTACGTTGGATTCCTTGCTGTTCATGAAATATCCCAAGAATGTCTTGCTTCAAGGCCTTTGTATTTACGTATCCCTGCTTCTGTTTTTTCTCTTAGATATCTGTCTTGTTTGTTTCTTATCTCATTTATGAGTCCATCTGTATCCACCCTCTTCTTTTGTAACAACTGAGCTCCTGGTTTCTGGCTTTGGACACAACCATCAGAAGCAAAATGTATACTTCCCAACTTTCCTTGCTAGTGGATATGGCTTTGTGACTAAGAGAAAGCGAATGAAATGTAAGTGGAAGGTAGGTTTGAGATTTCTAGGGAATAACCATAATAGAAGTGAGTGCTATTCCCTCCTTTTGTTCCCATTAGGAAATCTTAGGAATGGAATATATAGTTGATAGTACATCAAGATCACTATTCCAGATTCTACCTTGGAACTCAGACAAGAGCCAGAAATAAATAAAGTTGTTTCATCTCTCAGCCATTTGGGAATTTTCTCTCACTTAAAGCAGAAAGAACATGCAAAAACTAATACATTCTAATGTAAGAACTAATTTTCAGTTTAACTTTTCCAAATTAGATGGCAAAGTAATTTGATAGGACACATGATGCCATGTGAACTCCATCTTGAGGGCCTGACAGCAAAGCTGAGTGGAAGAGTGTCACTCACGCAGTTAGCCATCTCTGCTGTGGAAGAAGTATTATAGTAATGTTCATACTTCCCTGTGTCTGAATACTGCTTTACAGTGCAATGTTGCTACTCCTCCCAACAAAATACAGAAGGGGAGAAATGGAATAAACTCTTCAATTCTAGAACGTTATTAGACTTGATATTACCTTTGACCAA